>NW_020664418.1:24825818-24864789 GCF_002925995.2 Terrapene triunguis
CCCCCCCCCCGAACTCCCGACCCCCCCGCCCCGTTTCTTGACTGCCCCCTCCAGAACCTCCCTGCCCCTCTTACCCTGCTGCTCAGAACAGGGTGTTGGGCTCTGTGCGAGCCGGACACGTGGCTGCGCTCCCCAGCACAACACACAACCCGGTCCCTGGCCCTACACAGTGCTGCTGGAGGGGGGCGCGGGGCTGCCGGGGAGGAGGAGCTGCCGGCTCAGATTGCAGGGAGGGAGGGAGGGGGGAGGAGCTCCTCTACAGCTGCTCCGGAGTCCAGCCCGGGACTTTCCTGCAGCCCTCCCAGCCGCTCGCTCTGCTCTGCCGGGGGAGGGGGGAAATCCCGGACATTTTGAGTGATTTACAAATTCCCCCCGGACGCTATTTTTAGCACAAAAAGGAGGACATGTCCGGGTAAATCCGGACGAATGGTAACCCTAAGCAGCTCTCATTGGCCTGGAGCAGCGAACTGCGGCCAGTGGGAGCCACGATTGGCCGGACCTGCGGACGGGGCAGGTAAACAAACCGGCCCGGCTTGCCAGGGGCTTTCCCTACACAAGCGGTGGCCCCAGTTTGAGAAATACTGCTCTAGCCCCATGTCCTTTGTTCTGAGGTACCATGCAGGAAAAAAAATGAGTATACAGCATACATATTTAATCTGAATATTTGTTATTTGTTATTTTCCCATTATATGTTGTGGAATGTATTTGCAAAGTGTGCAAAGACCACACCTGAGAGTGAAATGAGAACAGTGTTACTTCAAATGAGCAACACTGGTAATCAGAGGAGTCAAGAACCTGGCAATATTAAAGCAAGCCTTTGGCTTAATCCTGCTGTCAGATATTGTACGCTGGCAAGCACTGCTGTACAATCAGTTACAGTCCCTGAATATGCAGGCCATGTATCTGATTCTACAAGACATGTGGAGATGCACATGCACATATATGCAATTTCATCATCAACACAAGTGAAATGAATATATAGACTAAAAATGCTCCAGTTATTCAACACCAAAACAGGAGGAGAGAGGTTTTAAGGTAAGTTTTGTTTAATAGGTTCTTTAATTATTTTGCCCTGCAGAAAACAATATTGACACTGCATTGGTAGTTTTTGTTAGCATTCAGCAGATTTTGACACAAAGAGGAATGCTCTAGTCGGAGGCACTAAATTAAAGATGTTCAGAGTCTACAGATGGAGGTTTTTAAATAATAGAAGCTGTTTTCCTCATGCTCTCACCCATCCTTTATGGCAAATATCAGTCCTGCAACTTCCATGAAAACTTTTTAACCTATTCATTATTTAACAGGGAGGCAAACTGATCCAGCAAAGAAATGTTTAACACAAAAATCAGTATGGATGGATACTTTGTAACATGGCACATGAACTTTAAACTATGTAACATTAAAAAAATTGTGTATTATACCTATTCATAATTGTACGGTCATGTGACATTTATGACTGTATGGGTATAAGAGAACTAGCTGATAACATATGGCACTGATTATATCACACATACACACACACACACTTCATCACTGGAAATTGTAATTCTGCTATAGAATAGTTACTCTGAGTATCAAATTGAATTTTTGGAAACAAATTTTCAAATATGCCATCTGAGTTATGCACACAAAATCTGCACATACAAAATAAGTGACTGTACACAAACAAGTATTTGTGATGATTGTAGTTGGGGTGCACATATGCATGTATTACAGACTCAATTTGGTGCCAAAGTCTGCTCCCAGCTTGTTTATGGAACTTTTTCTTAACAATGAGTGAGATAAAAGCTGTACGAAGAGGCTGCTGTATGGATATAACTAAGGGCAGAATCTGACTTGTTGGATTTACATGAAAGGATGGAGAGCACACTTACTTCACCAAGGAACTACAATAAAGCTCCTTTTGTTTCATAACAGAAACCTACAATATACCATATACCATATATGATGTTGATCCAACATTAGCAGGAATGGTGCTCAACTAGCAAAGTCTACGAAATCCAAAAGCCATCAAGATCTGTGACAATACAAATGTACAGCAAAGTAGATTTTGCTAGCTGAAGGCTATCTTTTTCACTTTATACATTTTGAGTAGAAGCTTTAAAAAAATCTGTTTAAAACTCAGTCAACTTTGTTGTAAAAGTAACATATCTGAGCTCCTGATAGAACTTTGGTGACAGTAGCACTGAAATTACTGTTAGAATCTGTTCTCGCTTCTCCTGATATGGTTCGTATCCCTGTTCAGACAGATGGTCTCATTTTTACAGTATCATAGAGCCTTGGACTATATGAGGCAATTAGTGTAATCAAGGTAATTCTCAAAGGTGTTAATATTAATGAAGTGAAATAATTTATTTTCATAATACATTTTCTATAGCTTGGGGGAGCACAGACAGGAGAATGACCTCGCTGCACATTAAGCAGGAAAAGGTGTGTGGCCCCTTTGAGGGCTAGAAAGCCAGTGACTTGCTGCGGCAACTTCAGCCCAGGTCAGGGTGGGGACACTGACAATTCTCCCCACCAAGTGACCAGAAGAGGGGGGTCTATTTAGGTCCACACTGGAGCAGGAAAAGCCCTCTTTTACCAGGACCAAGTGGAGCAGCACCCACACTCCCACCCCTGGGACTAGTTAAATACCAGGGTTTGTCATGATGGGCATTTTCACACCCAAATTGCACACACTGTGTGAATTATGCTAGTTGGTCCTCTCTCAGTGGGCTAGGAAGGACTTTTTTCCCTCAATGCCAGATGGGCCAAGGTGACATGGGGACTTTTTTCCTTCCCACAGCAGGTTGGAGGTTTAGTTGGGGTGAACATGAAATGGGGCGGGGTACGCTGTGATGTTGCAACTCATTATGTAGGCATGGGGAGGATGCCAAGTGAAGGTACTCCGTAGGGAAGGAATACAACAATCAGATGAAATGGATTGGTAAAGGATTTAGAGGAAGTATTCTTTAAAGGAGCAGAAATAGGAGGAGGTTGGGGCTCCTATAAGTGGTAAGAGAGGGAGGCAAACCCCTCCCACCCTCCATAGCCCCCCTTAGCCCTCATTTGGGGGAATGTTGCAGGGTCCCAGCAGCAGGTTGGCTGGGGACCAGGATGGGTAAAGGGGGGATATGTGTAAATTATACTATCAGGTATACGTAAATGACTATGGCATACCTGCACTGCACACTTTTATCTGCCAAGTACTCCCAGACATTAAGGAATAAAGCTGCAGATTAATTAAAGCACATCCAGTGTCTCCTGGCCTTCTTCCGGCATAACCGGACAAAGTGTAAGAGCGGGCCTACAGGCAATCGAGCTCTTCTACCTCAAAAAGAGTGACATTTCAGGCAGGAGCAGGGGAAAATTGTACCCATCAACATCATTAAACAGTGCAAGTAAAGTTTAGTTTTCTAATAATCATATTCTAATAATCTAATGATCATTCCCCTCTATTCGACATTGGTGAAGCCTCATCTGGAGTACTGTGTCCAGTTTTTGGCCCCACACTACAAGAAGGATGTGGAAAAATTGGAAAGAGTCCAGCGGAGGGCAACAAAAATGATTAGGGTGCTAGAGCACATGACTTATGAGGAGAGGCTGAGGGAACTGGGATTGTTTAGTCTGCAGAAGAGAAGAATGAGAGGGGACATGATAGCTGCTTTCAACTACCTGAAAGGGGGTTCCAAAGAGGATAGATCTAGACTGTTCTCAGTGGCACCAGATGATAGAACAAGGAGTAATGGTCTCAAGTTGCAGTGGGGGAGGTTTAGTTTGAATATTAGGAAAAACTTTTTCACTAGGAGGGTGGTGAAGCACTGGAATGGGTTACCTAGGGAGGTGGTGGAATCTCCATCCTTAGAGGTTTTTAAGACCCGGCTTGACAAAGCCCTGTCTGGGATGTTTTAGTTGGTGTTTGTCCTGTTTTGAGCAGAGGGTTGGACTAGATGACCTCCCGAGGTCCCTTCCAACCCTGATATTCTATGATTCTATAATCACACTGTATCTGAAACTGAAACTACGTTTTTTGGTAAGCACTTGCATCATCATCTTTCTTGTTGTAAATACCATAATGGTTGCTTTCCATACACTGAATGCTAGTACCCAACATCTAGACAGTCTAAAGGAATAGTTATGCTTTCTTTTCATGAAGATGTGCCTACCTGTTGTATAGAAGAATATCTGGCTTCCAAATCTGACCATCAGGAAAACGAACATTCTTCACTCCGGGGTAGTCAGACATATTCCATTGTAAATAGTAATCTGTCCAATACTGACACAAAGAAATGTGTTAGTGTCACTTTTTTCCACTCGCTACCTCTCTCTAGGGATTATCTAGCCCCAACCAAAGTTTATTTTTATTTTAAAAGTATTATTTAGCTTCAGACAATGAAATGTTTAGAAAGAATGACTTGAGCCACCTTGAAAATAACACTGCAAAGCACAAAAATTCCATTTTTAGTTCACAGTGATTGCATACAACAGCCTACAAAAGCAGGTTCAATATGCTTGTATTTTATTGTTCATGCTGTCTTGAGCACAAAATTGGAACAGAACAGATTTTTTTTTTTAATACTAATACTAATTCCAATTACATTTTGCTTCTGAGACATAACTTGGATAGTTCCTTTTGTTAAAAATGATTGGATTATGTAACCATTCAGAGGCATTTTGGGTATAGCAGCCAAGAGTCTCTACTGATAAGGGTTACACTACTGAATTTCCAGCCTCTAAAGGGAACAATGCACATCTACTACAGGAGAGAACGTCTGCAATCAAAGAGTTTCAGTCCATGTTTTTCACTCTCAAAAAAGAATGTTAATTGCTGTGGTTTTGACAATTATGGACCCTATCCTGAGAGGTGCTGAACACAACTCCCATAGATAGCTGCTCAGCCCAGTGCAAACAACAATGGTCAAGACCTAGCTTTTAGTTCAGGGTTAGTTAATCCTGTGTTGCTAGCAGGTCTGGATCTGTCACTCTTTCAGCAATGAATGTAAAATGCATTAATGTCAGGGATCTCATCTCCCACCATCAACTGTATCACACTTTGACTGCAATATATTTTAGTGACTATTTTTTAGGAAATGAGTCAAAATTGGATAAAATAACTGGCCAGAAATGGCACACAAATTTTTCCAGAGATTTGCAAAAGTTCAATTCACTTTGTTTTTAAAAATTGAGTGTGCACAGCTGCTGTCCTGGTTTTGTGTCACGAGGAAGGTTGTTCTCACAATATTTGGCCCAGACACATCACATGGAAACATCCAGATCAAAATTCAGATAAATTCCAATAAATGGGTCAGGGTTTCGAGACCAGGGCCGGCTCTAGGATTTTTCCTGCCCCAAGCAAAAACAATTTTGCCCCCCCCCCTTTTTTTTCTTACCCCACCCCTGGCCCCGCCTCAGCTCCGCCCCTTCCCCAAATCCCCAGCCCTGCCTCCTCCCCCCAGGCTCTCAAGCCTAGGAGGGAGGGGGAGAAGCAGCGCGCGCGCCGCAGCCACTCAGAGTCTCCCCCTCCCTCCCAGGCTCTCAATCCTGGGAGGGAGGGTGAGCAGCGGCGCGCGAATCAACTGTTTCGCACGCCGCGGCCGCTCAGGATCTCCCCCTCCCTCCCAGGTTTGAGAGCCTGGGAGGGAGGACGAGCAGCGGCACGCGAATCAGCTGTTTTGCGCGCCATGGCGCGCGAGCGGCAGCAGCGGAGGTGAGCTAGGGCGGCCGGGGCACATTTTTAGGGGCGGCATTCTGGCGCCAGCCATGCCGCCCCTAAAAATGTGCCGCCCCCAAGCACCAGCTTGTTTTGCTGGTGCCTAGAGCCGGCCCTGTTCAAGACCCACTTCTGTTCTCCATAAACAATACAATCCCTTTGACCACTAAGCTGCGAGCAGCTCGCTCACAATTTGAGGTAACCAGCAGCCATGATATTTGGGGGAGAAGGGGAGTAAACAGCTTAATATCAGATTTAAACTGTGGTTTTCCATACACATGCATCTTACTGTTGAAACCACTCTCCATTACGTCCTGCACAGCATAAATAAGTGTGGGAGACTCAAACCCATAATGTGTTTAGCTCAAGCTTGACTATTATTCTAAGAATATCTGAGCACCAACTGGTCAACAACTTTGAGAGGGAAAAGATCAGCTCTTGCTTCAGACCACCTCAGTCTTGAACTGCGTGGTGATAACAGCTCTTGGGGATACTACAATTTATATTTGTACATACATCAACTATTGAGACTACATCTGTGATACCGCCATGCTTAGCCAACAAAAGGCAGCACCATGTTGCACCACACTGCCAGCACAAAGAAGCCCTAAAGCTGGCCTAGCCAGCCACTGGCAGATCACCACAATGTAGGGATTCTTCCAGTGGCACAACTGGCATAGCAGTTCCTAATAGCTCCTTGCAGACAGCACAGAAAACAAGGGACATGACCAGCGGCTTCCCTGTTAGCATATCTTAGTTGCTATAACAGTCCCTTTGGAAAAATCCTCTTTGCAGCCATTGTAATTTAGAGAAGTCCTTGGGCTCCTCTAATTTACAATACGAGACTAGTCTGGCACATAGACAGCCTAAAATTGGGGGGAGCAGAAAGGTGGCTTCAAGTTGGGCTGAATGCTTCTCAGCTGTAGACAAGGATCTAGAATGTGCATCTGGCTCTTTCCTTGGTTTTTAAATGAGTATGTTCACTATGGAGCATTTCTAGCATTTCCTGTGTAATGACCTCTCATACACTTAGCTCATCATGATAAACCCAAAAAGGTCTAGCACTAGCTAGAAGTATTGACTTCTCTTCTGCCCACTCTTCTCCAATTGTCTCCTCCAGCTGCTGAAAAGCTATATTTTAAAAGGGTTCAGGCTTTAGTCTGTCATATGCTTTTGTGGCCAGAATTATGACCAGTGTCACAGTAACCTCAAAGTCTTCATCAATATTATCCAGTACAGAAGACCTTTTAGGCTTAGCAGATCCTTGTAGCCCTAAGTCACCTAAGCACATACTTAGAGGTATTGCTGAATTGGTGCCTCAACAGAAGTTTTTTTCCTGGTTACCATTTAATATCAAAGACTATCATTACAAGAAGGCTTGCAATGGCTTATTGGTGACCTGTTCCCAAGAGCGCTTCTGCCAAGCCACATGAAATTGCATACACTGAGAGCTTTACAGGTTGATTAAACCAAAATAGGGCATGTAAGTGGCTTTTGAAGTGTTTTATTTTCTTGACACTGAGCTTGCACTTCACCCCATATCAACTGGCATTTTTGTCAGGAAGCAGAGGTAGTACACATATATGCAATGGGTAGGGGTGATTATAGTATGATACATGCTCATACCATGAATCTTTGAAGTGCATCTTTCCCTTGTGGCGGTTCCATCGCACAAAGAGCTTCTACATTTTTGGTAAGATTTAACATTGTGTTCACTGAACATGTGGACAATTTCCTTTTTAGCTCATATTGGCATTTTGCTTTAACTTGATTTGATTTCTCTCATAGTTTCAATGACATTTTACATACCCTTTCATTGTGCTATGCATCGCCTGTTCCCCTGCATTAACTTCCACCCAAACTAGCCATCAGATATCCTCCATATAATACTTCAGTACTTGCAGGGCTGCTCCAAAGCCAAATGGCAGGCCTTTAAACATAAACTTTCCAAACAGGGCATTAAATGCACACAGTATGAAATTTTAATCAGCCAGTGGCACTTGCCAAAAATCTTTGACAGGCATTTAGAACAGAAAAAGATTTACCTTGGGTATTCTGGAAATAACATTATCTATCATTCTCATGGGGTAGCATTCACATCCAATTGCTTTGTTTAAATCTTTAGGGGATAGACAAATCCAAATTCTACTTGAGTTTACCACCCTCATCAGTCTGTTGCACCAATCAGAGTCCTATTACTCACATTCAAGTTTTATTTTATTTTTTTAAACATTTTGCTTTAACAAAATTGTGTTGTTAGAGTAGCACAGTTTCAAAGTGATTAGTTTTGCTGCATGCTGTACATGTGACACCATGTACTGGACACTTTTGCCTTTTCTATAGTCGTCGCTATAGAGTTTGCTGAAATATGTGCTTTTCACGCTTTGTCTAATTTGTTTACAACACTGTCAGCCTGACAAATGATCTGAGCAGTATGTTGTTTAGTCCTTTAGCTCTACAGATGTCAGTTGCTTGACGTAGACTTAAATCAGGATATCTAAGTACCTTTGGGGGGTTTCCCCCCGCCCTGCTTATTCCACTAACAATTATTTTTAATCAAACAGTCTGAATTGCTCAAGTTCCATATTTTCTATAAGCTGAACAATTATTTTCTGTCTTCCAATTTCTGCTAAAGAACCTTACCTATGCCAGTTTTTATAATGACTGCATTATGTCTGAAACCTTTTAATTATTTTGTCATTTTTAACTTGTCAACTTCCGGATCCCTTTGAAAATAAATATGATTTTTTTTTGTTCCTTCCCTTCTTGCAGTGTGTAGCAATGTTGAGTCTTTCCCTGCATCTGGATTTTTGATTGAGTCTACTAGCATGGACACATATTTTACATGTGGAAGCAGAGTCTGAATGAGCTCTCCCCTGACATATAGTGGTGAGCTGTGGAAAAGGACTTCAGGAGCTGATCTCATTTGCATGGACACACCCACCTCGCCCAGCTGCTCAGCAAGATGGTATTGCTTGCCCAAAGGATCACTGGTGGCTGGTGTTGGATCCCCAGGCTCCTTGTTATTGGGGCAGGAGTAATAAAGGGTTGTTATCCTTGTTGTGTGAACCAAGGGCAGCAGAACTGTACCAGGCATACCCCGATGGAGGGACTCACCCTCAACTGAACAGCACTCGCAAGGCAGGGGACATGGGTTCCAAAGCCCAATGAGTTGAGAGAGGGTGTGGCTAGGTATTTGTACCTGGTGATATGGGCCCTCTTTAAGAGACCTAGACCCCATTTGATTCTTCTTCTCTTCACAAGTAATAAAAGAGCTAATTGAGAATTTTATTGTACCCTACAGAGCTGAAATCACTGATATTTAGGTCTAAGCATTAGACCTACTTTGAGGCAGTGTCTCTATTGCAAGACACTGCCCAGTATGCACCAGCAGTGAGGCTCCTGTAACAGCTGAAATCAGCTGTTAAGTGGTTGGCCCTGATGAGCAGCCAGCCAGGTGGCTGGTGGAAAGGTGTGGCAAGCAGCCAGCAGGGTGGCTGGCAGAGAGGGCCAGAGCAGAACCCCACAGAGAGGCATGGCAATTGGCTGGCAGGCCAACGAGCAAGTGCCTGAGCAGCGGAGCATGTTAGTTGCCTCCTTACCCCCCACCCCTTCCACCCACGGTGGGAGGTGAACTCTGGGGCTGCAGGCTAACAACTGCAACTGTGAGCGGGGTACAGAGAAGGGACGGACATGTTAAAGAGACTTTTGGGTTGCTGGACTTAAGAACCTGAGGGGAAAAAGACATTGCCTAACTTACTTGGGGGTGGGTCTTTTGCTCATGGTTTATGTTTATGAACCCTAGTTGTGCTGTTTTCCCAAATTAATGCTGAGTTATTTCCCTCCTTTTATTAAAAGTTTTTGCTACACTCAGACTCTGTGCTTGTGAGAGGGGAAGTATTGCCTCTTAGAGGCGCCCAGGGGATGGTGTCTAATTGTATAATTGTCCCAGGTCACTGGGTGGGGGCTCAAGACGGTTGTGTGTTGTATTGTTGAAAAGGAACCCCTAGATACTGAACCCGGCCCTTGTTGTTGCCACATTCCTTTCAAAACAATGTGTACTTGGTGGCTTCAGGGAATTAATTTTAAGCTGTTTTGTACAGGAAGTACTATCCATTCTGTATTTCATTTTCATCAGAGGTTCCCAGACTATGGTACACAGAGCACTTGGTGGCTGTCCAGGCAACTGGCTGGTTACGTGGTGCTGGTTCTCCTTCTCATTTCCAGCTACTAAATTGCATTAAACGATAGTTAGACATGAAATATTTTCCTATTATTACTTTCCAAGTAAGCAATTTAAATAGTTGCCATATGGACATGATGTGATGGTGAATGGGCAGGAGATGGTCCATGAAAGAAAACAATCTATGCATTAAAATGTAGTCCACACTAGGAAGAGAGTTTGGAAACCTCTTACTTAGTCTAACTGGGTCAAATCTTCAAACTAACGTGCTCTTTTGTGAGCATTCACCTTAAGCATGTGCACTAGGGCATTTTCACACCCAAATTGCACACACTTTTAAACATTTTAGGCTAGATTCTCTTGATGCACCTGAAAATAGGGAGCAGCTCTGGGACCAGCTGAAGTCCCTCCTGGGTCCTGCTGTAACCTAGAGGAAATTCAGGGTTACTCCTGACTATCTCCATGTAGGAAGATATCAACAGGTTTATATTTTTCACCTCAAGAGATAAACTTAGCATTTACGCACTTGGATAATGGACAGATAAACATACTGCTGATATCAGTAATTGTAATCAGAGATATAAGCACAGTTTATTGTCGAATCACACATATGCAGTGAAAGTCATTCTTCTTAATCCAAACAAGACAACATAATAGAAAGATAACCACCGAATTCAATGGGTTTTGAATCAGGCCGATCTATGAATTTTATTGTTATTTGTTACCAGACTAGCCATACAAAAACACTTACGTCATTGATTCTTTTACTGTTCATATAAACTTAGTCTACATATTGGCCACAAGCAGCAGTTACAGTATTGATAGTAAACAGCTGATCTGGCAACTGGTGTCTTCCCTGCTCCATACAGAATACAAAGACAAATAAAAGGACAGTTACCTGTTCCGTAACTGGCGATCTTCGAGATGTGTTGCTCAGGTGTATTCCACAGTAGGTGTGCGTGCTCCCACGTGCACTGGTGCCGGAAGTTTTTCCCTTAGCAGTACCCGTAGCGGGGAGCACCGCTGCGACCCCTGGAGTGGTGCCTCTATGTTGTGCCATAAAGGGGGCTGCGCGCTCCTCCCACCCTCAGTTCCTTTTTGCCAGACAACTCCGACAGAGGGGAAGGAGGGCGGGATGTGGAATACACCTGAGCAACACATCTCGAAGAACGCCAGTTACGGAACAGGTAACTGTCCTTTCTTCTTCAAGTGATTGCTCATGTGTATTCCACAGTAGGTGGCTCCAAGCTATACCTGATGGAGGCAGGTAGGAGTTTAAGGGTTACCCGGGCGGAGTACCGCCCTACCAAACCCGGCGTCATCCCTCGTTTGGGAGACGATCGCATAGTGCGATGAAAAGGTGTGGACAGAGGACCATGTAGCAGCCCTGCAGATGTCCCGAATGGGGACATGAGCCATGTAGGCTGCTGACGAGGCCTGAGCTCTCGTCGAATGCGCCTTCACTATATTAGGCGGGGGAACCCCTGCCAGGTTGTAACACGTGTGAATGCACGAGGTGATCCAGCGGGAGATCCTCTGGGTGGAAACCAGTCGCCCCCTCATGCGCTCAGCCGAAGCAATGAAAAGCTGAGGGGATTTCCAGAACGGCCTGGTTCTGGCTAGGTAAAAGGCCAGCGCCCTACGCACATCTAGCATGTGCAGGCGTTGTTCCTCATTGGAGGAATGGGGCTTAGGACAGAGGACCGGGAGGAAAATGTCCCGATCCATGTGAAAAGCCGAGACTACTTTCGGCAGGAAGGCCGGGTGCGGGCGGAGCTGGACCTTATCCCTATGGAAGACCGTATACGGGGGCTCGGAGGTCAGGGCCTTAAGCTCCGAGACCCGGCGGGCTGAGGTGATAGCCACCAGGAATGCCACTTTCCATGACAAGTGGGACCAAGAACATGTGGCCAAGGGCTCGAAGGGGAGCCCTGTGAGGCGGGAGACCACTAGGTTCAGGTCCCAGGGCGGGACTGGGGGTCTAGTGTAAGGGAAAGCCCGATCCAGCCCTGTTAGGAACCGGGACATCATGTGCTGTAAAAACACAGAGTGGCCCTGCACCGGTGGGTGGAAGGCCGAAATGGCCGCCAGGTGCACCCTGACCGAGGAGGGCGCCAGCCCCTGGGACCTAAGGGACAGGAGGTAGTCGAGGATGAGCTGGAGAGATGCGGAGGAGGGGGAGGAGCCCCTCTCCCTCGCCCACATGGAGAACCGATACCATTTGGCCAGGTAGGTTCGACGTGTGGACAGCTTCCTGCTCTCAAGCAGGACCTGTCTAACATCCTCGGAACACCTGCCCTCCTCCTCATTCAACCATGGAGCAGCCACGCTGTCAAGTGGAGCGCGGCCAGGTTGGGATGGATGAGGCATCCTCCCTCCTGGGAGAGGAGGTCCAGTCGAAGCGGCAGCCTGTGCGGGGAGGCCACTGAAAGCTGCAGGAGGGTCCTGTACCAATGCTGACGGGCCCAATCCGGGGCTATGAGGATAATCCGTGCCCCATCTGCCTTCACCTTCTGTAGGACTTTGCCTATCAGGGGAAAGGGCAGGAAGGCGTGGAACAGGCGACCAAACCATGGGATTAGGAACACGTCCGATATCGCCCCTTCACCCTCTCCCTCTCTGGAGCAGAATCGTGGGCGTAGGCGATTATGGGCGGTGGCGAAGAGGTCTACCTGGGGAGTACCCCACTGTAGGAAGAGCCGCCTGGCCACCTCCCTGTGAAGGGTCCACTCGTGTTGTTGGGAGAAAAACCTGCTTAGGTGATCCGCGAGCGTGTTGCACTTGCCGGGCAGGTGAAAGGCCCTCAGAAGGATGTCGTGGGCTGTACAGAACTCTCACAGGAGCTGGGCTTCCTGGCACAAGGCCACGGAACGTGTGCCCCCTTGCCTGTTGATATAATACATTGCAGTCGTATTGTCCGTGAGGACTCTGACCATCTTCCCTCCTAGGTGCTGGCGGAAGGCCACGCATGCCAGGCGAACTGCCCTGAGTTCCCTGACATTTATGTGCAGGGACAATTCCGGGGGCGACCATCTACCCTGGGTTTTGAAGCTCCCCACATGGGCTCCCCAGCCCAGGTCCGAGGCGTCCAACACCAGATCTAGTGAGGGAGGGGGCTCTCGGAAGGGGATACCTTGAAGCATGTTGCTCGGGAGGGACCACCATTGCAGGTCAGCCACTACATTGGGTGGCAACGTGACGACCTTGTCCAGGCCATCCCTGGCCTGGGAATAACGGGAGGCCAGCCAGAGTTGGAGGGGCCCCATCTTGAGCCTGGCGTGTCGCACCATGGAGGTGCATGCTGCCATATGGCCTAGGATTTGAAGGCACACCCGTGCCGTCGTCACAGGGAAGGCCGTGACCGAGGCGATGGGACCTTTGAGCGTCTCGAACCTGTCCTGGGGGAGGGAGGCCGTGGCCACCATCGAGTCTAACAGCGCCCCTATGAAGTGTATGCGCTGAACCGGAACTAACGTGGACTTTTCCTCGTTTACCACTAGGCCTAGACTCGTGCATGTATCTAGCAGAAATTTCATCTGCGTCTGCACCTGGGATCGAGACTTGCCCTTGAGCAGCCAGTCGTCCAGGACGGTAGGGGAAGATTTGCAGCCCGTTCCTCCTTAGGTGGGCTGCCACTACCGCCATGCACTTGGTGAAAACCCTGGGGGCCATGGAAAGGCCAAAGGGGAGGACCGTAAACTGGTAGTGGTCTGTCCCCACCAGGAAGCGGAGGAAGCGCCTGTGGCCCTCGAAAATGTGGATATGGAAGTACGCATCCTGGAGGTCCAGGGCTGTGAACCAATCTCCCGGGTCCAAGGACAGGACAACAGAGGCCAGGGATACCATACGGAATTTGCAGCAAACCAGGAACTGGTTGAGATTCCGCAGGTCGAGGATGGGTCTTAGCCCGCCTTTCGCCTTGGGGATCAGGAAATACCGGGAATAAAACCCTTTGCCCTGGAATTCCTGAGGCACCCTCTCCACCGCGCCTAGGGTGAGGAGGCGAGTCACCTTCTGACTTAACAGAAGGGTGTGCTTCGGGTCCCCTGGGGCAGAGGGAGGTGCAGTGGGGTTGAATTGAACTGCAGCCTGTACCCCTCGGAGATGGTACTGAGAACCCACCGGTCCGACGTTATACGGGACCAATGTACTCTGAAGGCAGATAAACGGTTGCCAAAAACCAACTTTATTAACTCTGGGGGGGGGGTTCCCTGGCAACAGGCTGGGTGGCCCTCCGCAAACAGTCAAAAACGCCTCTTGCCCTGCCTCTTGCCCTTCGAGGGTCCGGGGCATGGGGCCGAGCGGGACTGATGCTATGATCTGCGCCTTTGGTCCCTAGGTCCCTAGGCCTCTTGGGGGGGGGCTCGTATCTGCCCCGTGGAGGGGGAACCAAGGGCTGCGGTCTGGGCTTGTCCTTGGCCGGTGGGACATACAGACCGAGTGTCTGAAGGGTGGTGCGGGAGTCCTTCATCCCGTGCAGACAAGTGTCTGTCTGGTCCGCGAATAACGCCTTGCCATCAAATGGCAGGTCCTGCATTAAGGACTGGGATTTGAGTGAGAGTCCTGACAGGGAAAGCCACGACACCCATCGCATGGAGATAGCCGTAGCCATCGAACGAGGTGCCTGGAGAGCATCCGAGGCGGCCTGGAGAGCTGCTTTCGCTGCCGCCGCACCCTCAGCAACTAGAGCCCTGAACTCCTTCCTGTCGTGCTCTTGGAGGGAGGGCTTGAATTTTGGCAAGGAGCCCACAAGTTGAAGTCATACCTGCTCAGGAGTGCTTGATGGTTTGCCACCCTGAGCTGGAAACTGGCAGAGGAATAAACTTTTTTCTCAAAAGTGTCCAGTCTCCTGGCCTCCTTGTCCTTGGGGGTTGGTGCGGGCTGGCCGTGTCGTTCACGGTCGTTGACTGACTCTACCACCAATGAGTTCGGGGTAGGGTGAGTGTAAAGGTACTCATGCCCCTTTGTTGGCACAAAGTATTTCCGTTCTGCCTTTTTGGAAATGGGCGGCAGAGAGGACGGGGTTTGCCATAGTCGAATCGAAATGTTGGCTACGCCTTGGTGAAGTGGTAATGCCACACGGCCCGGTGCCGAGGAGGAGAGGACATTAAACAAGTTGTCTGAAGGTTCCTCCATCTCCTCCGCCTGGAGCTGGAGGTTGGTGGCTACCCGCCGGAGGAGCTCCTGGTGCGCCTTGAAGTCCTCCTGAGAAGGGGGTGGGCGGTGCCGCTATGGACTCGTCCGGTGCCGATGGGACGACCGGGACGGCCCCTAGGGCATCAGTCGGTGCCGGTATGTCGCACTCCACGTCCTGGTCTGGGTGCGGTACCGGTGGCACGGTCCCCGCAGACTGGTCTCGATGCCGAGGCGGGGATGCCGAGTGGGCTTGGGATACCCCAGCCACGGAGCGGGCCCCCGGCGGTACGGGCGCCTAGGGCCACGGTGCCCACTGGCACCACTGTCCTTACCATGGCGCCCCTTGCCACTGAGTCGTCTGGGGTCCACCAGGGTTATACGTTCCTGGGGGCCGGTGCGGCCCGGGGAGGGACGGCTGGGCGCCGAGGCAGAGGTGGCCGAGGATCGCACGGTGCCGTATGAGCGGCTCGACCTGTCCCGTCCACGTAGGGTCCGGCCCCGGGATTTAGACCTCGACGACGATGAAACATAGACGTCGGAGGTGCTATCTCTGGTGTCCCGTCGATGGCCGCAGCTAAGACGCCTCGGTGCCAGTGACAGTCCGGATACACTCCGAGCATGGCGCGTGCCGTGATACGGTCGGCGGTGCCAATGGCATCGAGACCTACTATCACTTTGGCTGGACGAGGAGCGTCGACGCTTCCTGTCTCAGCATCTGCGGCTCCTGCGGGCCGAGGAGGACTCCGGCGACTCGCTCCCAGGTGACCCCGACAACGGAGTGGAGGTCTGTCGTGGGCTTCAGGAAGGCCCCGAGGATCAAGCAGAGACCTCTACCTCCAACCTGGCCAGTGAGGGCTGGTGAGCACCCAACGGTGGCTTCCCTCGGGACAGGGGCCCCAACTCGGGCAGCCCGCTCGGTACCGGCAGGACGAGGATGTCGCGCGCTGCCTGAGCTGCCTCCGGCATTGACGGAATCCACATCGTCGGGGAGGCACGCGCTGACGGGGCCGGACTACTCCGCTCCACACGAGTCGGAGGTCTGGGTCCCGAGGGGGATCGTGGGCTGCCCAACTCGGGTCCGGCCTCACCCCTGTTCTTGTCTCGGCGCCACTGGATCTTGGCTTGCTTCTTAACAGGGGAGCAGTGCTGACTGGTGGATGGGGCATCGCTCTGCACCGAAGACGCAGTGCCCGGCGCCGGGTCAGTTCGGCGCGCCGGTGCCGGGGCCAGTGCCGACTCCATAAGTATGGCCCGGAGACGGATCTCACGTTCGCACTTAGTCTGGGGCTTGAAGGACTTACAGATTTTGCAGCGCTCACTTATGTGAGCCTCGCCCAGACAGCGAAGACACTCAGAGTGTGGATCACTTCTGGGCATGGAATTGCGACAGGAGTCGCATGACTTGAAGCCTGGAGCTCGGGGCATGCCCCGAGCCAGGCTACCAACTGTAGAGACCAGTAACGGTCGAAGATCGTACTACTAAGGAAAGCTACAGCAATGCTGGAGCACAAGTTCCGACTACCTTCACTGGCGGCAAGAAGGCACTGAGAGTGGGGGGAGCACGCAGCTCCCTTTATGGCGCGACATAGAGGCGCCACTCCAGGGGTCGCAGCGGTGCTCCCCGCTACGGGTACTGCTAAGGGAAAAACTTCCAGCATTGGTGCACGTGGCGAGCACGCACACCTACTGTGGAATACACATGAGCAATCACTCGAAAAAGAATGAAAAGAAACTTAATGTGACAGTGTAAAAGAATTAAGAATTCCCTTAGGAGAAAAAAAAACAAAAAAATAAGGAAACAGGAAGAAGAGAAACATAAAAGACAAAATAAGTAAATTATAGTCTTTGGAGAATGAACTGTTGTTTCTTATCCTGTGTTTAGAAATCACAGTGACTGATGTCACTGTAACTCAGAGCCGAAAACAGATTATATTTGACAGTTTTAATCTTATTGTAAAACTACTGTGTAAACAGCATGAGCTGACTGCTTCCTCCACATCAGCCTCTCTTTGTGAACAGATGTAGCAACCACACTATCCTCAGTAGCTTACCAAAATTGTCTTTCCTTTGTATCCTAAGATCTGCCAGAATGAGAGAGGCACTCTATAAAAGTTATAGTAAAAGGAAAAAGATGGACTCACAGAGAAAGAATTAAACTGAGTGAGTTTATCATTTTGATTAAAACAAAAGAGATCAAATTTCTGCTGACACAACACAGTTGTTCTGAACAATAAAATTGTTTTGTAAACTACCACTTAACCCAATGAGTTCAGGTTCTCTGTTACAAGCAGCGGTTAAAGGAAAGGAAAGTTCCTATCCCCTCTGCTGAAAGTGGAGGGAGAGCTCCCCATCTCCTCCCCGACCCAGTCTCAGGAAGCACCGACAACCTATGGCAGTCTCTCCATCTAGTGGTATGAAGACCCTGTCTCATCAGGCAGGAGAGCAAGAAACAATAATCGTGAGGGCTCTCTCCCATTGGAGGTACTGCCCAGGGAGAAGCATCCTGTTCTGCATGTGTGAGCAGGAGCAAAGTACTCTATCGGTGCTCATAGTCTCCCCTGCTAAAAACCAGACACTGCAATCTCCCTCTCCTATCTGACCTTCTTTTGTTATCCATTGCCCAATTAAGGACTGAGCACACAGTTATAGTACATTGTGAGCGGAGGTGGTTCCCACAAGCTCTGTGGTAGAAGCAGAAAGGAATTATGTGTTGTTTCCATATAAAATTGTAAATGTCAGAGATGTGATGTAAGCCCAAAGGAAAGTGCCAAAGCATGTGAATAATTCTCCTTGCTTTCATTCATCCACCTACATTTGCTCTTTCAATGTCAGCCCGTGCCCATTAAACTGCAATAGGCTCCAACTTGGAATGAGTCAGTCCAAAGCCTACATTAATGCCAAGCTTGTGGGAAAATATTACAAGTCAAATCAAAGTAAACATGCATGGGCATTGGTGAAATTTAAAAAAAAAACAACCCCTCAGAAGGTGCTACCTTTTAAAATTCCATTGTATCTTCCATTGGCAAAACATGAGTGAAACCCATTTGCCATCTGTTCCCATAACGTCAAGAATTAGATTGTATAGGACGAAATTTTTCGATGGTGTAAGTTAGCATAGCTTCACTACGATCATTTAACTTCCACCAATTTACATCAGTAGAGAATTTGGTATTCAATGGTAACTGCAGGGTAAGAGTTCTGTGTCAAGAATTTGTCATTGCAGCATAGTTAAAGATAGGGCTAAATTTTGGAAAATGTGCACCTTACCATACATGCACAAAACAAACAGGAGCACAAGAAAAATGCATGAATGTGCCCATAACTGAACATTAGGCAACTGGAGACAGTGTCTGCCATTACCCGTGTTTTGCATGCAACTAAATCTCAGAATTATGGACATTTAACCCAAATAATTCCTTTCTTTTCACAGTTACTTTTCACACAGTACTATGTATAAATAATTTCTTTTAGGTATCACTTGCAATCATAGGCATTTGATTAAAATCATCTTGCAGTTTCTTAAGAAGACAGACAGCAAATGTAGCAGACATGGAAAGATTGATATCCTTAGGAGAATGGCAACAAACCACAGGAATAAATAACTCCTTTGGGATAAGCCCATCCTCCAAAAGAAGAAACATATAGAGAGTCTCAGAATAGTCACTCTATCAACAAGGTTGGCAAAATATTTATATAAATGTGTGAAATTGTATTTCATGTTCTCTTTCACTATCAAATATGATTTAAGAAAAGGTGCCAGATTTGTTGCAATTGGTGCATTTTGTACAATACCGTAAGTATCACTACCCGGGACCCCTTAGGACTGCAATATCTTGCAGTGATCTAGTGTTTAGAGTGACTGAAACAAATGCAATATATGAGTTTATAAATCCATCATATATGGTACAACAATACAACCCATACAATTGTATAAGTATCTATGAGATGATGTGAAGTCCTCCTCCTGAAAGTCTAAAACCTTAAACCCAGAATCATCTATTCTACAGGATGTATTGCCTCAGAGCTATCCCGTATGTCTCAGAACAAAGAACAAAAACTTGCAAGCAACATGAATGTGGGTTTTATATTTGTTGAAAACGAGAAGCACATTTAAAGCTGCATTTGAACAGAGATTTTATGTTTCACAACTTACCATTTGTAACCAAATGTTGGTTGTTAAAACTTGATTCTTTTCATCCTGGGGAGAAGAGAAAAAAATAAAAATAAACAACTCAACATTTGTTCATGGAAAGGACTGTGGCAGGGGTTGCCAACCTATGGCTCCGGAGCTGCATGCAGCTCTTCAGAGGTTAATATGCGGCTCCTTGCATAGGCACTGACTCCAAAGCTGGAGCTACAGATGCTAACTTTCCAATGTGCTGTGGGGTGCTCACTGCTCAACCCCCTGCTCTGCCCCAGGTCCTGCCACCAGTCCACCCCTTCCCCCAAGGACCCTGCCCCTTCCCCTGAGCCTGCCATGCCCTCGGTCCTCCCCCCTCCCCCCCAGAGCCTCCTGCACACTGCAAAACAGCTGATTGCAGCGGGTGGGAGGTGTGGGGAGGGAGTGGAAGGTGCTGATTGGCAGGGCTGCCGGTGGGCAGGAGGCACTGGAGGGGAGTAGTGGATGGGGGGCTGCTGACATATTACTATGGCTCTTTGGCACTATTCAATGGTAAATTCTGCCTCCTTCTCAGGCTCAGGTTGGCCACCCCTGGACTGTGGTAACATCGTTCAAGAAGTTTTAGTGAAATCAGATAGTCAGACAGTTATGTTAATGTATCTTTCAATAAAAGTGATCCTGAGTAGTATGTCCTGTTAGCCTATGTGAAACCAGTTATGACTCTCTGTACCCCACTGTAACACTGTTTTTGAGGGTTTTTTTTTTTAATTGTTTTTATGCTACTACAGCCCTCTACTGTTGGCATCTCCAAAGTGTTTCTTCTTGGTTTGTCCCTGAGCCTTTTTCTTTAATGTAGCATGTCGCAAAGGCAGAACTAATTGCACTAGAGGTTGCCCATTTCAACTTCGCTTACAAGCAGCTCATCTACTAGTTAACCTAACACATCAGAAATGGAGTTACACCAGCATGTACAAATTATAGAAACAATGTAAACAAAAAAACCCTGGATAATTGCAAATAGGTATTTATGCAAGGTTAGAGCCTGTTTCTGCTACTCTTATCCATGCGGAGTAGTATCTTACTGTACAAAGTCCCATTGATTTCAATGTATCATGGTTTTATCAAAACCTTGTGTATGGGGAAGTGTATTGATAGAATGCCCCAAGAGCATCCTGGAAACCAGACTGTGACTCAAAAAAATCTCAATTTGTCTCAGAGTTCCACACAAACACACTCCAGGTGGATGTACTTTGCACGAGCCATATCACTGAATAGGTCCTCAGTATACTGGCAGAAAAATTGCCTCACATATTATGGGGTGGAGCTGTTGCTTAGCTGGCCACCCACCAGTGTGGGATGGGGAGTAGCAGCTCTGCATAGTCCCTAACTTACCTACATGGACACACACAACATAACAGGTCAAGAAAAAGTTATTACTCAATGCAAGTAAGGGTGGCAGAACTAACGCCTTAAATTTAGAGTTAACTAAGAAGATAATTTCCTCAGTTCTCAGACATGGATAAATATTTGTAACCTCAAGACCCTGGACCTATCAGCAATTACTCAGCCCTCCACCAGACCTTCCTTAGGGTATTTCTGCCTCAGTGGGATTCTATCAAGGTAATAGGATACACTGCGCTCCAATTCCCATCACTAGAATTTGTTTTCGAAGCTGAATGTAAAACACCAGCCTTTTCTGTCTTAAATCAAACTGAAGCTCCCGCTCCATAAGTTCTACCCCCACCCCCGAGCTCTACCAAAGAAAGTACATGGGAACTCTTTGGAAATTCCACAGCATATCCCAGAGTCACCTATACAGTGTGGAAGGACTCTCAAACCAGATGATACATCTACAACCACTACAATTTTAAAACAAAAGTAATCTATGTTTTATTCTTCACCAAATAATAAATGATCAAAGACAACTGTATTCAAATTTTGACATACAATACAAGAGTCTTCTTAAACTGAAAATGTATATATGCAATTTAATCTGTAATCCATTTATTTGCAGACTTTTGAATGAATGGAAGGACTGAAAGACCTTTAACTGTAGCAGTATCAGGGCAGTGCAGTAATAGTTATACAGCATGTAAAACCAGCTATAGCTGCCAGAGAAGATGACATTTTAATAGCAAATGGAGACATTTAAAGAGGAACATCAATAAAGGTGTGAAACTGTTACTGAATCACATGGGATCCCAACAACTGAATGTACAGCATAAAGGCAAATGAAAGAATTCAAATAAAAATACCCCCTTAATTAGTATTCTGCATGGCTCCATTCTCCCCCTAGATGAGTGTACCTAGCCCCCATAAAAGTCAATGGGATCTGTGCCCAAAGCCAGTGGCAGAATTTAAAACTTTCTCTTTATATTCTGTCGCATTCATTCAGTGAATCCTGCCTTTCATCCAAGACTCCCTCCAACAGGCAAACATTCATTTATGAGTCTTCGGGGCGGGGGGGAATTGTCTCATCTACCCTTCAATACTAGAAGTACAGTACTTGCTGCAGGCTAAAGTTATGTCTTATGAGAGTAAAACAGTAATTAAAGCTATTATGGTTGCCAAAATATATAGCTGATGGTTGAGTAAAGGTGTTGCTTTTTCTGCAGTCCTTGATCGATATTAACAGCTATTACTCTGTAACATTTGTGTGATGCATCACTCAAGTACCTATCAGTGTTATTAGAGAGTTTGCCAGTCCCAGTAGCATAACAGGACTAGCTTCCAGTGGACATTAACTCATTAATTAATGAAGAAATGATGTCCATTGGATCATTCACCATATTGCAATCAAAAGGTTTAAATACTTTTCTATTCACTGGTGTTATCCATCTTTTGAGTGAGGAGTAAAATCAAGATTCTGACAACTTGTGATCAGTATCATCTCCAGCACCTTGCATCTGACTCCACTCCCATGGCTCCCAGTTCTGAGCAATATTGCTCTTCCTCATATCAGACGAGAGGTTGCCACTGGCAAGTTACTGGAGAAAGTACGTGCCAACTCAAGCCTGCCGCTGCCAATGACCTTTTTAAACCACCAGCTGCACGTTTGCTGTCACGTCGCCCATTATGGTCTCATCCACCACGCCAGGATGTTAGGGCAGAAACACTCTGGCGAGAGGAATGGATATCTGTTATAATCCCCAACCAGTCCCTCATTGCCAACCCTACAATTTGCCCGCCTGGTTTTGACCTGTCCTGTCGCCAATGGTCCCTGTTGAACAGGTTCCAGACCAGGCAAGTTCTCTGTGCAGCCAACCAGTATCGCTGGGGCCTTTGTGACAGCCCTTTGTGCAGCTATGATGCAACACAGATGATGACGCACATTGTCGATGAATGCCTGCTGACTAGGTTCAGCGGAGGCCTAGAAGAACTGTATCATGCCACTGAAGATGCCATCACTTGGCTAGATGACTATACACATGATAAATAAATTAAAGATCTCATAGCACTTTTCTCAAGGCTATGCGTTTTAAACACAGGTGGGCAGACAAATTCCAGTTACACCCTGTCTAGTCTGTAACAGCCATGCAAAAGCATATGCAGGACACTACCAGCGTGTGAATTCGAATTGGGAGCATTTTACATGCACTTTCCTCGGTGTAAATGGCTGCACAAGGTGCAAGGCAGTAGAGAAGCCGGTAGCTGGTTGAAATCTTGTTACAGAACTGTTAGCCTAGTGAATGTGCATCATTAAGCAACACGCTGCCCTCCTGTTGAGTATTTTGTTATTTTAAAAGTTCAGAACCTGAAAGAGGGGATTTGAAAATAATGGCGCCCATTTGGATCACTATATTTAAGGCCCCATCAGTGTTTTAATCATAAACCCCCAACTTCTAGGGCATTCTAACTCAGCTGTAAAAACTTCACTGCAGGCTGAAGCTTGGTTTATAATATTCCTGTCCTGGAGAAAATTATTTCACACACTTTAGTTAAAATTGGTTTGGCTGGTTTTCATCAAAAAGAGGGGCAGACTGGCAGTTCTCCGGTTTCAGAAGCTTTGCATTGCACTCTGCAATCTCACAAACAACTTCAATTGGGGTGGGAGGGAACATTCTTCGGGTTTTTTTGTGTGTGTGTCGCATGCTGAACAATGCTTTTGAATATGATGGATGAATTCTGAAAAAACAGCTTCTCAGCAAAATACATTTACATTGTTTTCCATCACAGCTGTGCGCAACCTCTTAACAAAATGTTTAGACACTAAAATGGATCATGAAATTTTGCTCAAATTCCATCACATTTCAAATCTGTCATCATTTTGCAGTATTTTAGCAGCAACTATTTGGGGAAAAAAGAGTGTCACACCCAATGAGGCAAACCATTTCTAGAGCTTCTCTTACAAATATTGTTTTTAATATGATAAGGAAAGGAGGACTTCACATTGCCTGGAGGTGTCATAAAAAACAACACAACACAGAAAACAAGGCCAGGAACAAAATGACTCACTTTGGGGCGGGGGGGGAGAGTTACTATGTTAGCTACTTTAGTTAATGCAGGCCTTAAATCACACAAGAACAGGGGTTCTCAAACTGGGGGTCGTGAGGTGATTACGTGGGGGTCGGGAGCTGTCAGCCTCCACCTCCAAGCCCCACTTTGCCTCCAGCATTTATAATAATAAGGGGGGTCGCACTCAGAGGCTTGCTTAGTGAAAGGGGTCACCAATGGCCTGGTCTACACTACGAGTTTAGGTCGACTTTAGCAGCGTTAAATCGAATTAAGCCTGGATACGTTCACACGACGAAGCCCTTTCTTTCGACTTAAAGGGCCCTTTAAACCGGTTTCTTTACTCCACCTCCGACGAGGGGATTAGCGATAAAATCGGCCTTAGCAGGTCGGAATTGGGGTAGTGTGGACGGAATTCGACGCTATTGGCCTCCGGGAGCTATCCCACAGTGCTTCATTGTGACCGTTCTGGACAGCACTCTCAACTCAGATGCACTGACCAGGTAGACAGGAAAAGCCCCGCGAACGTTTGAATTTCATTTCCTGTTTGCTCAGCGTGGAGAGCACAGGTGACCACGCAGAGCTCATCAGCACAGGTAACCGTGATGGAGTCCCAGGATCGCAAAAGAGCTCCATCATGGACCGAACGGGAGGTACGGGATCTGCTCACCATATGGGGAGATGAATCAGTGCTAGCTGAACTCCGTAGCAGTAAACAAAATGGCAAAATATTAGAAAAGGTCTCCAAGGCCATGAAGGACAGAGGCCATAACAGGGACGCACAGCAGTGCCACGTGAAAATTAAGGAGCTACGGCAAGCCTACCACAAAGCCAGAGAAGCAAACGGAAGGTCCGGGGCAGAGCCGCAAACATGCCGCTTCTACGCGGAGCTGCATGCCATTCTAGGGGGTGCAGCCACCACTACCCCAACCGTGTGCTATGACTCCCTCACTGGAGAAACACACAGGGAAGTGGGTTCGGGGTATGAGGAAGATGAGGATGGAGATAATGTAGATAGCCCACAGCAGCAAGGAAGCGGAGAAACCGGTTTCCCCAACAGCCAGGATATGTTTATCACCCTGGACCTGGAACCAGTAACCCCCGAACTCACCCAAGGCGTGCTTCCAGACCCTGAGGGCACACAGGGGACCTCTGGTGAGTGTACCTTTGTAAATATTACACATGGTTTAAAAGCAAGCGTGTTTAATGATTAATGATTAATTTGCCCTGGCAATCGCGGCCAGTACAGCTACTGGAAAAGTCTGTTAACGTGTATGGGGATGGAGCGGAAATCCTCCAGGGACATCTCCAGAAAACTCTCCTGGATGTACTCCCAAAGCCTTTGCAAAAGGTTTCTGGGGAGGGCTGCCTTATCCCGTCCGCCATGGTAGGACACTTTACCACGCCAGGCCAGTAGCACGTAGTCTGGAATCATTGCATAACAAAGCATGGCAGTGTATGGTCCCGGTGTTTGCTGGCATGCAGACAACATCCATTCCTTATCGCTCTTTGTTATCCTCAGGAGAGTGATATCATTCACGGTCACCTGGTTGAAATGGGGCAATTTTATTAAGGGGACATTCAGAGGTGCCCCTTCCTGCTCTGCTGAACAGAAATATTCCCCACTGTTAGCCACACGGTGGGGGGAGGGGTGAAGTGATCATCCCAGAGAATTGGGTGTGTGGGGGAGGGTTATTAGTTGGGTTTGTGCTGCACGTTAACCCTGAAACCGCAGCCCCTCCTTTTACATTGCAAACCCATTTTAAATGGCCAACCCAACGGGTGCTTGGTATGGTTAATGAGAGCAGTACTCTTTGAAACCATCCCCGCATGTTAAGAAGGTTAAAAAAGCCAAAAGACTGTGTCTTACCATGGCTGCCTGCAAGCTGAAATCTGTGACCTGGCACTGCGTGAGTGATCTCTCACACCAAACCGGCAGGCCCTCAATATAAGAGGAAAAATGCGACCTTGTAACGAAAGCACATCTGCTGTGTAGTGTGAACAGCAAAATGTAACGTGAAAGAGTGTACCCATTGTTCTCTAAAATGTATCTTTTTTAACCACCTCTCCCTTCTCATCCACCAGCTGCAAATCGTTCTCCTTCACAGAGGCTAGTGAATATTCGAAAACGGAAGCAAAGGATGCGTGATTAAATGTTTACAGAACTACAGACTGCCTCCCACGCTGACAGAGCACAGCAGAATGCGTGGAGGCAGTCAATGACTGATTATCGAAAAGCCCAATATGAGCGAGAGGAGAGGTGGCGGGCTGAATCGCGGGCTGAGGAGGAGAGGTGGCGGGCTGAATCGCTGGAGGAAAACAGAGGAAGTTGCGGGCTGAAGATGAGAGGTGGCGTCAGCTTGCACACAGAAGGCAAGAGTCCATGCTCCGGCTGCTGGAGCATCAAACTGATATGCTAGAGCGTATGGTTGAGCTGCAGGAAAGGCAGCAGGAGCACAGACCGCCGCTACAGCCCCTGTGTAACCAACAGCCCTCCTCCCCAATGCTACAGCATATGGTTGAGCTGCAGGAAAGGCAGCAGGAGCACAGACCGCCACTACAGCCCCTGTGTAACCAACAGCCCTCCTCCCCAAGTCCCATTGCCTCCTCACCCAGACGCCCAAGAACACGATGGGGGGGCTTCCGGCCACCCAGTCACTCCAGCCCACATGATTTCCCGAGCAATAAGTGTTAAAGTTTTAAAGTTTTAAACTGCAGTGTGTCCTTTTCCTTCCCTCCTCCCCCACCCATCCCGGGCTACCTTGGCAATTATCCCCCTAGTTGTGTGATGAATTAATAAACAATGCATGAATGTGAAGTAACAATGACTTTATTGCCTCTGCAAGTGGTGCTCGAAGGGGGGAGGGTAGTAGGGGAGGGTGGGGTTGTTGGTTTACAGAGAAGTAGAGTTAACCGGGTGGGAGGGTGTAGGGGCGGAGGGTTCATCAAGGAGAAACAAACAGAAGTTTCACTCCGTAGCCTGGCCAGTCACAAAACTGGTTTTCAAAGCTTCTCTGATGCGCACCGCGCCCTGCTGTGCTCCTCTAACCGCCCTGGTGTCTGGCTGCGCGTAATCAGCGGCCAGGCGATTTGCCTCAACCTCCCACCCCGCCATAAATGTCTCCCCCTTACTTTCACAGATATTGTGGAGCGCACAGCAAGCAGCAATAACAATGGGGATATTCTTTTCGCTAAGGTCTGAGCGAGTCAGTAAGCTGCGCCAGCGCGCTTTTAAACGCCCAAATGCACATTCCACCACCATTCGGCACTTGCTCAGCCTGTAGTTGAACAGGTCCTGACTCCTGTCCAGGCTGCCTGTGTGTGGCTTCATGAGCCATGGCATTAAGGGGTAGGCTGGGTCCCCAAGGATCACGATAGGCATTTCAACATCCCCAACGGTTATTTTCTGGTCCGGGAAGAAAGTCCCTTCCTCCAGCTTTCGAAACAGAACAGAGTGCCTGAAGACGCGAGCATCATGTACCCTTCCCGGCCAGCCCACGTTGATGTCGGTGAAACGTCCCTTGTGATCCACCAGGGCTTGCAGCAGCATTGAAAAGTACCCCTTGCGGTTTATGTACTCGGTGGCTTGGTGCTCCGGTGCCAAGATAGGGATATGGGTTCCGTCTATGGCCCCACCACAGTTTGGGAATCCCATTGCAGCAAAGCCATCCACTATGGTCTGCACTTTTCCCAGAGTCACTACCCTTGATATCACCAGGTCTCTCATTGCCCTGGCAACTTGGATCACAGCAGCCCCCACAGTAGATTTTCCCACTCCAAATTGATTCCCGACTGACCGGTAGCTGTCTGGTGTTGCAAGCTTCCACAGGGCTATCGCCACTCGCTTCTCAACTGTGAGGGCTGCTCTCATCCTGGTATTCTGGCGCTTCAGGGCAGGGGAAAGCAAGTCACAAAGTTCCATGAAAGTGCCCTTACACATGCGAAAGTTTCGTAGCCAGTGGGAATCGTCCCACACCTGCAGCACGATGCGGTCCCACCAGTCTGTGCTTGTTTCCCGGGCCCAGAATCGGCGTTCCACGGCATGAACCTGCCCCATTAACACCATGATTTCCACATTGCTGGGGCCTGTGCCTTGTGAGAGGTCTAGGTCCATGTCCATTTCCTCATCACTCTCGTCGCCGCGCGGCAATCGCCTCCTCCTCCTCCTCGCCTGGTCCTGGTTTTGCTTTGGCATGTCCTGGCTCTGCATATACTCCAGGACAATACGCGTGGTGTTCATAGTGCTCATAATTGCCGCGGTGATCTGAGCGGGCTCCATGATCCCAGTGCTAGCTATGGCGTCTGGTCTGAAAAAAGGCGCGAAAGTAGTATCTGATGGACCAGGGGAAGAAGGGAGGGAGGGGCGAGTGACGACATGGCGTACAGGTACAGGGAATTAAAATCAAGAAAGGTGGCTTTGCATCAGGGAGAAACGCAAACAACTGTCACACAGAATGGCCCCCCCCCAAAGATTGAACTCAAAAGCCCGGGTTTAGCAGGAGGGAGGGGGCAAGCAAATGAATACAGAATAAATCTATTTTTTACATCTTAAGACGACGGTGCAGCATGACTGATAGCCCTCGGCATTTTCTGGGTGCTTGGCAGCAAATACTGGGCGCTTGGCAGTTAGCCTTCAGGTCTATTGCACAATCTGATACCGACTGCAGTATGACAACGATAGATACCAGTCGTAATATACTATCTACTGCCCAAAAGGCAAGGGGTTGCTGCTGTGTAGCAATGTAGCCCCACGTCTGCCAGCGCCATGTCTGCCAGCAGCCAGATCGCCCTCGGCCTCTTCTGGGTGCTTAGCAGAAATTACTGGTCGCTTAGCAGAAAATAGCATACTACGACTCTGCTAAAGTGTGATGAGCCAACAGGGCGCGTGGCAGAAAATGGCATACTACGACTGATAACCATCATTGTCTGCCCAGGTGCCCATGATCGACAGCCACTGCTGTACGACGAGGACGGTTACCAGTTGTAATAAACCATCTACTGCCAAAAGGCAAAGGGGCTGGTGCAATGCAGCCCCACGGCTGCCAGCCCCACGGCTGCTGGCACCCAGATCGCCAATGAAGGCTACCAGTCATGCTGCACCGTCTACCGCCAAAAGGCAGTTAGCTGCTGCTGCTGTGTAGCAATGCAGTCCCACGTCTGCCGGCACCTAGATGACATATGGTGACGGTGAGCTGAGCTGAGCGGGCTCCATGCTTGCCGTGGTATGTTGTCTGCACAGGTAACCCAGGTAAAAAGGCGCGAATCTATTGTCTGCCGTTGCTGTGACGGAGGGGGAGGGGCCTGACGACATGTACCCAGAACCCCCCGCGGCACTGTTTTGCATCATCCGGGCATTGGGGTCTCAACCCAGAATTCCAATGGGCGGCGGAGACTGCGGGAACTGTGGGATAGCTACCCATAGTGCAATGCGCCGGAAGTCGACGCTAGCCTCGGTACTGTGGACGCGGTCCACCGACTAGAGCACTTAGAGCATTTTATGTGGGGACACACACAATCGGCTGTATACAACCGATTTCTATAAAACCGGCTTCTATAAATTCGACCTAATTTCGTAGTGTAGACATACCCTTAGCAAAGATGTCATATATATGTAATTTAACTTTCTTTCATTTGTCTAGGGCAACAGTGACATCTGGTGGCCACTTTCATTCAGCAGGAATAATACACTATTTCCATACCTCTCCTCTTTCAAACTCTAGTCATTTGAATTTAATGCACCTTTCAATCATATGTCTGTCATAAAGTAGATTCCATTGCTGACTGAACATTCTGCTCTTTCCACCCTGGAGAGAGAGGGAGATGCTTCCCCAACAACAAAGAGAGGTGAATAATGAAAGATCCCAAATATGGTGCCTGCATATCTGAACTCTGTAAAGGGAATGGCCTCCCTTATGCCAGTTGTCCTGCAACATTCCCCCTATTCCCATCTAGGGAGGGGGAAAGGGGTCTGTGCAGTGAAGATATTAATACTGCATTATTGCATGGCAAAGTCTATCACTGCACATCAGTGGAAGGGATACAGCTGTCATCAGGGCTATACCATGGATTGTGATAGAGCCAGAATGGAGTCATCTGGGGAGGGAATGGAATACTGAGGGGCCCCCACCTACAGAGAAAATGACCATATTCAACAATGGATATTAAAAAGTAGCTTCAAAGAAAGGGCAAAGGAAGGTTTGGGCCCAATTCAGTGAGTCACCCATACATAATTTGTGCTGGACCAGCCAGATAGGGTGCAGTTCAATGCAAAAGAGTCTTCAACTTCTGTTGAAAAGAAGCTTCATCCTATTCTCATCTCTGTGGAGTGAGTCAGACCCCAGGTGAGTCATTGAAAAATGAGAACTGTTTCAAAGCCAGCAGGAAGCAACAAAGCCAGCAGGAAGCAGCCGGTTAATAACACTTCAGCATATTCTAGACAGGGCCGGCTCTAGGTTTTTTGCCGCCCCAAGCAAAAAATTTGCCATCCCAAGCTCCGAGAGTGCAACTGCCAAAGCAAAAAAAAAGGGGGGGGCCGGAATGCCACCCCTTGAAATGTGCCGCCCCCAAGCATGTGCTTGGTTTGCTGGTGCCTAGAGCCGGTCCTGGTTCTAGAACCTCAGCCCATCACTGGAGCTCAAAACAGTTTAATATGGGGAGCCAAGCATTAGCTTCATGTTCAGATAGTAAAACCAAGACATGGAGAGAATCAATTTATAAAACCAAACTGTGCATTAGCAGCAAAGCCACAAAGAGAACCCAGTTGTTCTGACTCCAAAGTCTCTGCACAACCACATTGCTTTTTGATTCTTCCATTTATCTAAAGCCATTAATCTGTGAGGTGATCTGGGATTTCAGAGGGGGCTGGTTGGGCAGCCCATCCGGACATTCTCCTCACAGGAGAAGTTGCAACGGGTCTGTCACATCACCAACTCATGGCCCGTTGCTGCTAGCAGACCCCATAATATATTGGCCCCAGAAAACAGCAGAGCAAGATGATGCTGGGGAAGCCAGTGTTCATTCAAGAACCAGACAGACCATGGAGAATCATGCATTGAGGACTGTCCAAGGGGGATCGAACAGGGAGAAAGACATGAGCATAGGGATCATGCACAGAGGAGAACTTGTGAATAGTCAATTTCACCTGTTTGTGTGGGTCTGTCCACCAACCAAAGGAAAGAAACATGTACAAATAAGAAAGTAATTGTGACACCAGGAGACAGACAGGGGAAGTTAATTTCACTTTTTAAGCTGAAGAGTGACTGTGCCTCACAATGGTTTGTCACAATGCTTCTTAAGAGCTTCTGAACTTGTTTGTTAACTAGCACCATATGGCAGAGCATTGTGACTACACCTAATGACATGAGAGTTTGCTCATATACTTCAAGAGAACTTCAGGGCACTCAGTACTTTGCAGGATTAGGATCAGAATTATGAGCAACACATTTCTTCTTGTTTGTATGTCATTTAATACAGGTATAGTTTTTCGTTTTCACAGGGCTATGTCCATATTTCTTGTAAAATGACAACATTTACTTTAGAGAGACAAGGTGAGTAAGTAAGGTAATATCTAGCATTGGACCAACTTCTGGAGCAATGAAAGACATTACCTCACCCATCTTGTCTCTCTAATATCCTAGGTCCAACACAGCTACAACACCACTGCATACAAGATTTACTTGATAGGCCAAATCAAACATCATTTGATTTTTCTTTTGTGTTTTTATGCTTTTTCCTTTTATAAATATAGGACATTTTCATTGGCATTAAATCAAATTTGTTTTAATTTTCTGAACAGATAATAGTCTTTACAATTACTATATGATTTTTAAATTCAGTACACTATGTATAACATACTTTGTATAACATATTTATTGCCTATCTTGCCATAACCTCTAGCCACCGGTAAACATGATACATATTTTCTGGTGATGAGATAAATCTACTTCAGGCTTTCAAAGAAATATGAGTTGTTAAAACTATTTAACAAAAAAATTCTTAATCTCTTCCAGGTGGCACATCATTATTAAGAGCTTGGAGTAGAGAGAAAGAAATAGGGCCAGATACCCAGCGCCATATAGATATTTTTACTGTGTACTCCTCCTATCTTTGTTCAATTCTACTATGTACACAGATGATATCAGTTTTGTTTGTTGAATATGTTCATAATAGTTTTAGTCCAGGCATTTCAGATTACTTGATGTTGCTTTGGCTTTAGGGCTTTGTCAGAAGATCACCACAAATTATTTGGAAATGCAAAATGAAATTCTGTCACCCAGAAGGGTTCATCCAGATTATTGGACCTGAACACTTCAATTGATGTAGAACATGGTCCTCTGCTATAAGCACCGTGTGGTTTTGGCAACATTAGTAAGGTTATAAAATGGATCTTGTGCCATTAGTTATTAAAATAACTATGTACCCTGGCCTAAGTACAAAAATTGTTATATTACCTTAATGTTGTAACCAAAAAGAGCAAGGACATTTGACTGGAATATGTCAATTTGTCTTTCACTTATTATTCCAAAGTATTCAAAGATCTGAAGTACCAGTGGGTAATTTTACAAAAGCTGTAGGTGAAATCCTAGCTCCACTGATGGCAAAACTTCCTTGGCAAAACAAGTACATTCAGTTGACCCAAGAATTCACTCTCTGGCAGCTGCACAATATGTGAGAATAGAGAAGTTCAAGGATGATGCTTCAGTCTTAACTTTGAATTTTCATTCATATCAAAATCATAATTCTAAAAAATATTTAAGAGAGAAGAATTGGCTCCTTTGGTCTATTGAGAAATTCCATCTCATAACACTGTAGCAGCAGGAAGAGCTGAAGGAATGAAGCAGGACCGTGCTTTCTAAAACTCCAAACAAACTTTAATGCAACCAGAGCCCTCACATTGAGTCTATTGCCTGCCTGGAGCTGACAAGAGGCAGCACCTCCTCCCCTCCGCTTAAAAAACCCACTTTGTTTAAATTACTAATCTCCCCGCCTTTCTCAAACCACACCCACCTGCAACCCAGCCAACAGGAGAGGGGAAGCCCATTACAATATATGACTGAAATTAGCACATTTTGAAACTCTCTCCCACCCCTCCATGGACATGGACAGCCCAGGATGCAGCATAACTGGGGGTTTATGCTGCTTGTGAGGAGCTCTTGTAGGGCCCTGTGTTCCCTTTTATTTTACATTATAATAATCTTGCACCTACATAAGCCCCGATTCTGTGAACACTTAAGAATATGCTGAACTTCACACCTTGTAAATAGTCCCTTTCCCTTCAATGAAGCTAACATGCTTAAAGTTAAGCATGTGCTTATGTATAAGCAAGATTGGGGCTATAGACTTTACATATTCAAAAACCAATAAAAAGATGAATTGATTAACTCTCACAAGCCCTTCGTGAAGTGAATGAATATTAATATTGTCCATAGTAACAAACATGTCCCTGGATTTAGTTAACATTTACCTGCCAGCAAATTGAAACACTTTAACATCAATACTTTTAATCTAGTTGATTTGCAATTTTTTCAAAGCTTTATCTGTAATATTACATACTACCACCGTTCTGTGGCTTTTATAAGCCCTCTTGCAATTCACTGGTATCACATATACGAAGGCTAAAATAAACAAGAAAAAAAACCATTATACAATATGGAAATTAAAATCAGAGGCATAAAAACGCATATCATGTTCTATTCTACTTAATGTATTGTATTATTTCTAATGGATGTAGCAAAAATCTCAATGCCAGCTAGCAAAATGAATGCTTATCTTGTAGCTATGTTATCAGAAAGCTTTATTGCAAGGCTGTGACATCAAAGCAATACAATCTGTCTTCATTTAGGGTCTGATCCAGTTCCCACTACAATTAAAGGGAGTCTTTTACTGACTTCAGTGACAGTTGGATATGATCCTTTGAGCAGCAGAAAAATGTCAGTCACCTCTTATAGCACTGGGGGGCAACCTGCGGCACATCAGGGTAATCCGCTGGCGTGCTGCGAGACAGTGTTTACATTGATTGTCCGCAGGCACGGCCCCCGCACCGCTTCCCGCAGCTCTCATTGGCTAGGAACGGCGAACCGCGGCCACTGGCAGCTGCGGGCGGCCGTGCCTGCAGACGGTCAATGTAAACACTGTCTCGCGGTCCGCCAGCAGATTACCCTGACAGGCCGTGTGCGGGCTGCAGGTTGCCCACCACTGTTTTATATTATTAACCATTTAGGATTAGGGGATTTTTCTTATATAGGCAACTATACGCCTCCCCTCCCCCCGAAAAATAAAGTGTCCCAATTTTTCACACTTGCTATCTGGTCACCCTACCCGGACCAGCAAGGGATGGGAACACTACAAAGACACATGGGTGCTGGAACCAGGGGTGCAGGGAGTGCTGCCACACCGCCTGGCTTGAAGTAGTAGTAGTAGTATAATATAGTAGTAGTAGTATAATTTCCATTATATACAGAGTTTACAGTTTGATTCAATGGTGCTCAGCACCCCCACTATACAAGTTGTTCCAGCACCCCTGCAAAGACATCCTATCTGAGCATCCAGAATGGACCCAACAGACTCTTGAAAGAGGATCACTTCACTCAGTGTCCAGCTTTTGAGGTGGACAGGGGAAAGTAAATGGAGAATATGGAAATTCCAGTGGACTGAAGATTTAAATATGCACAGAGATACAACTATCCTCTCATCCTAGATGAGGTTCCTCTCACCTTTGTGATGGCTAAAAAGGCTTATGTGAGGACACTGGCACTGTCATGGTGTCAGTGGCCAGCACATGGGCAGTCATGCCTAGTGGTTGGCACAGGCACCAGAGCCCAGGGTCAGAGCCACAGTCAGAGCCTAGGTACCAGAACTGAAATTAGGAATCAGATCCGAGGGTCAGAAACAGGTTCCCTGAAGTGGGGCAGGGCTAGAACAAGCACACACAGGAGCTAGCTCAGCCATGAGTACATGATTTGAAGAGACACTGAACTGCTGCTGGGCTTAAGTGCTGGGCTGCTGACTCTTCAAACCAATCAGGCAATCTAGTCAATCAGGCAGCCAACTACAGTCCAGCTGTTTTTGTTAGGTTCCTAGGAGCGTGGCTCTGCTGCAGGTCCTGATTCTTGGAACATGATTTGTGCTGTACCTTTTCTGGGGATACATAAAGGACCCCAGTCTCCCTTCAGAACATTATACCCAATGTGCCTGTTTTAAAGAAAAAAAACTTATGGTAGGGGCTAATAGTGTCCTTAATTGATTCTGCCTGCTCTAGTAATCACACCTGAGTGTCTAAGCTTCTGATCCTCCTCTCACTTACACCAATGTAAAGCAGGAGTATCTCCAATGGAACAGAATTACACCAGTGTAAAACTGAAGGAAAATAAAGATCTTTGTTCCTAAAGCAATCGTTCATTTATAAAGGTTTTCATACTCTAAGGATAAAGTTACATTAGATAGGATAAGATGTATGAGGGCTATAAAACCCTCTTGCTTCAGGGTATAGCCAATCTCTAGCTGATAGGTGTTGAGAAGAAACTTCTCCTGTGAACAAGTTGTGCCATAATTGTCCATTATGGGGATTCTTGCATCTACTTCTGACACATCTGGTGAAGGCCACTGCCAGAGACAGGATTCTGAATTAAATGAACCAATGGTCTGAGTGTGACAATTCCTATGTTCCTCTTGTGCAAACTGCCATAGGTTCATAATGGAGTTATGAGAATTTATATCAATAGAGGAGCTGCCCCATAATATTTTGTAAGATAGCTCATTGAATAGTCAAAATTGGGTAGTCAAGGCTACTAAGCTGGGTTTTTTCCCCTAAAATCAGCCAAAAATTCATAGTCATTTTCAAACCAACGTCCATTCTCCAGCTCCTTTAAAAGAAAAACAATGTTATGGTCAGTAGAGAACTTTTAAATATGGTTTTAGAGAAAGTCATATATTTCAGTATTCATTATATCTTCTGAATAACAGTCTCACACTAATTTTCCTCCCAGGTGTCAGTTACACTGATATCACAGCAATTGCATATGACAGGAAACTATGGCCCATTACTCTCAAAGTGATTTTTTTTTACTCTTAAAAAGGAGTAGTAGTGGGGATTTCCTGTCTGCTTTACAGAGGCGAATTAGTGCTCAAGAGAAATACAGGCCAGAACAATGGTACCAACAATCAAGAATACAACTTTGAGAATTCTGAGCTTAAATGAACCATAAAAGACCTTTCTATGTGTATTCAAAGCCATACGTGACAGGAAAGCAATTTACCCACTGTCTCCTGGAACTCCCTTGCATTGCTGAACAAGAACAGATGCTGTGCATCCCCAAAGGAGAGTGTAAGGTGGAGCAGGTCGGGCCATGGCCATACCATCTCCCTGCATCTTCTATTCTACGTTTTGGGCAGCTTGTGTCCCAGGAAGCAGTTCCTGCACTCACAAGAGCACAGAGATTGCAGTTATAGCAAACCAATGCACTGCTCCTTGTGCCGTCTCCCTCATGCGTGTTCTGCACTAGCTGAAAGGTCACAGCTGTCCAATGTGTGTGATCAATTTAAGGTTTGCTCGGGCTAAACAATTCCCTGATTAGCCTGTTCCTTTTGCCAGAAATTTGAAATTCCAAATCTACAGCTTACACAGCGCAAAAAGGGGAAGATACAGGGGATAACTAAAGTTCCTTACTGCTGTAGTGAGAAACAGACCCCTGAGCAGATTCATACAACTGGAAGCATATTTCCCATTATTAGTGCATATAGTAACTCCTCACTTAACGTCGTCCCAGTTAACGTTGTTTCGTTGTTACGTTGCTGATCAATTAGAGAACATGGTCGTTTAGAGTTGCGCAATGCTCCCTTATAACGTTATTTGGCAGCTGCCTGCTTTGTCCACTGCTTGCAGGAAGAGCAGCCCGTTGGAGCTAGCTGGTGGGGGCTTGGAACCAGGGTGGACCAGCAGCCCCCCTATCAGCTCCCTGCTCCCCTAAGTTCCCTGTTCGGCAGCCGCCCAGCAGGCTATCAATTGCCAGGCAGTTCAGGTATCCCTCCCCACACTGCCCTGTGCTGCTCCTGCCTTCTGCCTTGGAGCTGCTCCCGGGAGCCTCCTGCTTGCTGTGCGGGGGAGGGAGGGAAGAAGGGTGCTAATGTCAGGGTACCCCATCTCCACAGAGCAAGGGGGGACACAACAGGGCTCAGGACAAAGGGAGCTTCCTGGCAGCAGCTACTGTCTCAACTTGCTGATCTACTTAATAAGGCTGTGTACTTAGAGTGGGGTCAGCATACTTAAAGGGGCAATGTGCAACTCTCTCTCACACACACACGGTATGTGTCTCTGTCTCTCCCTCTTTCTCTCTCTCTCTCTATCTCACTCACACACACACACACACACACGGTGTGTGTCTCTCTCCGCCATGCTGTGTCACCTCCCTCAATTCGTGCTGCCTTGTAGAGTGTGAGGCTACATTAACAACAATGTGTTCAGCCTTGAGGGCTGAGCCGATTACTAGTTCATCATTTAGCAGTAAGGCATTCCCTGGGAAATATCCCATCCTCTGATTTCACCACCTCAACCAAGCTTCACAATCATCACTGCTGTGTACAGTATTAAATTGTTTGTTTAAAACTTATACAGGAACTCCTCACTTAACGTTGTAGTTATGTTCCTGAAAAATGCAACTTTAAGCGAAACGATGTTAAGCGAATCCAATTTCCCCATAAGAATTAATGTAAATGAGGGGGTTAGGTTCCAGGGAAATTTTTTTCACCAGACAAAAGACTATATATATATATATATATACACACACACACACACACACACACTATAAATTTTAAACAAACAATATAATACTGGTACACAGTGATGATGACTGTGAAGCTTGGTTGAGGTGGAGGAGTCAGAGGGTGGGATATTTCCCAGGGAATGCCTTACTGATAAATGAACTAGCAATTGACTGAGCCCTCAAGGGTTAACTGTCTCACTCTACAAGGCAGCAGGAAAGGAGGGAGGGCAGACAGAGACACACACCCTGTGTGTGAGAGAAAAAATGCGCATTCCCCCTTTAAGTAGCTGACCCCAGGCTTAAGTACACTGCCTTGTTAATTAAATCAGCTTGCTGAGACCTGAGACCGCAGCTACTGCCTAGAAGCTCCCTGCCGTGTGTCCCCCCTGCTCTATGGAAAATGGGGTAAGCGGGGTGCAGAAGCAGGGGGGAGGGGGAGACACCCTGACATTAGCCCCACTCTTCCCCCCTCCCCCCGTACAGCCAAGGCCGGCTCTAACTTTTTTGCTGCCCCAGGCAAAAAAGAAGAGTGCAGCCCCGCTGTACCCCCCCGAGCGCCACGCCGCCGTACCACCCCCTGCGAGCGCCGCACAGCCGAACCCCCCCCAGCGCCGCGCCGCCGAAATCCCTGCCCCCCCGAGCACCATGCCGCCCAAAGCCCCGCCCCCCAAGCACCGCACAATCTCCTGCCCCCCCAGCGCCGTGCAGCGCCAAGCCCCTGCCCCCCCTCCGAGCGCCGCACCGCCCCAAGCCCCGCCCCCTCCAAGCGCCGTGCCGCGCCAGCCACCACCCCTCCAGCGCCGCAGCAAGCCCCTGGTCCCCCGAGTGCCGCACCGCCCGAAGCCCCGCCCCCCCCAAGCGCCGCGCTGCTGAAAGAAAAAAAAACCCCTCCAGTGCTGCCCCGACGAACCAAAAAATAAATAAATAAATAAAAACCCGAGCGCCACCCCGCCCCAAGGTGCCGCCCCAAGCACATGCTTGGTCGGCTGGTGCCTGGAGCCAGCCCTGCGTACAGCAAGCAGGATTCTCTGGGAGCAGCTCCAAGGCAGAGGGCAGGAGCAGCACATGGTAGTGGTGGGAGGGACAGCTGCTGCACAGGGAACTTAGGGGAGTGGGGAGCTGATAGGGGGGCTGCTGGTCCACCCTGGTTCCAACCACCCACCAGCTAGCTGCAATGGGCTGGTCTTCCTGCAAGCAGTGGACAAAACAGGCGGCTGCCAAAGACGTTAGAAGGGAGCATTGCACAACTTTAAACGAGCATGTTCCCTAATTGATCAGCAACGTAACAACGAAATAACATTAACCGGGGTGACGTTAAGTGAGGAGTTCCTGTACTGTGTATATATAGAGGGAGAGACAGTCTTTTGTCGGGCGAAAAAAATTTCCCTGGAACCTAAGCCCCCCTATTTACATTAATTCTTCTGGGGAAATTGGATTCGCTTAACATCGTTTCGCTTAAAGTAGCATTTTTCAGGAACATAACTACAACATTAAGCGAGGAGTTACTGTACTCATATAGCCCCCTATTAGTTATACTAGTGTGACTAACCTGGGTGGTTCTATTTGCAATGTCATTTGTCAAAAATAACACTTCCTCTTACAAGTCACTTACAGGAACAGCTATTGTGGCA
>NW_020664418.1:24929789-24995750 GCF_002925995.2 Terrapene triunguis
GCCACCAGCCTGCTCAGCTCGCTGCCAGCCTGGCGTTCTGTTCACCTAGGCCGGCAGCGGGCTGAGTGGGCCCTGACCTCTGAAACCCCCCACACCCTCAGAAGGGTGGGTGTGGGGGGCTTCAGAGGTCAGGGCAGAGGGCTGAGGGTGTGTGGAGGTGCACGGCAGAAGGCTGGGGGTGTGGGGGGCTTCAGAGGTCAGGGCAGAGAGCTGGGGGTGTGTGGAGGTTGCAGGGCAGGAGGCGGGGGGTGGGGGGGGTTCAGGGCAGAGGGCTGGGGTGCTCGGCTCGTGGGGGTGCTCCCAGCCCCCTGCCCTCTGCCCTGAGCGGCTCATGGCAGAGGGCTGGAAGGGATATGTCCTGTTCCACCCCCTTCCCCAAGGCCCCGTCCCTACCTCTTCTCTGCCTCCTTTACCCAGGGCCGGCTTTAGCAAGGGGCCGTGGGGCTGCCGCGCGTCGGCTGGAGCTCCGGCCAGGAGAGCGGGGCCGCGGGGCTTTTGCGGAGCAGCGCGCATGCTGCCACTCCTCCCCCCTCCCTTTGCAAGGGCTGGCGCAGGGAAGGAGAGGAGGAGGGGCAGGAAAGCAGGCTGCACCATGGCTGTGGGAAGAAGCGGGGGAGGGGGGAGCTTGGCTGCTGCAGGACGAAGCTTCTGCCTCCTGCCCCAGCATGGGAGAGCGGTGGGCGGGGGGGCTGAGTGCGGCTGGGGGTCAGAACCACGGCAGGCAGCCACGTGACATTCAAAATCAGCTCGCGTGCCGTGTTTGGCACGCGTGCCGTAGGTTGCCGACCCCTGTTCTATACTGTCACTTATTTACAGGTTTTAGCAGGATAACCTTCAACTAGGTTATTCACTTCATTCTCTCTTATCTCATTGTCTCAGCACTTCCTAAGTAAATATTTGAAGCATCTTTTGATCTACCAAGTTAAATAATTGGTACTTAATGATGCTTTTTCCTGCTTTTTTGAAACCCTAACAATGTTCTCTAGTTAATGAATTTACCACTTAATTGAGTGAGGTTTTCCTCCCTTTTTAGGGTCACACACTGAGCTCACTATACTGTACCTCAGCAGAGTGAAAGAGCCAGAATTAATGTCTGATCCCTTCAGCCTCCACAGCTTTACTGTTCATAGATAAGGCTGGAGGGTGATTTAGAACCACCTAAAAATCAATTGCAATTGGCAAAAAAACACTAAAAATCCTCTCTACACTCCGTGCTGCTCCTTGGCTTCTAATTGATAGTTTTGTGACAATGTCATACCAAGCTATTGCCAAGAGGAAGCTGAGGTTCATTGAAGCTTTCAGGCCATATGAGACATAAGCAGATAAATTTATTTTAGTAGTGATGTGCTGGAGGTGGCTGCTAAAAGCCCCTTGCTACAGTTCTGCCACAAAACTAAACCGGTTGGGATGATTTCCCTGCTCCTGAAAGCAGTATTCAGAGGATGTGTGAACCTAACTCATCCATAACATTTCAACTTTTATAAGAGCCCCTCTTAAAATTAGCAAACAAAACCTGTCTGGAGAGGAAGAAAGGTCCAGTGGCCAGGGAACTAGCCCAGACCCTGCTCTGCCACAGATTTCCTGTGTGACCTTGGGCAAATCAGTGAGCTTCTCTGTGCCTGAATTGCCCATCTGTAAAATGGGGAGAATAGCACTTCCTACCTCACAGGTGTGTTGGATGAATAAATCCATTAAAGACAGTGAGGTGCTCAGATTGTGCTGTGATGGGGATTATATTGGTGCCATAGATATAATGGTAGTTAAGGCTGTGGCAGGACAAACGCCATCCATCCAAATGGAAATAAGAGATTAAGGGGAAATAGTGTGCATTCCGCTCTACTTTCACATTTCCTGCACTATCAATAATGCACTCCAGCACTTCCATCTCCAAGAGATACCCAAAAGAAATATGTATCCCATCTTCATCAAACTTGCATTCAAACATGAAACCTAACAGTGACCTCATATGCTTTTATAACAGTAAGTCAGCACATTTGATTGTCGCACATTCCATGCAGTTAGGAAATTAATGCTGCTGAGGTAGTTGTTAAGGTTTGATGAAGTTAGGTTATGCTTACTTTTTGTTATCTGGAGGTGAGCACCTTATGGAGTGGGTAACTGAGAGCACTCCAGGCAATATGAAAATGGAAAGGAATGCAGTGGGTAAGATTTGTTAGAAGAGGTAAGATGTGAATTTCTGGTTTCCTCTTTCCCAGCCTAGGGAACTATTCCCTAGGCTACAGTGTGGTGGGTGGATGAGAGAGTGGATTGGATGGGGTTGGTCTGTTCCCTCCCTCTGGGAAGAAAGTGATTTATTCTTGTTAGAAGCCTATATGGAGCTGAGTGCTAGAAATTTCTCTGTCACTTAGAGATAGGGAATGTTTAACCTCACACACACACACCGACAACAACTACCTCCCCCTTCATTAATTAAACAGAGCCTACCAAAGTATTTGTTTTAATAAAAGTTATTTCTAATCAGATTGACAACTGCTAAAGTACAGGACATAGCCAACTAACATGGTTAGATAGAGGGATCATTGGATGTTGGTTATACATACAAACCAAAAAATAAACAATAAATAAATAGAATAATAGAAGATTAGGGTTGGAAGAGACCTATGAAGGTCATCTAGTCCAACCCTCTGCTCAAAACAGGACAAACACCAACTAAATCATCCCAGTCAGGGCTTTGTCAAGCTGGGTCTTAAAAACCTCTAAGGATGGAGATTCCACCACCTCCCTAGGCAACCCATTCCAGTGTTTCACCACCCTCCTAGTGAAATAGTGTTTTCTAATATCCAACCTAGACCTCCCCCACTGCAACTTGAGACCATTGCTCCTTGTTCTGTCATCTGCCACCACTGAGAACAGCCGAGCTCCATCCTCTTTGGAACCCCCTTCAGGTAGTTGAAGGCTGCTATCAAATCCCCCTCACTCTTCTCAAGACTAAACAAGCCCAGTTCCCTCAGCCTCTCCTCATAAGTCATGTGCCCAAGCCCCCTGATCATTTTCGTTGCCCTCCGCTGGACTCTCTGCAATTTGTCTAAATCCTTTCTGTAGTGGGGGGGGGGCAAAACTGGACACAATACTCCAGATGTGGCCTCACCAGTGCCGAATAAAGGGGAATAATCACTTCCCTCAATATGCTGGCAATGCTCTTACTAATGCAGTCCAATATGCCATTAGCCTTCTTGGCAACAAGGGCACACTGCTGACTCATATCTAGCTTCTTGTCCACTGTAATCCCAAGAACTGCTGCTTAGCCAGTCGGTCCCCAGCCTGTAGTGGTGCATGGGATTCTTCCGTCCTAAGTGCAGGAATCTGCACTTGTTCTTGTTGAACCTCATCAGATTTCTTTTGGCCCAATCCTCCAATTTGTCTAGGTCACTCTGGTCCCTATCGCTACCCTCCAGCGTAGCTACCTAAAACACTAATCAACTAATGTTTGTCAACAGTCAATTTGGGGGTTCAGTTTGGAGCACATATTTACCATTATGTCTAAAATCTTCTGTAGACAAACACTACCAATGTAATTAATATACTAGGAAACAGTGCATGAGGAGGAATGGTATGGACAAAGGACAGGTCCCAGAGTGCTTTAGATTTCTTGCAAAAGGGGTACAAATAAAAATGAGACAATCTAGTGAAAAAACTGCCAAAAGAATAATAGTTTAAAAATCACTTCTTTCTGTATCGATTCATTTTTCATCAAACCACCAAGAAAAATTCAAATCATACTCAAAGTTTAGATTCTATATTCTGGGTTTTGTAATTCCAATAAGATATTTTTGCAAAACATAGGTTTAAAGCTCTGTTAAAAGGGAATTCTGTAACACAGCCTTAACAACATTGCAGCAGCTATAGTCTTGACAATCCATCACTGTCTTCAGCTCTAAAAATGATAGCAAAAGACACAACCTATCACAAATGGAAATTAAGCAGGTGAGCTACTATACAGCCCAATCTGCTGTATATTTCACCTCTTTCATGGTTGCTCCCCCAACCTTGGCATCCTAGGCTTCGGATGTAAAAGGAGTTTCCTCTTAAACCAACTGAAGGCTAGATATACCTGATGCATCTGGCAGTGCTGGAGCAGACTGCCAAGCTGCTCATTTTGGACCCGATCCTGTAAAGTGCTGAATGCCTCCTGAAAGCCACTGGCCACTCTAAACCCAACCACTCCAAGCGCCGAGTGGAAGTCGAAAGCATCCAAGACATCACCTTTTTTCCTCTTCTACATTCTACATACAAGGCCAAATTCAGCCATGGGGCAACTTTACTGGTAGGGTTGTACTGGACTCAGTGACTCTCACATCCTTTCAACTCTGAATCTCTCTGGCTTTAATCAGAACATTAGAGATAAAGTATTACAGCAGTGCTCAGGATTGAGCCATGTGCCTCCTGTAACATTAATGGGAGTCTTACTGGAAAATCCATACAATCTAGCCTGAAAATGTCTCCATTATTGTTAACAATACTTGGTGGTTGTTCTGTGGTTCAATTTAGTTGCATATTTTATTGAAGTATTAAAAGAAATGTTAAAAAACAATGAAACTTTTTTAAAAACTAAGTCTAAAAAGAAAAACCTTTCCATTAAAGTGTGAAGGCCCTTGGGCTTAATTCAATTATAGTCTATGACGCGTGTACAGCTGCCTCCAGCTCATTCTCGACATACGATCTTTGTAAAATAGGAAATTAGCATGTGTGAGCAGCAACTACTCTAGTAAATGAAGTATCTCAGTTATTTTGTTCCTGAGAACAGAAGTTGTTAATGTATGCAAAGAAATTATAATATATAAAATTATACATATATATAGTATGTGGGCACGCAAGTGTGGTTTACGCGCGTGCACACACACACAAAATAACTTCCAAATTGTCTTTTAAAATGACAGTTTTCAGTTAAACATGCATGAAAGACTACTTATTACTACTGTTGCCCTTTATGCCATGCAGAAGAAGAAGGGTGCTTTAACCCATCAAATACCCTACGCAATTCTCCGTGTGCAGTCATGGTATGACATCTTTAACTCTTTCTGTGAAGAGTTTTATCTTGGGTGCTTATGATCTCTATGTGCAAGCCATCAGCACCATCTCCTATTCTGAACGGCATGTTGTCATGCTAAAAAAAATTAAAGATAAGGAATAAATGTGTCCATCTTCTTTACGAGTTAAAGGGCTAGCAAAAGGCTAGCTTTGCAAAACTGCTACTACAGCCAATCACAATACTCAGCACTACTGTAAACATTTCATTTTCACAAGTGTAATCTTTTGCACTGCAGGTATAGCTCACCTTGTTGCAGCTGAGAGTACCACATGTGCTTTCACCAATTCCAGAGGTTTGCATACGTTAGGGACAAGGAGAAGAGAAAGGCTGGGAGACAAAGCAGAGTAACACAAAGTGTCACTCCAAAAGGGCACAAATATAAAAAAACACTGTGGGTATAAAAAAGCAGCCTGGGGCGGTTTGGATCCAGGGCTTCAATCTTTAATTACTGTGCAGTCCATCCACCAGAAAGGTTTTGCTTTCCCCCAGGCCACTGTGTAAAAGCCTGATCCTGCAATTACTTAATACCAGGCTTGCTATCAAACTATTCAAAGTAGCAATCCACATTCTTCTTAGTGTATGGTTGACTGGGCCCTTAGCAGCCTGTGGAAAACCAAAATCTTTTTAGTGTATGGGCTACAGAGTCATCAAACACCAAAGCTCTGAATCTGAACTGTTCCACTACACTGCTACTGTGTGTCACTCACTACCACTGATAGTTATGCATGTGCATCCAATGTAGGATATACTGAAATCACTTTATATGTTGGAACAGAAAAGCTTTAAAGGTTCTAAAGCTATCATCTTCTATCCTCATTTTTGGATTCACTGTTTTTGCTTCTTTGGGTGGGCTGATAGGAAGGGTCTTCTTGGTTTGTTTCTTCCCTCTTTGTAGATATAAAATATATTTTTAAAACAATGAGGAAAACTTAACCAAAGTTATGTCAAAGCTTGATTCAGGATCACTTTGGGTTTGGAGCAAGAGTTGGAGGCCTCAGATTGCTTTATATTTCCTTAATTACAGATAAAATTCTACACTCTTTTTAAGAGACAGCTCATGTGGTAACACCACCTTAGGCATCTTGAAACTCCACAAGGTTACACACACACACACACACACACACACACACAAATCACCCCTGTTTCAGGGGCAAGCTTTGCCTCTCCTCCTAACCCCCCTTCTCCCAGGGAAGAAATTTAGCACAAAATTGCAGCACAAAATACACAGATCTTTCAGGATCATCCAAATCTTGGGCACCCCAAGGATAACGGGTGATCTGCACTGGGAACCTGAAGCAGCTCTGGGCCCTGCAATTCTGTCATGCCCTCGGACAACATCGCTGATTCCTTAGAGGAAAGAGGCTCCCGAAGAAACTTGAAATTGCCTCTTGCTGTTGACTTTTCTGCTATGTTCACCATCCCTGGTCCCTCTTTTCACATAGATTCTTTGCCCTATGGTGGAAGAACAGAAAAATACTGCCATGGTGGAAACACCCACAACCCTATTCAGCATGGAGAGGAATAGCCACAAAGAAAGAGCTCCCTCGATGCTGCGATCAGAACAGCAACATCTGGGCCTTAGTTTTTACACCATACTTACTCTGCAAACTCTCATTATCCTTCTTGTTCATCACTGACGTTCATTCGAATTTGCCTGAGTGAGGGCCTCATCCTCAGTTATGGCCCTACCTGTTCTCTTCCAACTTCCTAGCAAAGAAGTGGATGTTATAAATACACTCAACTACCACTCGCTGTGGAGCTCCAGTTATAACAGGCATTAACTACATCATGGTACCCCTCCAGCTCATACCGAGACTTTATTGCAATAGTAGCTGCTTTTTATTTTAACTTATTACAAAAAAAGAGTGCTGTGTAACTCTGAACACGCACTTATTTTCAAAGAAGAATAGAAAATATGCTTATTAAGTCAACAGAATAAATCCCAGCTAATCAAATACTTTTTTAACACACCTTGTTTTCCACAATATTATCATGGACAGGATACTTGAAAAAGAGAGAGAGAGACCACATTTGATCTGCTTGATTTATGAATTCCCACAACTCACTGCACACATTTCTATTCATCTCAATTATAAAATATATCTTAAGACTTAAAACTGTAGTTACATTTACTGAGCATGCACTGTAATAACTGTATTCTGTACATTTATTTTAGGGATAAATCTCGATTCCATTGAATTCACTCGCCAAACTCCCAGTGACTTCAATCGGACCAGGATTTAACCCTGAATTAGAGTTAAATGCTAGATTTAGGGCCAGATTCACATTGACACTCAGACAATGCAGAGGAGCTAGACTCTAACTGGCATCAGAAAACTGATAATCTCACCATGGGTAGGGAAGCTCTTAATTGGCAGAAGGCTGGCAGTGTGTTCCTGTGCTAACTTCCCCACACACACCCCAAATCACACAGGAGACCTATTAGGGGATGGTGGGGAGGAGAGAAAGCAAGGAGGGAGGAAGTTGGCTTTACCAGTTCTCAGCTGGTATGTGTTCCCTTAGAAACCACACACCACTGGTGTAAGTTAGAGTAGTCTATCTACGAGCTGCTCTAACTCATGCTGGAACCAGGTGTAGCACAGAATGGTCCAGAGCTTAGGCACAAGAAGGGATCCATCTCTCTCACTTTATATTTTAGTTTATTACAGTTTGAGGATTTTTTTTTAAAACTTTCCATATAGAACCTGCACAGCCAGCCAATGCACAATGTATAAATCAAAGGGCCAGGGAAGCTTCTAATTAAAGTTTTATGACTTTTTGATTTACTCTATGTTTACACTTATTTATCTCTTATTTACACTGTCTCTCTCTCTCTCTCTCTCTCTCACTCACTCAAGTATTTATCCTCGCCATAAGCATATAAGGTACAGAAGTATTATCCCAGGGGATCTCAAACTGAGGGTCATGACCCCTCGGGGGGTCACGAGGATATTACTGGGGAGGGGGGTCATGAGCTGTCAGCCTCCACCCTGAACCCTGCTTTGCCTCCAGCATTTATAATAGTGTTAAATATTTTTTAAAAGTGTTTTTAATTTATAAGGGGGGTTGCATTCAGAGGCTTGCTATGTGAAAGGGGTCACCAGTACAAAAGTTTGAGAACCACTGTATTATCCCCATTAACAAATGAAGAACTGAGGCAGAAAGATCAGACAAGTTGTCCAAGGTCATACAGAAAGTCCATGGCAAAGCCATGGATTGACCATAGCTCCAAGTCCCATTCTAGTGCCTCGACCAGAAGACAATCCTTCTTTCCTATGGTGATTGGAGGTCTAGAAATACACCAGACCCAAGCATCAACCCCCATGAAAAGCCGCCAACATACTTCACTGATAAGATCAACCAAATATGTATGGAGCTGACGGGGAAAGAAAATTCCACTCCCAAACTTTTATTCACCTCACCACCCCGACTGAGTTTGGCCTTATCATACACTACAAAGCCATATTAAAGCCACAACCTTTGAAACAGATCCATGCCCCTCCTGACTGGTAAAAGCCAGTAAAGAGCAACTATGTCTTCTACTAAGGGAAATGGTTAATGACTCTTTCAGAGAAACACACCTACCAGGCTCCTTGAAAAATGCAGTAGTTCACCCAATCCTCAAAAAGCCAACACTCAGCCACAAAGCTCTCTCCAACTCCTGTCCCATCTCCAGCTTCTCATTGCTAGACAAAATAAATGTGAAAGTAGTAACCCATCAGTGAGCATCCTGGATATCTCACAATCAAAATTCAGACCAGGCCACAGCACAGAGACAGCTCTGGTGGCACTAAAAGATGACCTCTTCGTGTCCAGGGATGAAGATAAGATCTCCAGGCTCACACTACCGGCCTCTTTGAAGCCTTTGACACAGTGGACACAGTGAACTCCAGCTGTGTCACTGCTAATGTGACACAGCTGGAGTAGATGGTCCAGCACTATAACAGCTCCAACGGTTCCTTTCCAGCAGAGTTCAGAGCAGTGATGGGTAATTGCTCCTCCCTCCCAAAAGCCCTCACCTGTAGGGTCTCGCAGTGATCAATACTATCCCCTCTTTTCTTCAATATCTACATGAGACCACTCAGAGATGTAGTGAGACACTAGAGGCTTAGCTGCCAACGGTACGCTGATGACACTCAACTTTATAGCTCATTCTTAAAAGATGCAACCACCCCCACTACTACAATGTCAGAGCCTGGCCATCTTTAGGAAATGTTATAAAACCTTCCTCTTTGAGAAAGCCTTTTCCACAGTAAGTGGCGCTGTCCCAATACAAACATCCTCCCCAACCCCAGCATCCCCAAAAAACCATACCCCAAGCAGAATTTTGACCCCAAAAGGGAGAAGTGCCAGAGACTCCATGAAGACCACCAGAGACTTCATTATTTCTATTGATTTTACATGTGAGGTGCTTAGATACTATGTTGATGGGTGGTAGTATAAAAAGCAAGATAAATACCATAGATAGAAAAGGGTTCAAATGTAAAACTATTTACATCTGTTTGTATAATTAAAGAAAGTTATACTGATTTTATTAAAATAGTAACTCAAAAGTATTTTACAGGATAATGCATTCAGCATGGGAGTCAGGAGGTTTGAGTACCAAGTCATGTAACCTCTCTTGCCTCAGTTTCCCCACTTTTAAAATCGGGATAATGACCCTTATCCACATCTAAAAATGTTCCTTGAGGTCTATTAATTAAAAACTCTTTAGTGGTGCTAAGTAGCATTAATATAACTATTATTTATTTAGTTCACTATTTTGAGTAGGGGAGGAGAGAGGGTTTTACTTCTTGCTAACTTCGAGCCATTCTATGAATTTACAATTTTCTGGATATTAGTATAGCCAGATCTGATTTAATTTATTACTAATGATAATAGCACTACAGTGACCTGTACTAAATATGTGATAAGAAAAAGTCCTCTTTGGACTGTACCTGCACATAAATGCTCCCACAACTCAAGATACTGAAGTTCTATATTTAACCCTTCACAACAGAATTTGCTCTGATTTTGTACAATTTAAGCAGCATGTAAGTAAATATGATTTAGTTTTCAGTTCAAATCTATCTCCATCCAAACTGGAAAGTGCAAGTGTTGTAATGGGTCAAGCACTTCCACAAAAATGGAAAAATCCCTAATTTTATAGTAAATATTGTATAGCTGTTACTTTATAATAAATGGCAAGTTATTCCTTTAGACTTCAGAGTAATAAAAATTATGATGAAGTTTATATGCACAGAATCCCCTAGTAAACACCAACAAATGTTATGGATAACTCTGACCAAGGATCATATGATCAACAGAGCTTTTGTGAACTGTTACACAGAAGCTGCAAATTCTTCAAAATTCATGAGTTATCTGCTACTCTGCAATTCAATCCTACATTAGGCAAAAGAGTAGGCTAGCACCTACATTTCTAAAGCTCCTCTCCATATAGTTTCTGCAAATGGTATAGTACAATAGCAGCAGGTTCATGATCTTTCCACATATCAGGTAGCTCCTTAAGCTCCCAGCCCCCCACAGCTGACTATCAGCTCAGGGTGTTCTGAGCAGCAGTGAGTGGTTTGATTGAATATCTGATATTTCCATCCAATTGGGCAGTAACTGATTAGTGCATTTAGTAGGGCTGTCAAGCGATTAAAAAAATTAATCGTGATTAATCACGCTGCTAAACAATAATAGAATACAATTTATTTAAATATTTGTGGATGTTTTCAACATTTCAAATGTATTGATTTCAATTACAACATAGAATACAAAGTGTATAGTGCTCACTTTATATTTAGTTTTAATTACAAATATTTGCACTGTAAAAAAACAAAAGAAATAGTATTTTTCAATTCATCTAATACAAGTACTGTAGTGCAATCTCTTTATCATGAAAGTTGAACTTAACAGTGCCGGGTTTACAGTGGCTCCATGGAGCCGGACCCATGCTGAGAACGGGCCCCAGCCTGCTCCGCTTGCACTGCACCCCGAGACCCCGCTGGCTCGCCCCGCCCACCACTTGCTCCCCTCAGCCTGCCTGCCGGCTGACCGAGGGCTCCTCTCCGCTCCATGGCCCCACCTCCTGCTCCTCTCAGCCGCCTGGCGGGACCCCAGTGCACCTCTGGCTCTGGGCAGTCTCTGCTTCCCACCACCTGTGGGGCCCCCACTGTCTCCCTGAAGCTGAGCTGCTTGGGACTGGTGCAGAAGTCTGGCCAGTCTCAGCCAGAGGTGTGGGAGACGGGGGAGACAGTGTGGAGGGCTTGGCTGGGCCCCTCCAGGCAAGTGTGTCTTGAGGAAGCCCGGCTGGGGCAGGCCCTGGCCTGGCAGGCAGATCGCGCCACTCCTGAGGCACAGTCACCTCCCAGCAGGGCCGGTAAGTGCGGCCAGGAGGCAGGGCTTGGGGGAGCGGGTCTGTGGGGAGTATGGGGCGTGCGGGACTGGGAAGGGGCGGGGAAGATCTGTGTGTTGGGGCACTAGGGAGTGGGGGTTCTGTGGAAGGTGCTGGGCAGCTGTGGAGGGGCTGTGGGCAGGGGTGGTGTTTTGCAGAGCGCTGTGCATTTGTGGGTGGGTCTGGGGGGTCGCTGGGCATAGTGGGTCCGGGGGCCTCTGGCCATAGGGAGTCGGGGGGTTTTGGGTGGGGGGGGGGCTGTGGGATGTGGCATGGGCCTGCCCCCGAGGGGAAGGGGCATGCTGGCAGCACAGGGCCGGGCAGGCCACTGTACGTCTGGCAACTGCCGGTTTGTAAATAGTGCCCTTGGATTGGGCGGAGCAGGGCTTCTCCTGCCATGCTGTGCCCCATTGCCTCTAGCTGGCCCCTCGCTCCGGGGACTGACCTCCCTGCGCCATGCTCCATTGCCTCCATGGGGGCCCACTAATGTTTGGCGCCGGGCACACAAAAGGTTAATCCGGTCCTGCTTACAAATCTGGAATTATGTACAAAAAATAACAGCATTCAAAAAGAAAACAGTGTAAAACCTACAAGTCCACTCAGTCCTACTTCAGCCAATCGCTCAGACAAACAAGTTTGGTTACAATTTGCAGGAGGTTATGCTGCCGGCTTCTTTTTTACGTCACCTGAAAGTGAGAACAGGTGTTTGCATGGCACCGTTTTAGCCGGCGTCGCAAGATATTTACATGCCAGATCCGCTAAAGATTCATATGTCCCTTTATGCTTCAACCACCATACTAGAGAACATGTGTCCATGCTGATGACTGGTTCTGCTCAATAGCGATACAAAGCAGAGCGGACCGACGCTTGTTTGTCTTAGCAATTGGTTGAACAAGAAGTAGGGCTGAATGGACTTGTAGGCTCTAAAGTTTTACATTGTTTTGTTTTTGAATGCAGTTATGTAACAAAAAAAAAATCTACATTTGTAAGTTACATTTTCACGATTAAGAGCTTGCACCACAGTACTTGTATGAGGTGAATTGAAAAATACTATTTCTTTTGTTTACATTTTAAAGTGCAAATGTTTGTAATAAAAAATAATATGAAGTGAGCTCTGTACACTTTGTATCCTGTTCTGTAATAGAAATCAATATATTTGAAAATGTAGAAAAACATCCAAAATATTTAATAAATTTCAATTGGTATTCTATTGTTTAACAGTGCGATTAATCACAATTAATTTTTTGAGTTAATTGCCTGAGTTAACCGCGATTAATCAACAGCTCTAGCATTTAGTGATATTGTTGTAGCATCAACCTGATTAAGAGGCCTGTTTCTCCCACTGAATTAGACAATGTAACTCTGGAATTCTTCAGGGAACATTTCTAGGGCTGCCAACCTCAGAAACATCCTCGTTATAACTAAGGCTACGATTTTGTTACGGAGGTTGTGGACGTCATGGAATCCGTGACTTCCAAAGACCTCCGTGACTTCAGCCCCAGCGGCTGGGAGCTGCAGGGTCCCGCTGCCTCCCGCAGTGGCAGGGAGCTGTAAGGTACCCGCAGCTGCCATGGGCAGTAAGGGTACTCAGCAGCTCCCCGGCCGCCGTGGGGAGGGGGCAGGGGGATCTCCGCAGCTCCCCGGCTTCCGCGGGAGAGGGGGCAGGGGACCCTGGAGCTCTGAGCCTGCCCCCAGGGGGCCCTGGACCTCCCAGTCACCCCGCAGTTGGCCAGACCCTTCCCATTTTATCATGGATATTTTTAGTAAAAGTCAGGGACAAGTCAAGGGTTTCCATTAATTTTTCTTTATGGACCATGACAAAAAGCTTAGCCTTAGTTATAACAACTGAACAAACAAGAAGCCACTAAAACACCACATGGAGCTGTTTTAGCAGTAAATCTGCACATTGGTTCAGGACACCAGGGATGTTTATTGGTTGATTTCCCTGCAGGTGGTTCCATTAACAAGGTTAAATAAGTGGTAAGCAGACACGCGGTTATGGGCTTCATACCACTTCCTGAGCACTTCAGATAGATTACCTGTCTAAATTTCCCTAATTTTATATTTCTGCAAATAGAATCATTGCTCTTGGTGCCTCCCATTTTAGGCTAAATTTTGCCTTCAATTAATTGTATGTAAATCAATGGGGTGACACAGATGTAAGTGAAGGGAGAGTCTAACTCTTCTTCTTTCTGGTTATTCTTAGGGAGCAATCATGTTTAATTTTCAACAACATAAAGAGGTTGGTTTTTGCTACTCCATATGCTAGTGCTTTTATATGTAGAGTACATTGTCACTGTCTCATTCCAAGTATATGTAAGCTAAAAACTAGAAGCATTGGTTTGAAGACTGACAGGCAAACAAGTTCTGTTCAGAAGACACAATATTAATTCAAATAAGTACCATGTTTGGTTATAATATTTAAGATTTGAATTCTTCTATTGGAGAAGTAGTCTATAATTTTGAAAAGGGTTTTCTTTCATTCTCTTGACATTCTATTGAAAGTAGTTTGTTCATATTCCATCATCACTTTTTATATCAATAAGTTGCACGGTAATAACTTATCATAGTATATCCTTTTCTGCAAGAGTTCATATAAGTTTAAATTAAAAGGAGAGTATCTAACATTTTATTTACTACTTTTGGAACATAGTAGTATGTAGGGGCAGATCCACAGCGGATGTAAATCAATGTAGCTCCATTGACCCCCACAGACTTACACCAGTTGAAGACAGGAATGTTGTAAAAATCAAACATGGACAAAATTCAGCCCTCACATACTCGTCTATTTCCCATTAACTTCCGCAGGGATGTAACATTGTAGAATTTGGTCCATATATGTAAAGAGAAAAGTTTTTGTTTTCTCTATGCAGCGTGTATTACATAATAATTTGATTTACTGTTCAATGGCTGCAACATAAAACAGTACTTAGTCTCCATTGTTCTCTTTTTTAAAAAACAACTGAAGAACAATAACTCTGAACTTTCTTTTCCATTGAATGTTTATTTCAATCCCAAAACATTCTTGACTTACCAGTTATGTAGAAGACTACTTGAGCTAGCCAGGCTCAGAGCACAGAAACTACATCCAATGCTGTAATTTTATTTTATTAGCTGCTTTATGGTGACTATTAATAACGACTGTAAGACATGTGAATTTGCTGATTCTGTTATTTTAGTAAAAGGTACTATGTAAAATGTGAAAGCTTTATGTTCTCATCCCTGTACTCTATAGCAATCCATCATTAAAGAATCTCTTTTTTCCAGGACCTTAATCATTTTCACAGTAAGGCTTCAAACCTCCTCAATCACAGGTGGCATATTATTAAATGCCCACTTATAAAGATGATGTGTTAACTGCTATACTTTTTGAATTAATGGAGAATCCATACCTACATAGTTGGGAAATGTAAAGAAGTGAAGTACTTTGCTTCTATGAATACTGCTAATTAGTTAATTCATTGCAAATTATTTGCCTACAATTGTATCCCAAAAGGAAAATGGAAGAAGAGGAGGTTACTCACCTGTGCAGTAACTGATGTTCTTCAAGATGGGTGTCCCTGTGGGTGTCCACTGCAGGTGTCGGTGTGCCCTGCGCCTTCGCTTGGAGATTTTTACGGCAGTACCCACACAGGCCTCACGTGCCAACTGTGTCTCAATTTGCGTGGCCGGGCTCCTCAGTTCCATCTCTACAATGGAGACCACTCCAACTTCAAAGCAGAGCGGAAGAGGATGGGTAGTGGAGCACCCACAGGGACACTCATTTTGAAGAATGTCAGTTACTGCACAGGTGAGTAACCTCCTCTTCTTCTTCAAGAGATGTCCTTGTGGGTGCTCCACTCCAGTTGACTGAAAACAGTGTCTCTTAAGGAAGTAGGGACTTCGGATCTGGTAGGAAAGCTGTGGATAACACAGCCCAGCCCTTACGAGTATCAGTTAGGAGTCCTTGAGTAAGAGCATAGTGTTTTGCAAATGTATGCTCAGAAGTCCAAGTGGCAGTCTTGCAAATATCTGCGAGGGAAATGTTACGTAGGAAAGCCACAGACGTTGATTCCTTATGATGTTGAATCTGTTGAGCAGGAGAGATGCAAGTCTGGTTATGGAGTCGAGGTGTGCACCTATGAACTCCAGTTGTTGAGTAAGAGTCAGTGTGGATTTATTTTTGTTTATTTGTAGGCCAAAATCCTGGAAACAGTCAATGGTCATATGTATGGCTTGAACGGCCTCCTCGAAAGTCTGCACTTTGAGCAGGCAATCATCCAGGTAAGGAAAAATTATCACTCCTTTTTTCCTTAGGTGAGCCGTTACCACCGCAAGAATCTTGGAGAAAACGCAGGGTGCTGTTGAGAGGCCAAAGGGCAGAACCTGTATTGGTAATGATTTGAGCCCATAACAAATCTGAGAAAATGCCTGTGGGCAGGATGTACAATTACATGAAAATAGGCATCCTGCAGGTCTAGGGCTGAAAACCAGTCTCCCTGCTCCAGTGCTGGAATTATGGTTGTGAGGGTAACCATTTTGAATTTTTGCTTTTTGACAAACTTGTTGAGTCGTCTGAGGTTGCAAATGGCCATCCCCCATCTTTCTTTTCTGTTAAAAAATAGTGGGAGTAAAACCCTTTTCCTTTGTGTTGGTCGGGCACTGTCTCCACTGCTCCTATTTGCAGGAGATGTTGTACCTCTCGGTGTAGCAAGTGGTCATGAGAAGAGTTCCTAAAGAGGGACGGGGGGGGGGGTATAGACAGGAAGGGAATGGAGTAGTCCAATCTGATGACTTCTAGGGCCCATTAATCCGTAGTGATGGCCTGCCAGTTGTGGTAGAAAGGGAGCAAACGGTGCGCAAAAATCTGGGTAGGTAGAATGACCGCTGGAGTGGGTGGGAGGTCTTCTATACCCTTGACCATAGCTTCAAATCTGCTTGTTAGGTGGAGGGGTTGGGACAGTGCCGATGGTGTGGGGCGTCGTCATTGGTGCTTAGGTCTCTGGCGTTGTTGATTTTGTTGATCATATAATCTCTGGAGTTGTTGAGTGTAGGCCGGACAACGTGGGCATTGATAAGGCTGATACCTATATTGTCTCATTCTAGTCGATGGTGTCTGGATTTCTAGGGATCTGAGCATCGCTCTGGAGTCCTTCATGGTGTGCAACACTTCATTGGTCTTTGTAGTGAATAACTTCTTTCCATCAAAGGGGAGATCCTCCATGGTATTTTGAATCTCACGTGGGAAAGAAGATGTAAATCATGAAGCCCAACGCATAACAACAGCCGTCATGGTGGACCTGGCAGCCGTATCCGCAGCATCAAGGGCAGCCTGTAGTGCTGTGTGAGAAATGATTTGTCCCTCAGAGACTACGGCTTTGAATTGTTGTTTCTTGTCTTCTGGGATGTCATTAATAAAGTCTATGAGTTTCCTGTAATTTCTGTGGTCATATTTGGCCAGTAGAGCCACGTAATTAGCCACCCTGAATTGCAGTGTAGATAACGCATAAACTTTTCAGCCGAGTGGGTCTAGTCTTTTACTGTCCTTGTCAGAGGGAGTGGACAAGGGTGGACAAATGCTGCTGTTTGTTCCTTTGGTTGGCTGCTTCACCTACCAGCAAATTTGGTGCTGGGTGTGTGAAAAGGAATTCTGAGCCTTTGAATGGGACATAGTATTTCTGGTCTGAGCGTTTGCAGGTAGGGGTTAGAATTGCTGGTGTTTGCCAGATATTCTTGGCAGGGTCCATAATGGCTGCATTAATAGGGAGGGCAATCTTGGATGTGCTGGAAGGTTGTAATATGTTGGTCAGCTTGTGGTGATTTTCCAACACCTCCTCCAGAGTAATCTTGAGTTTGTTAGCCAATCTTTTGAAGAGGTCCTGAAAATGAGTAAAATCATCTGCTGTTGTTGGAGGTGGGGGCATAACAGCCTCGTCCGGTGAGGGCGATGAGTTATTATTGGTTGGAGAGGTGTCAGGTGCCCCCTCTTCCATGTGCAGGGTTGCAGATTGTTCCTGTCCTTTAGTCGCAGAAGTATGCACAGGCTCAGGAGGAGATCTGTTGTCATCTCTTCTGGGGCTGTGTCAGTCACTATAGTGTCTCCTGTATGATCCCCATGGGCTCCTGTAATGCCATTGTCTGGGGCATGGCACTGGTGGTCCCATCCACGGGTGTCCATACCAGGGTGGTAGGTCCTTGGAATATGAGGACCTTGGTCTCCTTGGTCCCATGCTAGTAGGAGTGCGAAGAGGGGAGGAATGGTATGGTGAAAAAAATCCCTGAACATCATCATCCTCATCACTAGAGAAGTGAGAGGGAATAACGGTTAGCTGTCGGAACCATGCTGATAGTTCTGGTGAGAGATCACCGAGCAGCGGGGATTCTGGGGTCAGTGATACTAGCAAATCCCTTGAATGAATGAACTGCAGTACTGAGGTAGTTGCAGCTATAGTATATTGTGTTGGAGGCGACGGCAGTGCCGTGGGGTCGGCCGATGCCGAGTGCTGCTGTGCCGTATGGCCAGGCATGGGTGGTTGAGGTGTTGGTGCCGCGGCAACAATCGTACTTGGCTGTGGCATGGGCAGGCTTTGCTGAGTTGGCACTGGGTCTTTTGCAGTGCTAATCGGTGCCGTATGAGAAGAGGCAGGCAACTTTAAGCCTGAAGCCTCAGCGCCGGAGCGGTGCGTATCAGCAGCAGCCGGGATACGGGCAGTGCCGGAGGTGCCCGGAGCATCATACATGCTAAGCCGCAGAGCGGTTGGCACCGAGACAGACCTGCTCGGAGATCGTTTGGAAAGCAATTGGTCTCTGTGAGGCAAGGAAGGTGGCCATTTTTTTATCCTTTACTGACCTAGCTGCACCTTGTCTTGAAGAGGACTCCGCACCTGGGTCGGAGGCAGGTCTGAGGGACTTCTCCTTTGAGATTAACTTGAGCCTCAGGTCTCTGTCTTTTCATGCCCTGGCCTTTAACTTACTGCACTGGGCACATTTTTGGGGGACGTGGGACTCCCCAAAACAATGAACACATTGAGAGTGGCTGTCCGAGATGGGAATGGCATCTCTGGATGTAGTGCATCTCTTAAAATCTGGTGAGCCAGGCATAGTATGAACTGACAGGAAAACGGGAAGGGGGGGAAAAATTTTTTTTTGGCAAGAATGGGAAAAGGAGAATTCAAACTAAATACTGGGTAAAAGTATGTAAAAACTAACTAAACTAGCTAAAGTGGGGGAAAAATTGAGCGAGTCTGCTGAGCTCCAGCTCAGGCCACGATGGTAGAGAAGGAACTGGAGAGCCCAGCTGCACAAGTGTGCTATTGAGGCACAGTTGGCGCGTGAGGCAGGCACCGCACATGTGCAGCCTGCACAGGTATTGCTGTAAAAATCTCTGAGCGAAGGCACAGAGATGCACCAACACCTGGAGTGGAGCACCCACAGAGACATCTCTCTCGAACAAGAAGAAGAAGTTAAAATCTTGGGTCAAAATTAGAGATGGGCTCAAATCAAAACCCCAGATCCAAATTCCCGCTCCCTCTCATAAAATATGGGACATGTTTCACCATGAATTTCCTGCTTTCCATTCATAAAAGGTGGACAGAGGTCATGACCTGATTCTTTCTCTGAAAGCAATGAACCAAATTCCACCCTGAGTCAGATTACACAGGTATAAATTAGGGTGGAATTTGCCTAATATGGATAAATCTTACCTAACCAGAGAGATTTCTGGGACATGTATTAACATGATTATTGTATTAACAAGAGTTGTAATATGCAGAACATGGCAGGTAGTTGTCCCATTCTAAGTGGCATTGTGAGGCCTCAGTTGGAGAACTGTGTCCAATTCTGGGTGCCACAATTTAGGAAAGATGTGAACAAGCTGGAGACAATCCTGAGGAGAGTAACAAAAATTATAACAGGTTTAGAAAACCTGACATGAGGAAAGGTTAACAAAACTGCACAAACGTAGTCTTGAGAAAAGACGACTGAGGTGGAACCTTGTCACAATCTTCAAGTATAGTGAGGGCTTTTATAAAGAAGACAGCAATCAATTGTTCTCTATGTCCACCGAAGGTAGGACAAGAAGTAATGGGCTTAATCTTCAACAGGGCGAGATTTAGGTTAGATTTTAGGGAAAATATTCTAAATATAAGGGTTGTTCAGCACTGGAATATGCTTGCAAGGGATGTTGTGGAATCCTCATCATTAGAGGCTTTTTTAAGAACAGGTTGGACAAACACATAAGAATGGCCATGCTGGTCAGACCAAAAGTCCATGTAGCCCAGTATCCTGTCTTCCGACAGTGGCCAATGCCAGATGCCCCATAGGGAATGAACAGAACAGGTTATCATCAAGTGATCCATCCCCTGTCACCCATTCCCAGCTTCTGGCAAACAGAGGCTAGGGCCTCACAACAATTTTTTTGGTGGCCTCAGAATGCAGACATCACCTCTTACTGGTGGCCGCTCAGACAATTTTTCTTGAAGTATTTAATTAACTTTAGAAAAAACAAATAAATATGCACATATACATGTCCAAATCATAGTAATTTATTAATTAGGGGTTTTTTGAAGACTCAATAATAAAAATAACGTACAGTTGTCTCCATTCTTTACTGGACCTAAACAGAACAGAAACACAAATAAGGTGCTTTGCATGTTCTTGTCCTTTTTTATTGTTTCTTCTGCTTTTTGTTTGAATTTTTTAGACTTGCTAGCTAGTAAGTTTGCTGCTGTGAAAAGTGACATTTGCAAGTTTGTTAATATCACTTTTCACAGCAGCAGATCCCTTAGCTAGCTGGGAGGCTGTGAAAAGTGATATTAACAAACTTGCAAATATCACTTTTCACAGCAGACTTACTCAGCCCTGGCAAGCTGGGGGACAAGTTAAGCCTTGAATGGGGAGGTGGGTAGGGAGGCAGCAGGGACCATGAGGGGGATGGTGAGCCTGGGGATGGAGTCCTGCAGCCAGGAGATGGAACCCGCCGCTGCGCAGCCCAAGCCCAGAGCCCGAAGTCCCACGGTCAGAGTCCGTGGCAGGAGCCCGCTGCCATGCAACCGGAGCCTGTCGCCCACTACCCCAGGACTGAGGCCAGAAGCCTGAGCCCCACTGCCCCTGGGAAGGTGGGGAACACACACCGGCTGTCTGCTCCTCCGTATTTGTGGCTCCAGAGGAGGGCAGGGCCCAACCCCTCTTGGCAGCCCCAAAGGAGGGGCCGCTGTTTTGCCCCTCCCCCCTCAATTACCACTCAAGAGGCTATGGCCGCAAGAAAAGCCCCTGGTGACCTCAGGGCTGGTCTAAGTTTACTTGGTCCTGCCTCAGCACAGGGGGCTAGACTTGATGATTTCTCAAAGTCCCTTCCAGCCCTACATGTCTATGATATTTTAATTTCTCTGGTTAGGCAAGATTTATCCATATTAGGCAAATTCTACCCTAATTTACACCCTACAGTTGATGTTGCATTATCCAGTCACCATGGTCTAAATTTTCAGAGGCTAACTAGTAACTATTTGGGGTGGCTCCATTTTGTTTACCCAACTAGAGGCACCTTAAGCAGTCTGATTTTTAGCAAGTGGTGAGCACAGAACTCTGAAAAATGAGGCCCCTTTAAGTGCCTCAAGTTGGACACTGAAAAATGAGGCACACAAAAAGTCACTTGTCACTTTTGAAAATGATGACTTCTCAATGGAAGCTTTGCACTCCACCTAGAACCTTTTGGTAGACAGCTGTGCTTGGCTCACTCCATCCTACTTTAATCGCTGCCAAAGCACAGCTAAAACCTAGCTTAATTATTGACCTTAGCCTCACATCCCCTACCACGGTGCTGGAATTCTGAAGACCAAAGAAATAATTTTGACAAAGTATTTGACGATAGAATTTTGTTTATTTACTTTTATTTAACACACTCATTCAGTCTGCTGATTTGCTGTCAAACTCAGGATATATTTTCACTGTTTTTCCTTTTCACCCACCTTTACTATGGTCTCGAGTATTCCTTGGGGTACACACTGACCCAAAATGAAAGAACTAACAAAAGCCAACAATGTCCAATGCAAAGGTCTTTGATTTTGTAGGTCTTTTGATTTAATCTTATTTACAAATATGTTTTGCATGCATTTATTATGGTATAGGAAACCTTATTTATGAGATTGATGGGTTTAATGAGGAATTAGACTCTATTTATATGAGCAATTCAAATTATGCTATTTATAGTACATATTAGAATCATCCATGTGCTTTCCTTCTGAGCATGCACATTTCAACTAGAATTCTGAAAATGCATCATTTCCACCACACTAGGGTAATATCCACGTCACTGTATACATTCTTTCTTTACACTTATTGGGCTTGAAACCCAGACAAGCCCTAATGCCCTAGTACTATCAAGAGTCACTATCCACCCTTTGTGCCTCATCTCCTGACAGAGAATGGGGGCTCTGCATTCATGGTTCATGGAGTCCTATCATTAAACCCCTTTGTTTTCAGTTTAAACTGATTTTTACCGAAAAATTCCTGGGCTTTACAAAAAGTATTATTCAGTTTTTTCAGATTTTCACCCTACTTTTGTATCATTCAAATATATAAAAAATAACTTGTTTTATTATGAAAATACAATACATTGCATGAGATACATGTATTACGATCATACATTAGTCTGTCTGTATATGCAAAGCTGCCTGTTGAAGTAAGGCTGTTTTGTGTATCTTCTAGACTAATACATAAACAAACAGGCATGCACGCAAGCTCTGAAGTGCATGCGCATCTGAACGTACTGATGAATCTCACGCCCACCACATACGTATTTCAAGCTGTTAGCAGATAACAGTTTAAATATGATACACTAAAATGGGAAGAAAATGAAAATCTGTATCAGAATACGTTTCAGAACACAAGGAAGTACAGGTATCCGAAAGTTTTAAGAAAACAAAAACAGGAGAAAAGGATGAAGTTGAGTGGATGCTCTGCAAATGGTGTGGCCCAGTTATTAAATGTAAATATTTATAGGCTAATAGTTCTAAGTGTACAACAGTAAACTGTTTATTGAAATGAAAAGATGTATTTGGGGATTAGAGATATATTGTTTTCTTAAACTCAGAGGTGGTATTGTGTTTTGAGTTCTGCAGCTAACCATATTGATGAACAGAATTCAAAGCATTAATCTACTGAAAACTTTTCAAATAAACCCCAATATTTACCCAGAAAAATTATTAATAGGCTTTTGCACTGATTTTCACCTGTTTTTGTTGTTGTGGTAATAAACACTGATAAATTCCCAGGAAAAAAATAAAATAAAAACTACCTAAAGTACACCTGAAAAATCCCCAATTCATCCTTAGACCTTAGTTCCTTCTGAGCCATTGACACAATGGGCAGTCCAGTTCCTCCACTGATTACGGTCAATCGCTAGTTGCGGTACTTCTTCCCAGCTGATGCCAGATCATTCAATCTCTCTGTCACCATCCTCTGCCAATTCTTCCTTGGCCTTCCTCACTTTCTCTTTCCTCCCTCATGTACCCAATTCAGTGTTTACTTAACATGTCTCCTATCTACCATATGGTGTACATGTCCCAACCACAAGCCTTCTTTCTGGGATATTTTCTAACATGTCCTGCTCTGTCAGCTCTCTCACTCTCACATTTGTTATTTTGCCTTTCCATGAAATGTGGAATATCTTCCTCAGCCATCTGTGATGGGCAGCCTCCTTTTTTGTTAGTCCTTATCAGCCAAGTCTATGCTACACACAGTAGCATGCTCAGTACAATCACATGGTATAATGTAACCTTTAATTGGGTATGGAGATCTCTGACCAGATGTTGTTTATTTTTCCAAAATCTGTGTTTGCTTTTCCTTATCTCATATGAATATCTTTATTGCAGCCACCTTCAAATGTCACCACACTCCCCAGGAAGGAGAATTCTTCTACCTGTTCGATTTCTTTTCCATCCATGTACACCTTTGCAACAGTTTTCCAGTTTCCTACTATTATAATCTGAGTTTTCTCTGCATTTACTTTCAATCTAATTTTTGCTGCTTCCTGTTCAACCTCTGATGTAAGGGCAGTCATTCCATTCTTCATCATACTTAGAAAAGGAATGTTGTCAGCAAAGTCAACCTCATGTAACTCATCTCCACTAATCTATTTTAAACCATCCACAATGTCTTGTGTTGTCTGTTTTATCACCAAGTCTACTGCTTACATTGATCAGCTTGTTTGGTATCCCACAGCGGATCTCTGTGGACACTACTGAATGCTTTCTTAAAGTCAATAAAATTGATTAAGATAAGTCTTTGCCAAAGAGTAGCTTTTTCGATGATCTGTCAAAGGGTGAATATCAGTTCACCACATGGTGCACCTGTTCCTCTCAACATTTCATCCACTGCCTTCTTCATTCTATTCAGCATAATGGTAGACAATACTTTACGTAGGATTGATAGCAGTATAATACATCTCCAGTTCATGCACCAAATAAGATCAACCCTTTTTTGACAACGCCACAATGATATCATCTTTCCAATCTTGTGGCACTTGTTCTTTCACCTGTATTTTGTTAGAGTTTTGTTAGGTAGTCAATCAGATGTTCACTTCCCACCTTCAGTGCCTCTGCTTAAATTCTGTCAGCTCCAGGAGATTTCCCATTTGAGTACTACACACCACACCACAGAAACACCAACCCAGGAACCAATCCCTGTAGCAAACCTTGTTGCCTACTCTATCCCCATATCTACTCTAGCAACACCATCGGAGGACCCAACCACATCAGCCACACCATCAAGGGCTCATTCACCTGCACGTCTACTAATGTTATATATGTCATCATGTGCCAGCAATGCCCCTCTGCCATGTACATTGGCCAAACCGGACAGTCCCTACCTAAAAGAATAAATGGACACAAATCGGACATCAGAAATGGTAACATACAAAAGCCAGTAGGTGAACACTTCAATCTCCCTGGACATTCTATAACAGATTTAAACGTAACTATTCTTAAACAAAAAAACTTCAGAAACAGACTTCAAAGAGAAACAGCAGAACTAAAATTCATTTGCAAATTTAACACCATTAATTTGGGCTTAAATAGGGACTGGGAGCGGCTGGCTCATTACAAAAGCAGCTTTGCCTCTCCTGGAATGGACACCTCCTCATCTATTATTGGGAGTGGACTACATCCACCCTGATCGAATTGGCCCGGTCAACACCGGTTCTCCACTTGTGAGGTACTCCCTTCTCTTCATGTGTCATTATATAATGTCTGCATCTGTAACTTTCATTCCATGCATCTGAAGAAGTGAGGTTTTTTACCCACGAAAGCTTATGCCCAAATAAATCTGTTAGTCTTTAAGGTGCCACCGGACTCCTTGTTGTTTCTATCTTTCCTGCATGTCTTCTTTATCTTTTCCTCTGTATCTTTCATATGCCTCTAAGACTTCTACCTGTGCCTCACGCTGTTTCTTTTTTGCCTTCAGAGCTTTCCAATTGTCAATCACTGCCCATGTTCCAGATACAATACATGCATCTTTCTTCCACCCTCTTTGGAAGCCCATTACTTCCCTCTGCTGTCTTGACTACCACCTTCTTCCAGACTTTCATCAGCCTGGTCCTGTAAAACACTGGAATGGTTCCTAAATGAAATCTGAAGTCTGATCTGCATTTCTTTATCCCTGAACTTCTCTATTGCTATAACACTTTTTGTACACCTTTGTGATCTTTTGGAGTTTAAGTTCTAATGTGGCTGCTAAAAGATAATTATCTGAGCCAACATCAGCTCCTGTGCTAACTCTGATATCCCCCAAAGAAGATGCTCATTGTGACACTACACCCCACATTCATTATGGGGGTATGATTATTATATGATTATGGCATAATTATGATGCATTTTGTACAAGATGGGTCATGTAAGGTGTCATTGGAAAAGTTATGATTTGCTGAATATGATTATCCTATTTGTATGCATGTATCATTTTTGTATCTGAAGTTATGAATATTGAAATGCGTTTACTCTGCAAAAACATCCTCAGCCCGCCTTTCAGGTACAACAATGATGAAGCTAGATAGTGCTAATGGCTCATCAACAAAGACAATGATCTGTGGAAAAGCTCAGCCTTCCTGTAAACATTTTAGCTGGCCGGTAAGTAATGGCTGCTATGACTCAGTTAGGGCTCAGGGGTACCCCAGTTCCGGGAGGCACCCGGGGGGGGGGGAACCGTCACACTCATCTCTTAGATATACAAACAAGAGATATCTGGTTGACAGTTGCATTGTCTGGTGATCTCCGTGTCAGCTAGTGAAGCCTCTTGTGCTGGAAGAGATTGTCTCCTATCTTTGTGCCACAGAGCTGTCTGCCATTATCACTTTGGATGCCTTCCATTGCCCCACTCATGACTTCTTCCAAGCCAATAAAGTTGTTGCCAATTTGTGTATTGCAGTGGCCTATAATCAACGTGATATCATAGTTAGGCAATACTTGCGGCACCTGTTCATGGAACGTATCCTTTTCACCATTGCCTGCTGCATCTGTCAGTGCATATACTTGGATTATTGTACACTTGACATGTCTTGTTTGTAGCCTGGCTGTTATTAATCTGTCATTCACTGGCTCCTAAGCCAGCAGTCTTCGCTGTGATGTTATCCAGCATAGCTCCTACACCTCTTGTGTGTGTTCCTCTTTCTCAGTATAAGACAATAGCACCATCAGACACCATCTTGCCACTCCCTGTCCATCTTGTCTCACTGATGCCAAGCACATTCAAAGGGTATTTTTTAATTCCTCATGTAACTTGTGCCCGGTTTCCAATACTATACAAAGTAGGCCCATTCCATATGTCTACTCTTGTTACAGATTTTGTCATCAGGATTCGATGAGTCAAGATCTCAGCTTTCTTTCGGCTTTCACTGAGATCTGTCATGCTTGGGTTTTGGCTCCAACTGCACCTACCATCCTCAAATTTGGATTTAACTGAACTGTTTCCTCACAATAAGGTTTTACATGAGTGAGTCACAAACCCAACTGCAGCACCTTCCTGTTTTATACGGGCTTGGGACCGACACCATTGCTGACAACGGCAGGGTTCCTAATGCATCACTGAGGGAAAAGATACCATTGTGTTGATTTTAATTTAATGTTCTTGAAGTTGTTCCCAGAAAATTTGCTAGGAGATGATACAACTGTCCCACAGCCAACTCCAAACTAAAATGCTCTCTCAATGCTTAAAGAGTTTGATTCTCTAAGAAAATATGTTTCACAAATGAGCTTACATTTTATTTAGCTGACCTAGGTGTCAATTCTGAGATGCAGGAATAAGCCACAATTAAATATAGATTATGGAATACTGTTGGCTTTACAGATTTTCACACTAACTGGTGTATATGGGACTGACCAGGATTTTTATGTTTCAAATATGGACCAACTCACTTTCATTCTTAAATATATGCTAGGAAGCTTTCTGCACTTTCAAATTTCTGAACTTTTGAATTTTCATACACTGAACATCTATACAATCTGACTTGAGTGAAATTTCTATCAGCACTGCCACATTAATGCAAGAGAATGCAATCGACCAGGGGCCTGGAATAACCTTTCTAGCAAGAACAAAGCTTTCCTGGTAAATTGTTAACTATTATTTAGAAAAATTGGACAGAATGATTTGTCCAGAGATCGGCAACCAGGTGAATTAAGTCATTAAAATCAAAAGGCCTTGAGACCACTTTTCTAGTTTTTTTCCTAATGATGTCTCTGAATATTGTCTACATATAACAACCAGAGTTGAACAGAGACTATATGTATTAGATAAGACTAAGTATTTTAATTATACTACTGGAAAATAATACAGAGTTCCACCACCCCCATTATTAATCACAAAATGTTTTTATGGCTTTAAGATGAGTGCTGGAGAAATTTGATCCACTTTTCTGTAATTTATATAGTCATATATATAATTATTTGACTTACATTTACTGATAATGTATTTTGAGCTATAGTATGTAAAGATGATAGGTTACAAACCACTGTTTCATTTTTTAATATACAGAAGAATACAATGCCCTCAGAGCATTAAAGTCTCATTTACCAATCCTAATCGTAGCCTGATTTCCTTGGAACCTCAAATACTGAGATCCTAGATTAGAGAATACAGGAAGTGAGTTTTCACTTTGTTGTTTTAGAAGGAAGCTAGGAAGTATCTTTAATACTTGCCTTTGTTTACTGGACACCAAAAAATAAATTAAAACAAAATAATTAACATTGAAGAATTTTACAAAGCAGGCACTTATCTTGAAAAAGGAGCTCATCAGTGGACTTGCATCAAGGTAACATCGTGGTACTACCAACTTTTTAGGGCCAGATTCTACAACACTTACTCATGCTGAATGGACACCAATAGTCCCAATAAAGGCAATGGGACTGGGTGGTGTGAGTAAGTGCTGCTCAATGCAAGGGGGTTGCAGAGTCTGGCCCATAATGCATTAGCTCCACATTTTCAAAGTAGTATGAAGGGATTTAATTGGGTAGCTCTCATTATTATTAATTACATGACTAAAGTCCTGCACAAAATCTTAGGAACGCTTCTTATTTTCTTGTTTATTGTGTTCATTATTATTTATTATTTCTGTTGTGGTAGCAGCTAGAGGGCAGGGCCCCATTGTACTTACAAACACATAAAGAGATGGCCCTTGCTTCAAAGAGCTGATGTGTTATTGTGATATGGTTATGGTTTAATACAGTGGTTGAATATGCACATAATGTTCCCTAGGCCCCTCAAAATCTGGATGCTGTATCTTGTGAGGATTTATTGCTCTAGGTAAAACAGTTAATATATACATTAGTAGTGTTTCTTTAAGAACTGAACATTCATGCCAATCGTGAACCTATTGTCCTGTTAACAAGAAGTTCTGCAGATGATCTCAAGTGACTGAACAGAGCAGACCTTTTGCCCTACCGTAATAATAAGTATTCAATAAATCTTTTTATGACACAGGAAGTCGTGTGACCCCTCTATTTGTAATAACAGCAGGGCCTTACAAAGGATATGAGAAAAATGTTAGATATATGAATTGCTTTGCTGATAACTAATGAAAATATTTTTCTTCTTGGTACAGTTACTCTGAGGCAATTTTCTACACACATTACCCATTGCAAAATAGCCACTCTCCTGGACATTGAGAGGAGAGTTCACAAGTCCTGATGTTCATAGACAAGGGCCTGATCCAAAGTCCAATGAATACAGAAACAGTTTTACAAAAGAAGAAACATTGTGACCTTTATTTTCCTTTATGCAAGTAGTTTAAAGTAGTCCTTTGTTCTTCACCATTGTGCATCCTATAACATACTGAATTTATTTAAGGCCTCTTTCAAGAAACAGCATAGCCTGAGAAGAGTGACTGGGAACAGGAAACAGAGGCAAAATTATTAGCCAAGCCGTAAATTAGAAAGTAAAATAATTAAGAAGCACATATAGGCCCTTCCATCTCGCAGGGTCCTAGAGCCCAGGCTCCAGCCTGAGCCTGCATGTCTACACCGTAATTCAACAGCTCCTTGGCTCTTAGCCTGAGCCCCACAAGCCCGAGTCAGCTGACATTGGCCAGCTGCAGGTTTTTAATTGCAGTGTAGACATATCCTCTGTCAATCCAGTAACTTTCAAGAGCACCAAATTCATTTAAAACTATTGGAAAATATATTCCAGCACTGTTCCAATCTACTACAATCCAAGGAAAACTTATAGTCGTTTAGAAATGTCTTCAAGGAGATGAAAGGGTTGCACATTTTCTCTGCAGCATGGAGAGAGGAGGACAGAGCAGGGAAAAGAGAGCAGAGACAGACTCAGAGAGACTTTTTCTAAAGTCCACAAATGAATGCTAACAATTACAAAGAACAATGCAGATTTGATGAGCTTCTCCCAGAGCTACTGTTTGCGAAAGAAGCTGTTGAGACTTGATAAGCAGCTTATGCATGTCCTTAGCACCCATTTTCAATGTTCCTGTTGATTCAGCTCCATTTTATTAATTTCTTCCAGATTTATTTTTCTTTCCTCTTTTCTTTGATGGGTGATTGGTTTTATAGAACTCATTGTTCTCTCTGAATAAGAGTGTGATTTTCTTTTAACATTTCATAATATTTCACACTGATATTTGTTTATTGGATCCAAATGATTTGTAATCTAACTTAGGCCCTGATCGTGCAGAGACATATATGCAGGCTTAACTAAGCATGGTGTGTATCCCTATTGAAATGAATGGTGTTACTCACAGTGTGTAAAACTTAGCATGTGCAAGCCTTTGCATGACCAGAGCCTTTGCTTTGTATAGCCATGTTTCCAGAAGTGAAAGTATGATGAGCAATCCTCAGTTCAGCGGAGATAAGCTGCCAGAAGTCTGGATCCTTTTATATATTTTGTCTGCAAAACTGAACTGAAAAGCCAACAAGAACACATTTGCATGAGATACTATTCACAAACAATATTTCAGCATTTTTCTTTCAGTCCGGAGTAGAAATGAAACAGACCAGAAGCAGGAGAAAATGAAAAATAATGGGGTGAAACATTTATCTGAAATATTTGGCAGATGGGGAGGTTTAATTCAATTTGGTGCAAAAGTTTGAGTCATCTCTCAGGTTAATTAGAACAGTTCAACAGTACCTAGTTAACAGGCTATTTAATAGTTGTGAGAAAAAAATCATGAAAATACTCCACACAAAATGGTTGCTTTCATATCAAAAGAAGCGAGACTGAAAATAAATTTATCCATCAAAAAAGGAAAAAAACCAAACACATTTTCAAAATATTGATGTTTGTGCCGAACAGCAATACTATGTTTGTGTGAAATGGTTGCAATTAAAACCACAAACGACACAGCTCACTTGGTTGAGGATTTTGCTATAGCATCTAAAACAGAGACCATTTTTGTCTAGCTAGAGACTCTCCGAGGTTATGAATCTGGCTCAGTTTTAAGAGCACCTAAGTTGATTTGGTTTTGCTTGGAAATTATAAGAGGTACATGAATTTTATGTGAAATCAGGAGAAACTCTTGAGTTTTACATTGAGATACTGTGTACAAACTCTAGATTTAAAGTAAAACATACGGGGTTTAAACCCATGCATCTCAAAAGAGAATGAAGTATACACACAAACATCTGCAAACTAAAACGTCCCAGTTTCTACTGAAGCTCTTATTACTGGACCCTACCAGAAAGCATATACCTAGCTTTATAAGCCAGGGTCTGGTCCAGTACAGCAATTCTTGTATTCCTAACTTTCAAATGTCTCACCTAGTTAACAAAAGTCTGCATGGACAGGGATAACTTGTATACAAAATTCCAGTCCAATGTAAAGGGACAGAGACAAGATATCTCACCCCCTTACACAGACTCCAAATGCTCCCACTTCACGGTTTATAATGAAAACATTGACAAAACCTTATTATATCTCCAATTCAGAAAAGCACTTAAGCACCAGATTAAGTCTCAATGACAACAAACACATTCTAATACTTTGCTGATCTGGGACTTAAAAGTACATCAATGGATGCCATTAGGATATATTTACACCAACAAGGAAGGAGACCACTAATGCCTTGAAGCAACAAGCTCCCAGACACAAAATGTTAGTTTTGAAAGAAAACAGCACAAGCAAAAACATTCAATCAAATGAATTCAACTCTTCATTCTGTTTGGGCTGGAAAAAAGGAGACAAGTACAGCATGGAAGAGGAAATGCTTTGAAGCAAATAGCCAATAATTCTGTTAAACTTCATCTAAAGTATTTTTTCTTGTATCAGAGAGTCCTGTTGGAGAGGGCAAAGGGACCTGAATGGGTTTAATGGGACAAGGGTTTTTAAATGTTGTTTCTGCAACCTCTACAGATGCAAAAAAAAATAAAAAACCATAAAAGATAGTACTTGAACAGTATAGCATCTCAGATGTTCCAACTTTTTCTTCCTGACTCTCTTGAGAAGTCTACAGTGGGGACTTATGCTGATTTGGCATTCATTGATTAGAGTTTTCACATTATGTCTCATGACAGTCTGTGGTGTCCCTGAGGTCTTTTGGAAAAGCTTCTCTAGATCATGTTATCTCACAGTAAACATAAATATATCCATTGTGAAATTTCATAAGAGGAACAAAAAACTCCTGCCATCATCACTGTATGTTGTTCAGCTACCATATTTCCTTTCTGAGTGTCTTTTATAGACTTAGAACTGCACTAGTTTTTCTACCTACTTCAACTGAACACTACAGAGGAAGGGCAAAATTTGCCCCTATAGTCTTAGGCAGCGATTTCATATCACATTCCTATGTAGCTCCAGGCTCAGACTTACAATAGTGTGAAAAGTAAGAGAAGGTAGGAAAAAATAAGATAACCAAGTCATGTTTAAAAAACACCCTGATTTATCCCAGGGGGAAAATATATATTTTCAATAGATTTCATAAAATATATTGTGTGAGATTTTATACACTGGCAGCTTTTCATGTTATACAGGATTATTTCAATTCACATCCAATGCGTATACTAGGGAGTGTGGAGGGCAGGATGGGACTAGAAGCATAGCCGTTTATGGTAGTAGTATGTTTCCATCTCTGGGGATAGGTAGTATAAGAACAGTCTACATAAAGGACTGTGTTTTTAAAAGGCATACTCCACATCTTTTAAACATGCTCATTGCTGATGCTACTATATCCTACCCACCTAGGAATCCCTCCTCTACTACTGCCACTAACGGGTACAGATACCAGAATACAAAAGGGGGGAGTTAATTCTCCTCTCCCTCTGCTCTTGAAATGTTCCCATTGCTCCCATTTTCCTGTAAGTTATAGTTCATTTCTTACTCCTTTTATTTCCAGTTTGTTTGTCTTGATCCCAAAATTACCAAATGCAACAGGCCCTCTGAATTTGAATATCAGCCCATTGGCCCATCCTAAATTGCTGTGCCACAAGAAGTTTCAAAATAAGATTTCAGCAAATGACAAGTCACAGAGAAAGCAGGTTATTTTTCACTCCCTTTATCAAAGTGGTTGGCAATTCCCATTTCAAAAAAGGTGAAACAAAAATAAAGTCTATGGGAAAATATTAATCTGTATCTGCCCTTAAAAACCAGTTCCGGTTGACTGTCACCTCCTCCCCTTAAAACTTGAGGATGGTACAATATGGAAAAAAAGACGAGTTGGACAACACAAGATAAAGATTTCAGTGCACAGAGGTGCATGCAATGATTTTCTATTGGTGAGCAGAGAAATGAAGACCAAATGGTACACAGAACCCACCTGCACTGTTAGAAATAAATTGTCACAAATCTCCTTCCACGCCCACCTCTACTCAACCACAGGACTGACTCTTCCCGTCCCATCTCCCACTCATCTTCCCATCCCAAATCCCATCTTTCCTCTGAAGAATCCTCCCCAATCTCTCCTCTTGATCCCCTCCAGGCCTTCCCCGTTTCTCCTCTTCTTAACAGACCTCCCAGTTTCCCAGCATCTGTCCTTTCTACTGTTCCCTGGCTTCTCTCTTGGCATGGTCCCCTTGTTTCCCCTCCCGCTTCTTGCAGTCCCTCAGTGACCACTCTTCCCATAAAGCCTGGTGCTAACTCCATCTCTCAATCCACCACCACCACAAGATCTGAGTAGCTCCCTCTCTACCTAATGCTGATGTCAGCCTCTATAGTAATAAGCACAGCAGTAAAGAGGACTCAGTAGGCTCAGTACCCTCGGGGGACAGGGGGAAGCATTCACTGGGTCTTTCAGGGACCATTAAAAACTGTGAGGAAGTAACCCCCACTGTGGCAGAGGGGCTGGAAGTACTTTCTGCCTCTTTCCCCTGTGTAGGAGAAAACAGAAGTGAGATGAATAAGCTGGGCTGTGGGCTTGCACATTCTATTCACCAGGGGAAATTAAAGGGCCTCCTGTAGAGGTGGTGTCCAGTCCGGTGCACTAGAGATGCACCCTTAATCCACCACTAAGTGAGCCAAGTAAAGTGAATGCATTAGTCACCAGGAAATATGTTGGTGGCACATTTTGTTACTAGCTCATTAAGTAATTTGTTGTGACGAGTACTCATCATTCCCTTCAGTATTTGATTCTTGTTGAAAATGCAGAATACTCATTTATTTTATATTGTGAAGCCTGGTTGGCTTCTCCCCATGCCTGTCAATCCCAACACTTGGAGGGAGAGATGCAATCAATTTTACAGTGAGTAACTACAGTGTCACTGGCTTGTTGTTGTTTGAATTAAAAAAAACAACAACAATGTACAGAAAGGAGTTTTCAATCTAATGATAAATGGATATTTGCCTTTTCCTTCTATTATTTTTTATTATACTCGACAACTCCAGAAGAAATGACAACTCTGTGAAGTTCACTAGCTGTTGACCTTTAGCCATTTGAGTATCCAACTATTTGCACTCTGATTAGAGTTCATTGGGGCTCGGTCTACACTTAACAGTGTTGCCTGCATTGCTATGTCGATTATGAGTGTGGGGGGGAAAATCTTGCCCCTCAACATCATAGCTATGCTGGCAAAAACTCCAGCCTTTGTGCAGTTATATCAGTGACAAAGCCTCACAGCATAGCTTATTTCATTCAGAGAACTGGTATAAGTATAGCAGTAAAGGAACTCTTTTGTTGATATAAATTACATCGCCACTAGGAGGATTTGCCAGTACAGCTCTACTGGCAAACCCTTTCTAGTGTAGACACAGATTAACATATATGGTCCAAATTAATTCCAGGTGTAATTGCATTGACTTCAGTAAGGCTACATCATATATGGTCTATATTTTTAAAGCCCTTAAATGTAATTAATTTTGTTATAAACAGCACCTTTAATTATTAAAATAAATCATTTTTAAACTTCTTTCATCTTTTCATGCTATTTGTTTGCTTTCTGTATTTCAGCTCAAACAAATATAGACTAATCAGTTTTCTTATTGTCTAGCTGACCAGTTCCCTGTCAATTTCACTTTCAGGTTCTCAGGCATCAGCATAATGCTGAAATGGGTTAAATGCACTGCAAAGGGGGCACTGATTTGCTTTTTCTTTTTTTAACAAAACTTACTTTTGGAATTAAAAAAGTATGGAAACACTCTGATTGGTCTTAGGTTTTACACAAACGTATTTGTACGAGAGGCACAGCGTATGGAGGGGACCGTGCTGCACTGTCCGAATTCCTGCAAGGGAAGGCACATACTCAAGCAGGAACTCTGCAGCTAGAGGCCATGTTGGAAATTAGATCAATGGTGTGGAAGGCTTTTTTGAAGTCTGTTTGGAGTTCAGCTAAGGTACTTTGCACCATGTTGAAGTTTGCATTTGTAACTGTACATAATTACATATTAGACCAGAAGAGGTGGCAGCCAGATTTTCAAGTGCTCATCATCCAGAGTGCTGAACTCTTTTGAAAGTCTGGCCCCAATAAGGAGTGCTGAGCTCTTCTGATAATTCTGGAACTATCAAGGCAGGAAGGCACAAAGAGATGAAATCTAAATAAGTAAGTAGGTGCAGAAAGCACACACGGGGAGCCAGAGAATCCAGTCAGGGCCACACTTCCTCCCCAGCATCTCTCTGGACCCAGAACTGAGCTGAGATGCCTCCTCTACTCTGGGGGCACTAGGACCCAAGTGGTGCCTCTCCTCCTCTCCCCTCTTCTCCCTCCCCACGTGTCCTTAGGGAACAACTGCTGAGAGGAACCAGCCAGAGACTCCAGCTGGTAGGAACAGCTGCAGAAGCAGCCAATGCAGGGGCCTTCGGACATTCAGGGAATGTTCTACAGTTGAGTGGACTTCCTCTGCCTGCACTGACTGGCTGTTTGCTCCAACCTCTCCTTCCCACTCCCTTCAACTCAGCTTCCATCTACATCAGCCCCTATTACCCTCTTGTCCCCTGCCCCGTCCCCCTTTCCTCAGGGAGCTCTCTTCCTTCATTTTTCTTTCCATTTAGCTGATCCCCTCCTAATTAAGCCCACCCCACTTCCCAAAAAAATGTGGAACTAACACGTTTGCTGCCATCACATTGTTCATTATGCTTCTGATTAACACCCCTTTCCCCATCTGGTGCTTGTCTTGTCCATTTAGACTGTAAGCTCTTTGAGGCAGGGACAGTCTGTAACTCTGGATTTGTACAGCACCTAGCACAATGGGCCCCCATTCTTGGTCGGTTCTTAGGCACTACCATAACAAACAGTTACTACTAATACCATCGCCCTGTATACCGTCCAACAGGGAAGGTAGTACCATCTACAGCACTAGTCTACTGCTGTGCCTGTGCTTCTGACCCACATCATAGTTGACCTCTCCCGATACTATGTGCCCATGCAGGTGCAGCCACAGTCTGAGATTAAATTATGCAGCAAATTTAACCTGCCAGTGCCTCTTCAAATTGCCTATTCCAGCCTACATAAAACACCCATCCTTCCCTCCCTAATGCGCCTAGAGACACGCTGCCTGTAATTTCTGTCCTCCTATCCAGTGTCCCACCAGTTCCACAGGTTGATGCACCATCAACCCATGGAACTCATTGCCAGGGGATGTGGTGAAGGCCAAAAGTATAAATGGATTAAAAAAAGAATTAGATAAATTCATGGAGGATCAGTCCATCAATGGCTATCAGCCAAGATGGTCAGGGATGCAACCTTACACTCTGTCTGTCCCTAACTTGACTACTAGAAGCTGGGACTGGAGGGGGATGCATCACTAGATAAATTGCCCTATTCCGTTAATTCCTTCTGAAGCACCTGGCACCAGCCACTGTTGGAAGACCGGATACTGGGCTAGAAGGACCATTGGTCTGACCCAGTATGGCCAGTGTTATGTTCTGATGTGCCATGTATTAAAACTATTATGACAATAGCCACAACTAGAATATAAGTGATAGGTTTACTTGTTGGCTTTAATTGCACAGACACAAAAATTTGCCTACTACTAGCTATACTCATGTCGTGAATAATAAATCACACACTGGAAATACCTATCATGATTCCCATTTAGATCTTGGAAATCTAAAACTTGCACCCTAAAAGTGATGTTTACTAGAGACTATGAACATTTAAGCCTGCACAGCTCTCAATGTACTGACCTTTTGATAGTAAATCAACAATGACTAGCTTTTGCCAATCGGCAGCTTGTAAGGAAATAAAAAAATAACAAGTATCTGTCATGTATAATCCCATCCGTTTATTGATTCTGCTGCTCCTAATGTTTTTTACTTTGAACATCTGCTGGAGACACTATGGCATTTGGAGGTTAACTATTAGTTTTTAAATAACTAACCTCTTTACTAAATGACTTCAAATCTAATAAAAATGAATGATGTGGTGAACAGTAAAGTATAACCACCCCAATATCACATATCAATGACCTCATGTGGTACATTCTAGCTATTCATGGGATTTTTCCCAGCAGTTTTGTCATTTCACAAATGCAAATATAACAAACTCTGCACAGGAATCATTTCATTCACCATGGATATGCAGCCAGTTGTGGCGTGGAACATAGCAGCTAATTAACAGCACACAGTTACATAAAAGTTTAGGATAGGACATGAAGAACAGCTTATCTAAATTAAGATACAGGAGCAATGTAAAATGCAATGATCCAAGGTGAGATTTGGCCGGATACCCCACCACCAAAAAGTGCCACGAGTTCTTTAACAGCCACTGTAATCAGGATCTTTGTTTTACATCTCTTTCAAAAGACAGCGTTTTCACATTGGATCAAAGTATAATTAAGGAATAGAATAAAGCAAAGAAGAAACCTTGACTCTTTCTTTGAAAGCGATCTGTTCTGAGAATTGGTAGGTTTGTGAATATCTAGGAGGTTGAATAGATCTCAGAAAGAGACTTACATTTGACATAGCTAAAATCTTGATTTATTTTTTTAAAAATGAATCAGTCAAAACTTGGCTTTGGACTGTCCGAGTTACCCGTGCTTTCCCAAAGAAGCTCTACCATCCACCCATCACCGTCATATTTCCATGGCTAAGTCAATTGGGTGCAGTAATACTTAGCCTTTTAAAGAAATAGCATCCTGTAATGTTAAAGACTTACCACATCCATAATCTGCATGAGGCTAAGAGTGAAGTAGACAGTGAGCGGCTGGGAATCATTGGCCACAGGCCTCTCCAGAGGATTGTAATTCTTCAGCAACTCCTTATAGAGCTTCCTCTGGAACTCTCCTTGCAGGGACACTTTAAACAAGTAAATTGTTTGAATAAGTAAATTGATAAATACTTAGGAATCTACTGCCAGCATCATGATGTAAAAGAATGCAGCGCTCAGAAATGCTTTCCACTCAGAATCTGCTCCCATTAGCCAAATCAGCTATTACGTTAGCTTTATTTTCTACTTCCTCCTTCCAAGAAATGCTATCATAATTCATGTATTACATCTATTCCATTAATTACCATAGCAAACTCTTATCCCAAAACTGCTACCACTCACCTCTTCTCTTCCCTGACTTAGTAGGTAGAACTTCTGGTTGATGTGTCTCACCTTTCAGAATCTGCCACTCTGGCCAGTTCCCCTCTTTAGCCAGGGAGAGCAATTTCCAAATGTTAAGATCAATGTGTCAACATTTGCATCCATTGTATCAGGGATGAGAACTAGTGAGATGTAGCAGTTTTTAATGGATGAAATACACTGCTCATAATTTGATACTTGCTGTAGCATAGCTGTAACTAGAAAAACAGAAGAATGTGATATACCTGAAAAGGACAAGACAATGACAGAATAACTGGAGGTTACAAGGACAACCAAAGTACCCATATCATTGGATTGTAAACTCTCTGGGGCAGGGATAGTCTTCTTGCCCTGTGCTTGAACAGCACCTAGCACAATGGGGTCCTGGTCCATGACTAGGATTCCGAGGCGTTACAGTAAAACAAATACTAAATCACACCACTGGGGAAATTTTATCATCTTTGTGCACCTCAAAGCTCCATATCATTCTGTCATTTACTTCTGGTGAGAGAGAAATCATACCCCTGGGGTGGAGGGATGGAACAGCAAATACAGGAAAGAATTAGAGGACTGTGTACACGTGGAAATCCACATCACTGTAGGAATCAGCCCTTTTTGTGTTTGACCTGTGTCTGTCCCCATCCCAAAGCAATGTCATCTGTTTCCCACCCCACACCTTCACCCCAGCTTATTTCCTGATCACCAGCCCTGTGTTCCCCACACAAAGGAAGCCAGGGTCCTTACCCTGAGGAGCTTACTGTCTAAAAGCCAGGGGTATGTTTCCCCCCCCCTCATCTTTTAGCCCCTACCCCTGCCAAGGGGGTAAAAACTATTGAGGCTGATCCCAGACAGTGATCTGGGCAAGGGATCAGTTTTCACTCCACTGATCTGAGCACCAATCAATATGGGGGTGGGCATCAGTCCACCCACCACTGCAGAAGAGTCCTGCAGAAGACTTTCCAAAAGGATTTAAAGGCAATTGCCTTTCTTCCTAACCCACATGGGTATCCCCCTTACATGCCAGCACATTAGGGATCACATCCCCTCTTCTCAGCTTGCCAAACATTGCCCATAGCTACCTGTTGGGCTAGGGGCAGTTTGCAGAGCATCTGCACAGTGGCCTCATCACCAAGGCTACACCTGATGACTAAGAACTAGGAGAGTAAACTCCAGCCCGAGCCCTGTGGAGAGAAGGGGCTTAGCAAAGGATGCGTGGGCAAGCAGAGCCCTCAGATACACAGCCACAAGGGCAGAAAGGGAAAGAGGAGAACAAAAGTCCACTCACCATGTACGAGCCCCACAGCCACGATCAGCCAGACAGTCAGCTCCCGGAGTCCCATCCCAAGAGCCAGCCTCGCTGGGGAAGTGCAGCAGCTGCAGAGCCCCAAACCCAGAAGCAAAGTTCAGCTCGAGCCCCAAATCAGCCAGGCAGCTGCCGAGAACAGGCACTCCGAGCGGGATAAAGAACGGGAAAGAGACGCAGAGCAGAGACTGGAAGGCGAGTGCTTGGTGGCACACAGGGCTGAGGGGTTCTGGGGGACCGGGTGTCAGGAACAGGGCTCCAGCGCCTCTTCCTGGTCCCAGCTCCCTTCCTGGGCTGGCCCCGGATCTCTCCTTGAGATGCTGCCAGCTCAGGCACAGCACAGGAATGCTAATGACCGCCCCTCTCCCTCCACGTGATGGATTTCCCTACTTTCCTTAATCCCTCTAGACCCTCTCAGGCAGGGCAGAGGGGAGGCAGAGACGTTGCTGCTGCAGCAGCAGGAGAAATGCAGCCCGTTCAACAGAGCAGCCCTAGCTTTATAGGGCTGTGCGTGTGAGCTAAGAGCGGATCTCACTCTCCACCCCTTCCCTCCCTACTCAGCCCTGTGACAGTCACTCAGGCACAACTCCCCTCTGGCCCCATCCCATTGCCAGTCTCTGCAGTTCACTCCGAGAGGGGCACTTCACTACCGCAGGATCCAGCTACTCTTGCTCACGTTTTAACAACCAAGCTGAGCTGGAGAATTCTCCTTTGGGGCGCGAAGCACAGAGGAGGCAGGAGCTCTGGCTCATCCCTGCCTGCAGATACCCTTCTCTCTGCACAGCAGCCAGACCCTGGGGCGGCCACAAATCCAGCAATTCCTAGTAAATGGAGCTGACTTGGCAGTATGGGGGCTCCTCTCTTGGGACAAATAAGGGCAAAGCAAAACTTGTGCCAAACTTGCATTTATTTATAAGGCAGGAATATACATTCTGGTGGTCCCTCAAGTGAGAGCACCTTATTGGAACCTGATTAGCTTTAAGTGCAATTAAAGGTCCAATCACTGGAAAACTGAGAATAAGAGCCCCCATTCCTACCTCACTCAACCCCTGCACGCTGGTCTTCAGCAACATAGCACCTGATTCTCTAGTGTGGTGCAGCAGCCAGCATGAATTAGTCCTAAACCCAACTTAACTGGCCCCAGGAAGGATAACCCCATATAAGATACGCTGCTGGTGCAGTGGTGGCTTTATGCCTCTCTCACTCCAGGCTGCTGGGGTAGCAAGGAAAAAGAGAGTGTGGCTGGGACCCCCATGCCATACTGCTCCTCACCGGTGCCTTCGGCTCCAGGGGCCATTGCAGACTGGTCGTGGCATGAACTTGCTGCTCTAACGTGACAAAGAAGGGTACTGGTCTATCCATAGCTGCAGCAGTATAGAGGACTGCAGAAGAGAGCTATAAGTCACCTTTGCCCCCCTCCCCAACCCCAACTTGCATTGTGTGCACTGCAGCCATACCCAAGGATCTGACCCCAGTCACATTTGTTTTGGGGGGGCAGGTGGAATCAGATAACGTTGTGTATACATGAACCATTTTGTGATCTTTAGATCCCAGCTGATGCACAGAGCTGGGAGCTCAGGTGTGAGATGGTTATTTTTCCAGTGTCTAGAATACCACGTTGTGACGGGTTGGATCACAGAAACCCCCTTGGGAGCTGCCACCCGATGTGCAAAGACTACCCCTGCTTCTGTTTTCCTTGCCAGCTCAGGACTCCAGCACCCTGTCTTGCTGAGTGAGACACTCCAGTCTGCTCCAACACAGACCCAGGGTCTGAATCACTTGTCCCAAAGCTGCAAGTTTACCTAAAAACAGCTCACAGGAGTGTGCTTGTCTTTAGCACTCAGATGTCCAACTCCCAATGGGGTCTAAACCCAGATAAATCCGTTTTACCCTGCATAAAGCTTATGCAGGGCAAACTCATAAATTGTTCGTCCTCTAATACTGATAGAGAGATATGCACAGTTGTTTGCTCCCTCAGGTATTAATACATACTCTGAGTAAATTACTAAATAAAAAGTGATTTTATTAAATACAGACAGTAGGATTTAAGTGGTTCAAAGTAGTAACAGACAAAACAAAGTAAGTCACCAAGCAAAATAAAATAAAATGCACAAATCTATGCCTAATCAAACTGAATACAGATAATCTCACCCTCAGAGATGCTTCAGTAAGTTTTTCTCAGACTGGACACCTTCCAGGCCTGGGCACAATTCTTTCCCCTGGTACAGCTCTTGTTCCAGCTCAGGTAGTAGCTAGGGGATTCTTCATGATGGCTCCTCTCTCCCCTTTGTTCTGTTCCACCCCTTTATACATCTTTTGCATAAGGCGGGAACCCATTGTCCCTCTGGGTTTCCACCCCCCCTCACTGGAAAAGCACCAGGTTAAAGATGGATTCCAGTTCAGGTGACATGATCACATGTCACTGCAAGACTTCATTGCCCACTGGCCAGCACACACACATACAGGAAGACTAACAGGTAAACACAACCATCTGCAGACAATGGTCCTGGTTAATGGGAGTCATCAAGATTCCAAACCATCATTAATGGCCCACACTTTACATAATTACAATAGGCCCTCAGAGTTACATTTTATATTTCTAGTTTTAGATACAAGAGTGGTACATTTATACAAATCAGATGATCATACTCAGTAGATTATAAGCTTTGTAATGATACCTTACAAGAGACCTTTTGCATGAAGCATATCCCAGTTACGTTACATTCACTTACCGTATTTTCTCTAAAACTATCCCAGTTACATTATATTGACTTATTATCACGTTTTTATAAAACCATATAGACTGCACAACATCACACACGTAATTTAAAAAGAGTTGCAGGAGAAATCCATGGCCCCTGATTTATTGATTATGCTAAACACATTTTTTAAAGGACACCAGAAAGTCAGCCATATCCAATGATCTGGGACACAGCCCACAGCCTCAAACCCTCGCCATGCTACGCACCCAGTGAGATTCAGGTCTGTTTGCTCTTACACTGAAGCAACAAAAATCTTAGTCTTCTGAGGTCTGGTTTCCTTTCCTTCAAAAAAAATTGTCTTTACAAGCAATTAATATTTTTATGCTCTTCCTTAAGAGTTTCAGTCCTCCTGGGTGCCAAATGCTGGATGTTCAGCATCCTTCACATCAATGGACTTCAACAGGCATTGAAGCCACTCAGCAGGATCAGGCTTCTAAAGCTGTTCAGGAGCATATTAAAATAGTGGATTACTTTATACCCAATAGTGTTTCTATATTTGCTCGTCTTTCAACCAAAGGATACTGAAGCACTTTAACAAACCTAAATTTACACACAAACCCCGTACAGGGATCACTTAATCAACCAGTGAAATGTAATCATAACTCTGACAAGCCAGTGGTCAACAGCCACCCTTCTCCCCCGCCCCCATCCCCCCGCCATACACACCCTTGCTTAAACCTTCTGTGAAGCTCAGATTTGCAAAGAGACATCTTCATTTTGTTGGAGAGCTTTACGAATTGCTAATTCGTAGATCAGCATCTGTGGGGCATTTTACAGTTCACTAAACCATAACTTATAGTAAAAGCACATTTCCAGGGAAACAAACATTTAGGCTACTGCCTTAAAACCATAAATCCTAAGTAATCAGTGCTTAGGAGAAAAAAAAATGTGCATTTGCCACAACTTTGTACTTTTGATTGGAACTGGCTAGAAATAGTCAAAATACAAATTTATTAATAGGGCTTTTTAATGTACCTATTTTGCCAGAAACTTTCACTTAGCCTGAAATCCAGAGCCCAAGTGCAGAACCTGAGTAAATGGGTGAGGGTGGGGGGAGCTTGGGCATATGTAGATGAATTTTTTCTCCTAGCAGCAGAACACACAGTGGATCCCTGAAGTTCACAGATATACTGACTCTGCCTCTACCTCCTCAAGCTCTCACTCTCCCTCAGCTTAAGCACACATCCCTAGTCCCTACACAAACACAGATACTGATGTGGAGGAGTGCCACCATGATGTTTAGGTCTGGTCTACATACTGTTTTGTACCAATTCAATTATTTCAGTTAGGGACTTGTTTTCCTATTGAAATAATTAACGCTGTACAATCCCTCCTGTGGCTGTAGCTATACTGTTACACTTTATTCCCCTTACCTTATAAGAAACTATACTAATTTAACAGTGTGTGCAGTAGAGGGGCTGTATCACTAACTATATGTGGTGCAATATGTGCGTAGACAGGTCCTCAGTCCCACAGTATGTAGAAAGATGCAGAGTCTCTCATGAATAGCCTCTTCTCTTCCCGGCCCCCTTGCACACAGCACAGCCAGGGTGTTTCAGTTGCACTTGGGCCTTTCTGTAGGCACATTAAGGGAGCCAGTGAATTTCACTCCTAGGGATTGACTGAATCCTGCTAGGGCAGTAAAGTATAAACTGCAACTCCCTGCACTAGCAGATGCCAGTGCATTTCAAACCAAGGATTCAGTCTCAGGGAGGGTGGCAATGTTTGCACTACCCTTGCTCATGATGTGTGCTACCTTGTAGTTGAGACTCCACTGGATCTCCACCAGCAGGCATTGTATGTGAATCACACTCCCACTGGCCATCCCTGGCCACATTTTAGGTTGTGCTGGCTTGCTGTGTACTCCCCTCTCCAACACCATAATGCAAGATTTAATGGTGTAAATCAACCCTTCTCCATGCAGATTTTCTGTGGTCAGGAGCTCTATGACATGGGTTAAACTACTGTGCAATGTCAGATGGAAAATTAACAGCAGAGCGGGGGGGGGGGGGGTCAGTGACTGAGCTGGTGACTGGTTGGAGTGTAGGATCCATTTCTGATTAATTTTAGTTGTTAAAATGGCTTTAGGTAAGTTTAACCACCCAATAACTAGCTGTCACACTGTATTTCTGAGAAACATCAAGGTTTATTTCATGACAAACACATGACTGAATAGAAAAGATCTGATGCAATTCTAATATACAAAATTTGGAAAATCATCATGACACATGCAACATTTATTATGTATTTTAAAATATTTGACTGTGTTTCCCATTTACAATTTTAAAAGCATTTTAAGTCAATAAGTGGGTTGTTACTTTCGGTTCAAATCCCTGACCTCAGATTCTGTGCTTTTGCTACAACAGTTTAATGTCCTGGATAACTGCATCTGAGCAGATATTTGCTATTGTTTTGCTTATCTGTGATGGACCACAGGGAGTGTTCATCAAATAATATAGAAAAGAGCAGTTTATCAGTCACTGTTAGTTTTGAACTCTGAAGGGCCACTTACCCCAAACCCTAATTATCTAAGATACTCACCTAAGTTACCTATCATATCATCTGTTTAGTTATCTCTAAAGGGCCTGTCACTTGGTACCTAGGTGCCTGCATTCAGGACCAGGAACTAAAAGCAAACAGCTAAGTGTGCAGAACATTTCTCCTTTTTCACATACAGGGTGGTGTATTTCCTGCAGCCTCTTTGGGACACTGGCCAATGAGATGCAAGCCGAGGCAATAGAAAAGCCATGCTCGTTTGAAATCACACAGTACCCAAGGCGTGTCCGGTCATCAAGACCAATCCCCCCGCCCCGGGGATATACTTTTCTGACAGGGTAACGCCTCAGTTGCTTCCTTTTAAATACGGAGGCTGTGACTGATTTGGGGGCTGGAATCAGATCTCGGCCGCACTGAGGAGCTGGGAATCAGGGACAAACCTGCGGCTGACCGCGGCTTCACTCCAGCCAGAGCTCGGTAGCATTTCTCCTCCCCCATCACCCCTTTGCGATCCGCCTTCGCAGCGCCCGGCTCCAGAGGCTGCCCGCGCCCGCTCTGGTTCTGCCACAGGCAGCCTGAGGGAGCCGCCTGCGCCCCGGTCCGGGGACCGCGTCCGCAGCTCAGCGCTGCCCTCTGCTGGCGGGCTGCGATCCCGCCGCTCTGAGCCTTCCCGCGCCTCGGCAACTTGAGGGCGCGGAGCCGGCCCGCGATGGGAGGGGCTCGGCAGCCCCGGGGCAGAGGCTGCGCGGCAGCTTTCCACGTGCCCGCGCACCGGGCCGGCCAGAGCAGGTCCTGGGCCCCCTGCGCTGCGTGACTCGGGGCACTCGCCTCAGGCTGCCCCTGCAAGTGAGGGCGGGACGCGGGAGCCCCATGCTGCTCCCCGCAGTCTGAAATGGGGGCAGGACAATTACACTCAGGCCTGGGTGCACCCAAAGGTCCCTTCGCGCCCGGACTGTCAGCACACACAGGAAGGAGCTAAGAGCAGCTTTGTCACAGCGCAATCAGGCGTCTCATGCTGTGCCCTTTATAGACTCACAGAACCACTCAGAGCAGTGGTTCTCAAGCGTTTGTACTGGTGACCCCTTTCACATAGCAAGCCTCTGAGTGAGACCCCCCTATAAATCAATAAACACTTTTTAATATATTTAACGTCATTATAAATGCTGGCAGCAAAGCGGGGTTTGGGGTGGAGACTGGCAGTTCACGACCCCCCATGTAATAACCTCGTGACCCCCTGAGGGGTCCTGACCCCCAGTTTGAGAACCCCTGACTTAGAGGGACCCCACTGGTCACCTAGTCTAAGGTGCAGGATTACAGCCCAGCAGTTTGGGTGATCTCCTCGGATCTGGGCGACTTACCTTCAAGTCTCTATTGCAAATCAGAAAGAAGAAATTTAAAAGTAGATCTCCTACATCCCAGCTGAGTGCCCTACCCACAGGACTATTGGCTATAAGGGCTCACACCACTTAACTCCAGAACAGGGTTCAGAGCCATGAATGCTTAACAAAGAGGCACCTAAGTCCCTTTGTAAATACTAGGGTGACCAGATGTCCCGATTTTTGGGTCTTTTTCTTACATAGGCTCCTATTACCCCCCAGCCCGTCCCGATTTTTCACATTTGCTGTCTGGTCACCCTGGTAGATACAGGCCCTAAGTGCTCCCCCTTCTCCAGTATTTCACTCCTGACTATTTTAGGCAGTTCCCTGTTCAGTTTGCTGGCTTCTGTGAATCCCTACAGTGCATGGGGTGCCTGGGCACCTAACTCGGCGCTATGAATTCCACTAGGTGACAGGGCACCGTTAGGTGTTGCAACACCTAAGACCCCTTTGTGAATCTTGCCCTATGCAGTCTAGACTGAGCTTCCATGCTAGAGCAATGCTCAAATCACCAACACATGCCAGTTAAAGACAAACACAACCACATTATTTAGAACCATTTGGGGTCCTCAACATCTTTCCTTCTTAGTAATTAAAAGCAAACTCAGTTATAAAAATTCTGCTCTGTTTCCAACAATGAGCTCATTAACATTAATAAAGAATAAACTTGCAGTAAAAATAAACTAACTAAACACTTACCTGTAGAAACTCAGGGTAAATCAGCAACTTAATTGTTTATTAGGAAAGGTTAAAAAGAAATGTCTGTTCTTCATGGATAATATGGAAGCCCAACCTCCAGTAGTATAAGCGCTGAGAGAATAATTCATAAAAATAATTTCCTTGATAAATCTTATTTTTCTGTTTGTGGAATAGCTCACATTTGTTATTTGAAGTTATTAAATCCATTTTATATACTCCATAGTTTGCTATTAAATTCAAAATCCATAATGTGAACTCTGATACTTCGCTGTGAGTGGGCACATAAATCTTGTGGTATTATTTCTGTTCCCTCGCTGGAGTTTAACTCTTATGAGATTTCTGGTGTGAATGCTCACAGGAAGTGGCTCAAGTTTAAAATATTATCGTTAATATTCATAGAGAGTGAAAAGACATATGAAGCAAACAGAGAAGGCTGAAAACATGGTTGTACATTGCTGGGCTGTTTCAGCAGCCTGGGCAGATAAGCAAACATCACATCCAGATCCTTTAAAGGCCCTTGACTCAGGGCTCCATTTATAATTTGTAAACAAAGGACATAAATAACACAAAAGAAAACAACTCTGCTGACAAATGCTATCTCAGTCCCCCAAGGATTTTCCCTTGCCTCCAACACCCAAGGAGAAAAATCCACTCAGTTCCAGTCAACCCTGTAGGTCCAGCTTCCTCTTTCTTACAGATGTCATCCAGCCATGTGATAGGCAGGGATCCATTAGCCCTTCCCAGGGAGCTGCTTCACCTTGTCACAATGGTCAAAGCAAACTCATTTAAAAATGCAAACAAATATCTGCAGAAAATCTTGTGCACCCACCTCTGGGTAGCATGTAGAATGCAGAACTATTAGCATACCAAAATACTGAATATAAATTTTGTTTTTCCAACATATTGATCCAGTTTTTCAAAATTAGAAAATACAGTTGTATCAATACACATCTGTGATTGCCTCATTTTAATGAGTGTGACTCAAACTGTGCATTTGGAGGTAAGATTGGGCGCAAGCAAATTTATCTAACTTGAAAATGTGGCCTGTTTCTCTCTCTTATGCAAAAAGATAAATGTATCCCTGTGCAGCACATCATCCACGTATTGAATAGATCCCACTTAAACCCTAATTTGAGAACTTACATGAAATTATAATGGTGCAAAGGTCTCTTGGCCCTCTGCACAGGGGTAAATTCCACCCAAATAGCACAGAAAACTACTGTTGAAAAAGCTGCAAAATCCTGCACTAAAGCTTACGTGAACCCCCCCCCCACACACACACAAATTGTTACATAAACCATAGCTCATCTATACCTGAGAGCTCTTCTAGTTTCATATACAGTATAAGGAAGTTTAGTATAGTTGTCAATGCACAGGGGACAAGGATTGAAGACAATTCAAAGTGATTTGCCAGTTGACTGCAGAATTATTAGGATTGTGCAGTGATTGCAATATGCTGCACTGGTTCAGTGACTGGTTCATATCTGTGAGTGAAGATCTTTTTCTCTCTGCAGAGGCCTAGGACATGTAAAGCAATTAACATGACAGAAAAATGATATGACAGTCCTGAGATTATATCATTGCAAAAGTGACTGTGATTTAGATGCAACTAGAAAGGGACTGTAGTGGTTTCTGACTTTGATATAATTATTGTATGACTGCAGTGACCCAGGACTTGCCATGTCATAGAAGATTTGATTTTGCAAGTCATATAGAGCAGATACAATAGATGTAGAATAGGCTAGAAGAGTATGCCTTTCAGTTAAAAAAAAGTAAACTACAATATATGTGAGCAGTTCAGTTGCTTGCCCTACAAAAGAGGACTCATTCCTGAATATATTTAAATTTTCTAATTATTCAAATAAAAATATTTTATGTAACTGTTTAGTTACTTCCCATACATTCAGATCTTAAGGTGAGTCCTAGCAAGCACTTTCCATGTTCTTGGTGTTGTATTTACAGTAGTCTAATTTGTTCAAACAGTGGCATCAGCCCTCTGAAAATGTAACCACGTATTGTACTTCTTGGACTTTCTTTTTCTTTCTGGGCTACTCTGACATTAAACGTATTGTCACCCCTTTGCCAAGAGGTTGCAGATCTTGGAGCCTTGCAGGTCAGGTTACGACTGGAGAAGAAGTCAGTGAGTTGGAGTCTAGGTATTTCCTTAGTGCAAATTGTTTATTTACAATACACCTCTACCCCGATATAATGTGGTCCTCGGGAGCCAAAAATCCCTACCGCGTTATAGGTGAAACCCCGTTATATCGGGGTAGCGGCGGCAGGGCTCCAGCGGTGATTTAAAGAGCTCGGGGCTCCGGCCGCAGGGAGCCCCTGGCCCTTTAACTTGCCGAGCCCCGCTGCCGGAGCCCCAGGGTAGCGGCGGCAGGGCTCTGACGGTGATTTAAAGGGCCCGGGGCTCCCCACAGCGGCCAGAGCTCAGAGCCCTTTAAAGCGCCACCGGAGCCCCGCTGCCGGAGTCCCGGGGTAGCGGCGGCAGGGCTCCAGCGGTGATTTAAAGAGCTCCGGGCTCCGGCCGCTGTGGGGAGCCCGAGCCCTTTAAATCGTCGGCCAAGCCCCGCTGCCGGAGCCCCAGGGGTAGCAGCGGCAGGGCTCCAGCAGTGATTTAAAGGGCCCGGGGCTTCCCGCAGCAGCCGGAGCCCCGGGCCCTTTAAATCGCCACCCGAGCCCCACTGCCGGAGCCCCAGGGGTAGCAGCGGCAGGGCTCCAGCAATGATTTAAATGGCCCAGGGGGCTCCCCGCAGCAGCTGGAGCCCCGGGCCCTTTAAAGCGCCGCCCGAGCCCTGCTGCCGGAGCCCCGGGGTTACCGCGCTATATGCGAACCCGTGTTATATCGGGTCGCGTTATATCGGGGTAGAGGTGTATTTAGAACACTTGTCAGGGATGGTCCAGATAATACTCAGTTCTGCCTTGAGTGCTAGAAGACCTCTCGAGGTCTTTTCCAGTCCTATGATTCTATAATATATATACACACCAGTTCTTGAACGGAGGTGGACACAAACAGTGCACAGGCAATCTGTCCTTTTAGAAATCTCAGCTCCAACACCAATGTCAGAGAATCATAGGGCTACAAGGGATCACAAGGGTCATCTAGTCTAACCATCTGCCAAGATGCAGGATTTGTTGTGTCTAAACCATCCAAGACAGATGGCTATCCAGCCTCCTTTTGAAAACCTTCAGTGAAGGAGCTTCCACAAGCTCCCTAGGCAGTCTGTTCCATTGTCCTACTGTTCTACAATTAGAAAGTTTTTCCTGAGATTTAATCTAAATCTGCTATACTGTAGTTTGAACCTATTGCCTCTTGTCCTGCCCTCTGTGGCAAGAGAGAACAACTTTTCTCCATCTTTTTTTATGGCAGTCTTTCAAGTATTTGAAGACCAATATCACGTCCCCTCTTAATCTCCTCTTTTCCAAACAAAATATAGCCAGTTCCTTCAGCCTTTGCTCATATGGGTTACATTCCACCCAATTGATCATCTTTGTCACTCACTTCTGGATTTTTTCCAGTTTCTCTACATCCTTTCTATACATTAGTGACCAAAATTGCACACAGTACTCCAGCTGAGGCCTAACCACAGTAGAGCAGTACTATCACCTCTCGTGACTTGCATGCTATGCCTCTGTTAATGCAACCTATAATTGCATTTACTTTTTTTGCAACAGCATCACGTTGTTGACTCATGTTGAGGTTGTGATGCACCACAACTCCCATATCCTTTTCAGCAGTGCTGCTGCCAAGCCAGTTATCCCCCATTCTGTATTTGTGCATTTGTTTCCTCCCTCCCCCGAAGTGTAGCACCTTACATTTGTCTTTGTTGAATTTCATTTTGTTGGCTATAGCCCAGTTCTATGATTTATCAAGATCTAAAATTCAGAGGGCTCTATCGTCCAAAGTGTTGGCAACCTCTCCTGCAGCGCCCCCCCCCAGATGTGAGTCATATGCAAATTTGTTCAGTATGCTCTCTATTCCTACATCCAGGTCATTAATAAAGAGGTCCCTTCCAACCCTGATATTCTATGATTCTATGTTAGACACCGGACCCAGAACTAATTCCCAGAAAGCAAATGCTCCCCAAAATTGACTATAGCTAGAGAGATGAAGGCAGATAGTAAGTTCTTTTGCTGTTTGCAACAACTTTCTAAAAAAAAAACCAAACCCATAATCAAACAACAATGCCGTATTTCTTAAGACTTAACAGTGCTCACATGTTAAGAATAAAAACTTGTAAAATCATGGTGCCATCTGGTCAATCCCGACATAACTATATCTTTTAAAGTTCCATCCTTTTGGCCTTTATATATATATTGTCTCCACCAAACAGTTATGCCAGAGATGAACTTTTGTATCTCTTATAATGGTAGGTCCAATTAAATAAAAGTGGGTCTCCCTGCTTCTGACAGCTGGAGCCTAGTCACTGGGTGTCACACAAGTAAGACTCAGAGATTTCCCAACAAATACCCCACAGGTGCTTTCCCCGGTTGAAAGCTGTCCTGAGTTTTTCATATCACACCTGGCACATTTCCATTTTGACTTCTAGAGAAGTAATTACTTGGTGCTGTCATTTCAGCCTCTGTCAAGTCCTGGTGAGGCATTTTGTGGTTGCAGGGCACTGCCGTCGCTTCTGACACTGCAATCACAGCATCACACTGTCACTTCGCCATTTCACTGTATCAATCTAGAAACTTGGCAAAACTCTTCTCTTTTCCCCAGTTAATTTTAAATTACTGAAGATAAATTTTGGTGCCTTAAAAGACAATTAAGTTTGACACAAAATCTGCATGTTAGGCCTGCAGCTCTAACAGAACCTGATCTATAAGAATCTGAAAATCAACTTTTTTTCCCCGCTGGAGCAAAGCACTTGAAGGTCTCCTCTTTTACCATCTGCTACATTTTAAATAGCTAAATGAATTCCTGCCCAAAATGACAAATTTTGTGCAGAGAGGCTAATGTTAATAAGGCCTCTGAAAATGAAGCTTAACTCTAATCCTTTCAAAGAAAGGATTGTTTGAAATTTGGTCTTTCACTGGCAGCCCTTCATAAAGGTGGGTTAAAACGGAAACTATTTATCCAAATTCACTCAAACTTTGGCAATCCAAACAAAGTAGGACCCAGATTTGAAATATCCGAGTTTTGCAAAGCCAAGCCTTGAGTGATGAGATTTGGCAAACACAAAAGCACCCTGGTTTTGATCTTCTCCACATCTTAAGGAGCACCATATTTTTGGTCCATGTGGCATTTTTATGATTAAGTTTTAATTTCCTCAATTAAATACATCTTCCATAAGGATGATATGAAAAGAAGGGTTTTAAATGTTAAAGGTGTCTCTATTTGGTCTTGAGATGCAGGAGTTTGAAAACTTACAGGGATATTTTCCATCTTGCATGTAAGCAACACATTGTTACACTGCACGGCCTCCCCTCCCAACCTCTCACTCCCATGCTTTCAGTCTCATTTCCAACTTCCATCAATCATGCAAGGACAGAAAGTTAGGCAAGTCTGCGTGTGATATTTTTAATTAATCCAGAAGTGATGGATATTTCAAGCATTTGGAACTAACTCAAATACTGTGTATCATCTGCTGCTTTTAAAATGATGCATGTATAATTATCTCCTTCCTACCACCATCCTGTATCGCTCTCACTACAAGAAAGAGCAAATGTTGTGGTGTTACTATGAAGATAGAATAAGGAATTCATCACCGTTAGTATTTTAGAATATATGCCAGTCATGTCTCAATGAAACAACTGTTTTCTTGCTGATTGTCTCCAAGCATGTTGGCGATAACTTCTTCAAGGGATGTCTCACCAACTGTGAGCATTTCTTTAGAGATATGAAGAACAAAACTGAGTCATTTTTGTAGTGGGAATACATCATCTTCAAAGGCCATGGGTCCTTCAGAGAAGGGAAAACTTTGAAAAGGAGATTCTCCAATAGCATGTCACATTAAAGGAACTCTCAAAGCAGCTATGAGATTGTCTCTTTGATAAACACTTATAGACTTGCAGCTATGAAAGTGGCTCGTGAAACATCTCAGCATGTTCCGTTTATCGAAGCAGCCACTGGAATCTAAGCAATTACAACCTTTTAAGTATCAAAAGTGGTTATAGTAAGTTTTGACTAGCAGACTGTCTCTTGGAGTATTTGAAATACAAAAGTAGTTTTAACTATTTAACATTTTAGCTAGCTGTCAGAATGTTTTAGCTGTCAAAATATCTATAAGAAGATTCTAGCTTGCAAGTTGTTTTTTCCTGTCACCTTAAGTTTTCAGACTGAAAATTCTTTCCTAAAAATAATAAGTTTGTGACTGAGGTATTTTCCATGGTATGTTCAAACTAGGGTCAATGACAATGAAATAAAACTCCCCTAATTAACTTAATATGCAAAATATGCATATTTTAAAGCAAATTTTCTCCAAAGTTACAGGGATAGATGATACTCAGTAAAAAGTGCAGATATAAAACATGATAGGCCTGATCCAGTTTCCAGGATCAGGCCCGACAGCTCATAGCATTCCAGTACGATAGTATCTGCAATTTATCATGTTAGTGATGGGCCATAATGAAACTACTGAATTGAAACAGACCTTTAGTTTACTATTAAAACAGGAATTGGTTAATCACATCTGTTTTTGGCCTTGGAAAACCAAAACCAAAGCTACTGCAGCAATCAAATGTCACATACATACAAGAAATATAGGTTCGGTAGTCATTAAAATACAATATGACAAAATGCTGTAGAGAAAATTAACCTACTGTGATCAGTCTGTTGTTGGTAATGAATGCAAGTACTTTAGTTTAAATCATAACACTGTCAGGTGATCTGTGACTCATGTATCAAAGCTGTCTAGGCCCATTGGTATTTTATAATGCATTCTGTATTTGGAATTTTTAATTTTCTAAAGTATATTCAAAGGTCCTTTGATGTTAGAGGTAAACGATTGGTGTTTAAGCAGTTTGTTTTAGTCAAAACGCCTAAAATGAGGATATCAACACCTGCAGTTGTGTCTCAGCTGGTGGATGGAATCCTCTCTTGTCCTGTCCAGTTAGTTGGTTCAGCTTGTCTCTCGCATTCTTGCTCCCCACTCATTCATTTCTCTGCACCTTTTTGACCACATGTAGTTAATTAGTTTGATAGTAAAATAAAATGCAGCTATCGTGTACATATTGAGGCAAATTCTGCTGTTGGTTGTAGGAGTGATGAGAGCAAGATTTGGCCAACTCTTTTTACTCTTGCAAGGAAGAATAGATTTCTCTACATGGATTAGATTACTGAGATTTTATTTTGACACTCGAAAAACATTGTCAAATGTAGCCAATAGAAAGCATCACTGTCTCCGAGCACCTTCCAGAAATGTCCAACCACATTAGGAGGAGGTGGTCCTCTCCCAACTCGACTTCTGATATTGCTATGTGTGTTGAAGTGACAGGGATTTGACTTTACCCTGATCCTTCTTAGTAAAAATAGGCAGGCTGTGCTTGACCTTGACTGAGCTAGCCAACATGTGGGGTTGCCTGTGACACGTGTCAATTGCATGAATCACGAAGCAGAAAAGTGCACACTGGCTATGCTAACTATGGTAAAGCAAAAAAATATAAGGCAACATGTGTCCACTCCCAATAAAAATATTCATCTTCTAGTTTATCATTTCCTTTCCTAGGGAGAAGAGCCATGTGTGGCTCCCTTTACAGGAAGTGTTGCTGAGGTTCTGACTCACAGGCAGTAAATACTATTTACTAACATTCTGGAGGAAAACCTTGTTCTTTTCCATAGCTTTGTAAGAAGTAGGAAGCCATTGAAGCCTTTCTTATCCATCCATACAGCTAAAACTCATCCAGGCGCTCATCAACTTGCATCTTGAATACTGCAATATCCTGGTCTCTGGCCTTGACGTATGCGATCTGGCCCTACTCATATGCATTCAAAGTGCCACTGCTGGAAAGATCATTTTCATAGCCCACCATTCTGACTATGTCACCCCTCCCTTTGAATCCCTTAACGGGCTCCCCCTTCCCTGTTGTCTCTTGTCTTATACTTAGAGTGTAAGCTCCTTGAGGAAGGGACTGGCGATTTGTTCTGTGTTTATACAGCATCTATCACAATGGGGCCTGATCCATGAGTGGGGCTCCTAGAAGCTATAATAACACAAATGAATAATAAATAACAATAATGATAATCCCAACATAAGGATGTGAGCAAGTATGTTTATGGGCCACAAGGTAAGGGGCAATGAAATTACATAGGCATACCCAAAGGAAAGGCTGAAATCTTTAAAGACGATGGACCAGAGCTAATTCAGCAGCTTTACCTGCTTATCCTTAAAATCTGGATAAAGGAGGAGATGCCCAGTGAAATGAGGGATGCCCTGATTGTCACCCTCTTCAAGAAAGGGGATAAAGCGGATTGTGAAAATTATTGTGGTATCTCCCTCCTAGCCATTGCAAGCAAAGTTCTGGTGCGGATCCTTGCAACTCGCCTTCTGTCCCTGTCATAAGAAATGTTACCAGCGTCACAGAGTGGTTTCCAACCATGTCATGGAACTGCGGATATGATCTTCACAGCATGGCAGCTGCAAGAAAAGTGTCAGGAGCAAAACCAACCACTGTACATGTCTTTTATTGATTTAACTAAAGCCTTTGATTCTGTGAATCGCTGTGCCCTCTGGACTGTACTCTAAGATTGGATGTCCTGATAAATACATTAATGTTCTAAAATTGCTTCATGATAACATGAAAGCGACTGTTCTGAGCAGCACTGGCTCCCAGAGTGAACCTTTCAAAAGTACAAACAGGAGTAAAACAGGGCTGTATCGTTGCTCTAACCATGTTTGCGGTTTTTAATCGCCATCATTCTTTACCTAGTTGCTGAGAAGTTTACAGCTGGCGTTGAAATCATTTACAGAATGGACAGAAAGCTGTTCAGGCTTAGCAGGCTGAAAGCCAAGAGTAAGATCTCCACAACATCTATTGCGGAACTTCAGTATGCGGATGACAATGCAGTCTTTGCCCACTCTGAGAAAGATCTTCAAATTACCTTGAATGTGTTTGCCGATGCTTACGCATGTCTTGGTCTCACTCTTAATATCAAGAAGACTAAAGTGCTCTATCAGCCCTCTCCAAATGAGTTATTACATGCCCCATCTATCAAAATCAATGGAGTGGCACTGGAGAAGTTTGATCATTTCCTCTACCTTGGAAGTCATCTTTCATCCAAGGCAGATATTGATGCAGAAATTCAACATCGCCTGAGCTGTGCGTATAGCTTTTTCTCGTTTACGGCACAGGGTTTTTGAAGATCACGACATTCGAACAGACACCAAGCTTCTTGTTTATCAAACCGTTATTCTCCCAATACTGTTATGTGGGTCTGAAACTTGAACAACCTATAGACACCACTTGAAAGTCCTTGAGAGGCACCATCAGCGCTGCCTTCGTAAGATTCTGAAGATCAAATGGGAAGACAGGCGCAAGAATATTAGTGTCCTGGAAAAGGCAAAGACTACCAGTATTGAGGCAATGATCATCCATCAGCAATTCCGCTGGACTGGTCACATTGTCCAGCTGCCAGACTATCACCTCCCAAAACAGATCCTGTTCTCTCAGCTGAAAGAAGGGTACCGTAACGTGGGTGGACAACGGAAGCGTTATAAGGACTTACTGAAGGACAACCTAAAAAAGTGTAATATTGACATTGACACTTGAGAGACACTTGCCCAGGATCACTTAAATGGAGTGAAGTCCTACGTGATGGTCCCCTGCACTTTGAACTTGCTCGCTGACAAGCTGAAGAGGAGAAGAGGCACAGAAGGAAGGAGAGCCTGGCTTCCAGTCATGGTCAACAGCCTCCTGCTGAGCCTGAAAACATCTGCCCTCACTGCAATAGAACTTGTGGTTCAAGTTATTAGCCATATTAGGTAGCCTTATTAGCCACCTGAGGACCCATAACTCCCATGGAAGACGATCATACTCGGTAACCAGTGATCGCCCATCATCACAATGGGGCCTGATCCATGAGTGGGGATCCTAGAAGCTACAATAATACAAATAAATAATAAACATAACAGTAATGATAATCCCAACATAAGGATGTGAGCAAGTACATTTATGGGCCACCTGAAATTACATAGGCATACCCAAAGTAAAGGTTGCTCAACAATACGTGGGGCTTTGCTTTTAAAAATGGTGGCTACCCTAGCACAAGTGCTCTTGTTTTTTTAATTCCTACTAAAAGATTTTGTTACTCATGACTGAATCTCATTGCCCTCAAGGAGTGTTTCTTCAAACAGCTTATTAAAAAAATATGAGGTAACTTTGTATAGTTACTATGGACAGATTAATGCTAGAACTTCCCTTTTTCTGTGGGAGAGAAGTTAGGTGAAACAGGGAAAGGAAGGGAGAATTAGGGAAAGAGGCGGGGATCCTGGAGGGCATATTTTTACTCAGTTTTAAATTTAACTCAGTGTAGATTTTCAGGCTTGAAGAGGCTTATGGGTTGTTTGTTTTAGAGTTTCTTCAGCAGGAGGAATTTTGGAGCTCTTGCCGTTTTAATTACTAGACATGAGATCAAGGGCAGATGATCTGGTTAAAATAAAATAAAAACTGATCGAAACATTTGCCTCAAACTCAGATCAATGTAACCTGCAACCTTTTGAGATTCATAGATAAGCTTGGTTCACACCAAGATAAGCTTGGTTCACATGGTTTGTTTGAACTTGTATGTGCTCTGCATTTCTTGACAGGAGAGACACAACTAGCCAGATTTATCCATTTTGTAATTCAGTATCAATAGAGTTTCATTAGAAATATTGAAAGAACATGAGAAATATCATGGTATTCCCAGACTGGCTGAAAGCAAGAGGTATGGGAGATCTCACTAGAAAGCCTGTTCTTGTAAGATTTCCGAGGTTGATTTTTCAACTATAAAAGTTTGAATATACAGGCTTATATGAATTAAACTGAATTTACAAAGATTTGTTTATCACTACATCCTCCTTATATGCAACTGGAATCTGTCACCTTATTAAAATAATGTTCCTACATTTACTGATTCACATAAATAATATCTTAATTCATAATTGAAGCTGTAGTTCCTAATGAATCCTCTGGGAATGCCTAAATAAAAAATGTCATTGACTTCTTTAATGGCTTTAATGCTAAGCTATCTTTTTATGATGAGTAGAACTCCTATTCTGAATTCCCATTTAATTAAGAAGATAAAAAGGCAGATCAATGGCAACCGTAACATCTCTAATACCAGACTATAATCATAGTGTGTGAGTAGCTCAGATGGCTTTGAACGTTTAAGTCAATTAATTTCCTTATTCATTCCCTTTGGTACTGACACTGATAGGATTTTATTTTTTACTTGTTGAACAGTAGATTAAATATATTTACTAAAGGTAAATATTTCAGAAGTGACTAAGGGCTTGTCTATGGTACAGGGACTATACCTGAATAGCTATAGCCCTGTAGCTATGCCAGCATAATCCTACATCATAGACACAACCTACAGCGATGGAAGGGGTTTTTCTGTCACTGCAGGAGCAATACTTCCCCAAGCGATGGTATCTAGGTCAACAGAAGAATGCTTCTTCCATCAAACAAGTTCCACCTACACTGGGGGTTAGGTTGGCATAGATGCATTGCTCAGGGGTGTGAAAAACATAGCTATGTTGACCTAAAGTTTAAGGTTGAGACTAGATTAAAACAACATAGGAGCCAAAAGTGACTTAGGCATTTAGGAACCTAAGTCTCATTGAATGCTAATGGGTTTTAGGTGCCTAAAGGGAAGATTTTTCAAAGGCACAAGTAGGAGGCACCAAACTCTCATTGACTTTCAACGGGAGTTAGGGTAAAATTTTCAAAAGCACCCAAATGATTTAAGAGCCTAAGTCACATTTTCAAAAGCAATTTGAACACTTTAGTGCCATTGAAATCTCCCCCTTCATGTTTAAATTGTTTTTAAAATGGGACTTAGGCTCTTAAGTTATTTGGGTGGTTTTGGAAAATTTACCCTAAAGCTTTATCATTTGTGTGTATTTATCTTAATTTTTAGTGTTTAAAGTGATTTAGTACTTGTGAAATGTACTTGACTTAGAGAGCCCTGGAATCTGGAGACCTCAAACCAAGAGGCAGGCTGTATCTATCCTGCAATCAAAAGGTATGATTGCAACTCAAAACAGACATGCCTGCATTAGCTTTAATCTAGCAACCACAGCTAAAAATAGAAGTGAAGCCACAGCACACGCATTTCAGTGCAGGTTGTATGAGCCCACCCAGTCTCCTTGGGTATGTACTCACATTCCTAGACCTTGCTGAAGCCTATGCTGCCATGGCTTCACTGCTATTTTTAGCCACACTAGCTGGATTAAAGCTGGGACATGTAAGTCTACCCCAGATGCAATCATGCCTTCGATTGCAGTGTAGACATACCCACAGTATGTCATAAAGCAATGATATCACAAGTTTCCTGATAAGCAGGTCCATTGTATATATGGCTTCTATTAAGACATAAGAATGACCATACTGGGTCAGACCAGTGGTCCATCTAGCCTAGTATCCTGTCTTCCAACAATGGCCAATGCCAGCTGCTTTAGAGGAATGAACAAAACAGAATAATTATAGAGTGACCCATCTTATCATCCACTCCCAGCTTCTGGCAGTTAGAGGCTTATGACAAGTCCAGAGCATGGGGTTGCATCCCTGGTCATGTTGGCTAATAGCCATTGATGGACCTATCCTTCATGAACTTATCTAATTTTTTTTAACCAAGTTATAGTTTTCACCTTCAAAATATCCCCTGGCAACAAATTCCACAGATTGCCTGTGCACTGTATGATGTAGAACTTCCTTTTGTTTGTTTTAAACCTGATGCCTATTAATTTCATTGGGTGACCCCTGATTCTTGTGTTATTTACCCCCTCCACATACCACTTTCCTATTCACTTTTGCCACACCATTCATGATTTTAGAGACCTCTATTATATCCCCCCTTAGGCGTCCCTTTTTCAAAATGAAAAGTCCCAATCTTTTTAATCCTCTCCTCATACGGGAGCTGTTCCATATCCTTAATCATTTTTGTCGCCCTTCTCTTTACCTTTTCCAGTTCTAATATATCTTCTTATGAGATGGGGTGACCAGAATCACATGCAGTATTCAAGGCAGGGGCATACCATGGATGTGTATAGTGGCATTATTTTGTCTATTCCTTTCTTAATGGTTCCTAACAGTGTTAGCTTTTTTGCGTGCTGCTGCACACTGAAAACATCTGCTCAGATATCCACAAACTATCTTTCTTGAGTGGTAACAGCTAGTTTGGACCTCATCATTTTGTATGTCTAGTAGGGATTATGTTTTCTAATGTGCATTACTTTGCATTTATCAACACTGAATTTCATCTGCCATTTTGGTGCCCAATCACCCAGTTTTGTGAAATCCCTTTGTAAGTCTTCACAATCTGCTTTGGACTTAAAATAGCCGAGAAGGGTGTTAAATTAGTTCCAATTCCATTAGGGTTGGGGGGGGGGTTTAAATGTGTAACTGACATAATTTGGCAGCTTTAGCTGAAGTCAAATAGGTCACTGGACAGCAGTGGTGCAGTAGCACATTTTGATCACTGGCAAACTGGTTTGGAGTTGAACCATTCCATTGCATCCATAGTATCTCTAGCATCTTCTGAATTGTTGTTGGTTTGTTCTTACTCCTTTTCTTGGTTGTAGCAGTTTGGTTATGATTTGTGTATCACACTGCCAAGATCTGAATCCCACCCCACACTAGTGTTCAGAGCCCGAGCCCAAATGTCTACATAGCTATTCCTAGCACAAGCCCAAATCTTATACCCAAGCTCTGAGGCATGCTGCTGCAGGTTTCTGCTTGGCATGTATACACAGCTAGGAGCCTAGACTGAGGGTATGAGCAGTGATGAAACTGACAAGAATTTCTATTTCAGTCAGCAGCTGCAGGTTCCAGGAGCATATTGCATTTCAGAAACAGCATGTGCTGATGTTTCCAAAATAAATTTGGGGGATTTGCAAAAAATTCAGGGAGCGGGGGGAAGAGATGGTTTGTTCCAATTCAGAATGAAAAACTAAAGTGTCTAAATTTCTCATGAATCAGAATTCCCAAATATCAGCCAGTTTGCTAATAATCCTCGTGGCACAGGGATATTATGAAGGTAAGTACATTACAAAGATTGTGAGGCACTCAAATGCTACAGTAATGGGGGCCAGATAAATACCCAAGATAGACAGCTAGAGTCCCAAATCAGGCTGGGGGAAAAGAGCCAACTAGATTTTTAATTTTTCCTCTTCTTTGAGCATCTTTTTTAGGCCAGATGCTCCTGGAGAGTTTGCCTTTGGGCAAAGTCAGCTGAATTCAAATGAAGGAGGCTTAAAAGAAAATATGATAAAATATTCCACAGATCACTGCTTCTGAAGATCCTGTCTCCTAGGCTGCAAAGTAAGCTCCACCCCATCTTTCCAGTGTAACCTTGTACTGTATAAACTTACAAGAAAGTCCTGGTAAGTGAATGGAGATAGGAGGTTTATCTCTAAGCAGGGTGAATAAAAATCAATGCTTTAAAAAAAAAATCGGATTTTTTGATAAAATGCTTTTTGAGGAAAAAACCTATCTAAAGGTAGTTTTAATTAAGATACATTATAGTTCAAAGATATCTCATCATAGAATAGGGATTATAAATTCTATAGTATCAGGAAATATGTTCATGTAATGTTTAAGAAAAGTTCTGTAAATGAGTTCCAATAGTTCATGGATTAGGGACCCAATCTTATGGGTTTCCACGGGCTTCTGTATAGATTATTTTGGTTAATCTTTCTACCTACCTAATGGGACTCAGTGCTCAGTCTAGAAGATATTATCAGAGATGCTTAGTTTTGCAATTCTCAAATTGTGGATGTGTCTCCAGAGATAACATAATTGTTAACAGCAAAAATGTTTGTTTATAACTAACTAACTAACAGACCTCAACCCTATTGTCCCTCTGCAAATTTGTGTACACACAGAGTCAATCCCTTACCTCTCTCTAAAAGTGCAAAGTTTCAAAAAGTTCAATGAATAGAAGATTGTTGGGGGCGGACTAGATCTGGACAAGGAGAAGAAGGTTGGAGATAAATGTGAGAAGGGAGGGACAGGCAGTAGAAACAAAAGTGAAACTGTTTGAGCAGTATATTCCAGAAGTCTTGAGGTCTTTTTGAGTGTAGCCTTCATTGATTTGAGATCTACCATACCATTCTCTCATTAGAAGGGAAAACCTATAATGGCAGCAGGCCATAAAAGAGACCCAGTTTGGGAATATTTTAATGAAGTTCCTCTACCTGTGGGTAAGACAGGCATGCATGCAAAATGCAAACAGCACAACAAAGAAATGCAAGGCCTGGTTGCCCGAATGAAACAGCATCATGAGAAGTGTTCCTTCTCCGGAGGAAGCTGCGTTGAAGATGATGAAAGGAACATGTCTGAACATGCAGGATCTTCAGGTTCGTAAACTTTATTTCATACTTCTTAATTAAGGATTGCCTGTCTTCCTTCTGGACTATTCTTGAATTCTCATGTTTGAGCAAAAAATATAGTTGTTACTCTATGGTACTATCATTTTAGATGCAGTTGTGATAAAAAATTACGAGCTGAAATAGGCAGATCTTCCTTTTACAATTTCACCTTTAAAGTAGTACTGAGTGTCAGTGAATGCAATGAGTAATACTAAATGAGCAGTATGGTAATAATAATTAAATAACTGCATTGACTTATTTTGTTTAGGAGAATCCATCCTCAACATACAGGATTCTGAAGACTATCCACCTTCAAGATCACCGTCATTTTCTATAGTTTCAGAGCTATCTGCCAATGATAGTGTTTCAGTCACATCATGTATGTCACATAACCACAGTATATCACCTGTAGCAAAAAAAAAAAAAAAATCTCCATCATCCAGAAACAACCATAGATAAGTTTGTGATAAGAACCAGCAGATTACAAAAAGAGGAAATTGATGAAAAAATTGCCTGGTTTGCTTATGCAAAAAACTCTCCTTTCCGTATGATTGAGAACCCACACTTCATTAACATGGTTCAGTCATTAAGACCAGTATACAGTACACCCAACAGAGCAGATGTCGCAGGCAAATTGCTGGAAAAAAAGTGCATGAAAGAGAAATTGAGCAGTGTGCAAAAGGTCTAGCAGATGAAATTGTTAACCTGAGTCTTGATGGGTGGAGCAAGGTCCACAATGATCCTGTTGTATGTGCTTGTGTGACAACAGAAGAAGGGAATATCTTCCTTACAGAAACAATTGATACATCAGGAAATGCACACACAGCAGAATACTTACAAGAAGTAGCAGTAAAAGCAATAAATTGTGAAAAAAAATTCAAATGTCTAGTATGCAGCTTGGTCACAGACAATGGTGCAAATCTATCCAATATGAGAAGTTATTTAGAAGAGAGTCCCAAGCTAACAACATATGGTTGCAATGCTCATTTGATGCACCTCCTAGCCAAAGACTTCAGTGTTCCAGAAATAAAGGCTAATGTGGTTGAAATTGCAAAATACTTCCGTAAGAACCACTTTGCAGCAGCTGCTCTGAAAAACGTGGGAGGAACCAAGCTAACTCTCCCAGAAGATGTGATATGGAACTCAGTAGTGGACTGTTTTGAGCACTATATCAAGAACTGGCCTAATCTGATGACAGTTTGTGAACAAAATCATGAAAAAATAGATGGCACTGTCACAGCCAAAGTTCTCAGCATTGGTCTTCAGAGAAATGTTGAACACATGCTGAGTACCCTGAAGCCTATTTCTGTAGCCTTGAACAAAATGCAGGGAAATAGCTGTTTTATTGCTGATGCTGTTGAAATTTGGAAGGAACTGAGTGAGATCTTAAAAAGAGAAATATTCAATGACAGAGTTAAAATACAAACATTAAAAAAAACAAATGGGACAAGCACTTTCTCCAGATCATTTTCTTGCAAATATTCTCAATACTCTGTACCAGGATCAAACCTTAACTTCTGAAAAAGAGAAGTTGGCTATGACATGGACATGCAGCAATCATTCCTCCATAATGCCAACTATAATAAACTTCAGAGCTAAGGGTGAACCATTTAAGAAATAAGTTTGCTGATGATGTTTTAAACAAAGTCACACCAGTGAACTGGTGGAAGTCACTTAAGAACTTGGATTCAGAGACTGTTAAAGTGATAATCTCACTTTTAACAGAAGTAGCTTCTTCTGCCAGTGTAGAAAGAATATTTTCTTCCTTTGGACTAATTCATTCCAAATTGAGAAATCATTTGGGACCTGAAAAAGCAGGAAAGCTTGTTTTTCTTTTCCAGATTATGAACAGACAGGAAAGGTGAAGACGACTGAGTTAGCTGCAGAAGCCAATATTTTAGGTTTCTCATGTTGACCTGGCTGACATAGTTGATTTAATTTTTGTGTTTTTTTAAATATTTCACGTAACTATTTTAGTTAACACAATTTTAACAAAAACAAACCCGATTTTAAAAAACTTTAATGTTTAAATTCAAAAATTCATGTGCTTGTTTTGTTAAAATATTATATGTTTCCTGTTGAAGAAAAAAATCCAGAATACATAACATTGTTGTTTTAGTTAATAAAACAATTGAAATGTCTGTCTGGTGATGTTCTCCTCCTAATACAGCATGGCAAGAAAATCCTCCAAATATTAATGATTAACCTGTTGAACTGGAGATATTTATGAAGTCATTGGGAGGTGAACTATCTGCTTCAATTACCTTTGGTAAATGAAATAACCAAACAATCATTCGTTTTCTGATATAGCTGTAAAACTAATCTGAAAAATTTTCAAAATAAATCACTTTAAAAATGTATAGTGTGTACCTTCTAAAAATGAAACCTACATCTATCTCTGAGTTGTGAAGAATATGTATTAAGGTTATAACCACCAACAAGAATGCACTTTTATTTAGAAATCCATGATTAAATCGAGTCTTCCTGACTAGTGATTTAAATCAAATCCACCCTGACTAAGCACATAGGTAGTCCCATTGAAAGACACTGGGACTACTCACGTGCTTGAAGTTACACACATGCTTTAGGGTATTGCAGAACTGAGGGCCTTAAAGAACCACAGAATAAAGCCATACAAGTTCAGCTGTAGTTGACATTTTGTGAATACCGTTTCAAGCACCTCATCCGTCTATAAGAGAAGCCCTTTTCTTCCCCCATGTATGGTAACTAGAAATGAACTTTTAAACACCCCTGAACAACCTTGTGGGGGATTCAGAATTCAAACCAGGCCTGGATCTGAATTTCATGCCCTTAGGCCAGCTCCTCATCTGTGGGTATAACCCAGCTGGGGATCTGGCTCAATAGCTCTGCAATAATCACCCCAAAAACTCAGATCCACACAGCTTTGAATTTTAGGGAGAATCCAAATCCACAAATGGATCTAGAACTGAACTGTGAAGCTTGGACCCACTTCTAGTAATAATGGAGAGCCAGAAACTCAGTGCTTTGTTTTTAAATTGGTTGTTCACAGGGTCATTTCACTGGCATTTATAAAGACTTTTGTAAGGTTTAGGAAACTGGGTCATTTCCCTTCCTGAATGCTCTGTTGCTGTTTATAAAAGAGACCAAAGGATCCACTGATTCCTGTAGATAGAGAATATTACTGTCTTCAGGGACAATACTTTTCTTTAGGAGCTAGAAGATTTCCTTAACAGTTTAACTACGAAAATGCATGACTTTTATAGAAATCCGTGAATCACTGGAAATACTTTATAAAATATCTGCAATGAGACCTGGCAATATTCTGAGGGTACAGTTATTTAAATATTAACTACTGCAGTACTTTTTCATAAAAAACATTTTAGCAGGAGAATTCTCTATAAATAGGATATTCTCCTGACATGGTAGAATTTAACACTCATTGTCAAGTTGTCCTACAGTGGCTCAAGAGCATGAGTACCAACCTCAGGACTGACTGTTAGGAAGCAGGGCACAAACCCCAAATTGGCTGAGAGTTCAGAACTTAAAATTTCTTTCACCAATCAATTATCAAGTATAAACTGCTTAGGCACTAACAGCCTTAACATGGAGTCACAGACAGCCCCCTTGGGTATTCTAGTCAGTCTTACCACCCAGGTAAGCTAACCTTTCTTACAGCAAAGATCACAGTAACATTCAGGTTACTTCCAGTCCCAAAGGACCAGTCAATTGCACCTTAGATCTCAAACCAGAGACAATGCTTTTGGCCAATCCTATAATAAAATATCTAGAGATTTGTTATATAAGAAAAGGAAATGAGAGTTATTTACAAGATTAAAGCAGATAGACATATTACACACACATGAGTTCCAATTTTAAGTTTCAAAAAGTAATAGAAGCTTCTGTAATAAAAAAGCTCTGTGTCCATTAAGGCTAACCCAGACTAAACGGGTTTGCGGATGATACCAAACTGGGAGGGATTGCAACTGCTTTGGAG
>NW_020664418.1:25060750-25078538 GCF_002925995.2 Terrapene triunguis
GCTGATTTACACTAGGTGAGAAGCTGGCCCTGAATCTTTTATATTAGTTGCAAAGATTGCTATTTACATTTCTTCTATTAATATCTAGAAAGCAGAGGTAGCAAAGAAAAATATATGGATTCAGATGCATGTTTGATTACAGAAGTAAGGGACACATTTTTGGCTCTGCCAAAAATGCTGACGACTGCGGATTTGACTAGGCTGTGAGAAGCAAAGTCAGACACTGATCCATTGGGAATGACTGGACACATGAACATATATATACAGTGGTATAGAAGCCAAAACATACATACTTTCTACAGCTCTAAAATTCTTTGGCCTCTTCCCATTGATGGACACACAATTGAGCTAATGCTGAGCTCTGGCCTTGCAAATGAGAAATAATAGAAATAACTAAGACTGAAAAAAGCAAGATAAACGTCACATACTGGAGAGCCTCTCAGCACATGCTGCAAGATTTAACTACTGGACACATGGCATCGAAAAAGTCCTCAGCAAGCTTTACCTTCAGTCTTTGTGTGTAAACACCATTGTTGTCAATGAGAATTCAGCATTGGAATGAGGTTGTAACATGACCTGATGTGTGCACATGAACAATACTAGGAATCTCCCCCCTCCCCTATACTCTCTCAATGGGTTTGGAGAGCCCAGTAGGTAATGGAAGGAAGAATGAGGGCCTGCCCAAGAGGTGTACACCATGGACAATACTCCTGAGAGCTACCTCACACAGGGAGGTTTTGGAGGTGGGGTGCGACTAGGTGATATTCCTCACCTACTCACAAGAAAAGGTCCAGGCAGATGCTTTTACTGCAAGAACATAGCTCCCTCTGGGTTGTTGCTGGCTGAGAAATTGTGATCTTAGTAATGCTGCCACTCCAGTTGTGTGGGTTAGTAGATTTTGCATGATGAGGACAGTTTAAAAAACTAAAAGGAAAATTTGCAAGTAGGTTAAAGTTTGGGACCATCAATTAGAGCAGCGTCCCTTTAAAATCTTATAAGTATTTATGTTCCAAACACAACGTGTGACAAGTTTGAGGAGAAAAATAGTAAACTCAGAATTCTGTTTCAGATTTCTTACCTTCTGAGCAGAGTAGAGCAGTCAATAATGCAACAAGAAGCAAAACTGAAGATTGCCTACAAAGAGAGCAACCAACAGCTCCACCTTCTGGATGTTAAGTGAGTACGCACCTTATCGGAAAATCATGCTACAGTAACTCCTCACTTATATATATACACATGTGCAGACAGCCAGACACAGAATTCAATAGGTGTAACATCTTCAAACTCGCTGTAAATATATATGTGCACATCCAGTTACTACAACTATCTTAGCATCATGCCAAAACGAGAGAGGCAAATGCATAGGACTTCAAATACTACAGCACATTTAAATTTATACATGTAGATCCAAATCCTAAAATCTTTACTCAGTCCTTTCCAGTCCAAACTCTCATAGGCTTCAAAGACTGTAAAGTGAATGGGATTTCACACTTGTTTCTAGGCTATGACATACTATTTCTTGATGGGTCTGCATCGTATATGCCTGAAAATACTGCAACCATATTTTGTGCAACTAGTTGCTGTTCTATTACAGTCTCTCATGCTTGATTATCTCAAACAATTCACATAAACCAAGCCTAGCAGTGTGAAATTTCAAAACATTGCATGAATATGCTGTCAAACATGCTATGGAGGGAAAAGGAGATTTTTATGTTGATTGTCATAAAAACTCCACAGCCCAGTGGTGGCCAACCTGTGGCTCCAGAGCCACATGCGGCTCTTCAGAAGTTAATATGCGGCTCCTTGTACAGGCACCGACTCCGTGGCTGGAGCTACAGGTGCCAACTTTCCAATGTACCGGGAGGTGCTCATTGCTCAACCCCTGGCTCTGCCACAGGCCCTGCCCCCACTCAACCCCTTCCCGCCCCCTCCCCTGAGCCTGCTATGCCCTCACTCCTACCCCTCCCCCCCAGAGCTCCCTGCATGCCATGAAACAGCTGATCGTAAGGTGCGAGGAGGGAGGGGGAGGCGCTGATCGGCAGGACTGCCGGTGGGTGGGAGGCACTGGGAGTGGGGCGGTGAGCTGATGGTGGGCTGCTGATGTATTACTGTGGCTCTTTGGCAATGTACATTGGTAAATTCTGGCTCCTTCTCAAGCTCAGGTTGGCCATCCCTGATTTAATAACTGGTGTCTCTGGAACATCATCATTTGACTTTGTAAATTAACTTCCATGATTTGCCAGACAGCATGTGTTTTAAATCTGGAAATTGTTTAGGCCGGTATCCAGGTCCGGCTCCAGGCACCAGCGAAGGAAGCGGGTGCTTGGGGCGGCCAATACAAAGGGGTGGCACTCCGTCCAGCATCGGGGCAGCACCTCCGGGTCTTTGGCAGGAATTCGGCGGTGGGTCCCTCAGTCCCTCTCTTCCTCTTTAAGCTGCTGCCGAATTGCCGCCAAAGAATGAAGCGGCGCGATTATTGAGCTGCCGCCGATCGGCTTTTTTTTCTTTTGGCCACTTGGGGCGGCAGAAAAGCTGGAGCCGGCCTTGCCAGTATCAACTCTGTCTTAGCAAAGATGTCATATACGTGTAAATTAGCTTTCTTTTGTTTGTCTATGGCAACAGCGACATCTGGTGGCCACTTTCATTCAGCAGCAATAGTACAGTATTTCTATACCTCTCCTCTTTCAAACTCTAGTCATTTGAATTTAATACACCTTTCAATCATATGTCTGTCATAAAGTAGATTCCATTGCTGACTGAACATTCTGCCCTTTCGACACTGGAGAGAGAGGGAGATGCTTCCCCAGCAACAAAGAAAGGTGAATAATGAAAGATCCCTAATATGGTGCCTGCATATCTGAACTCTGTAAAGGGAATGGCCTCCCTTATGCCAGTTGTCCTGCAACATTCCCCCTATTCCCATCCATGGAGGGGGAAAGGGGTCTGTGCAGTGAAGATATTAATACTGCATTATTGCATGGTAAAGTCTATCACTGCACATCCGTGGAAGGGATATGGCTGTCATCAGGGTTATACCATGGATTGTGATGGAGCCAGAACGGGGTCATCTGGGGAGGGAATGGTATTTTGATGGGAATACTGAGGAGCCCCCACCTACAGAGAAAATGATCGTATTCTGAATTAATTTCCAACAATGGATCTTAAAAGGTAGCTTCAAAGGGAGGTTTGGGCCCAATTCAGTGAGTCACCCATACACATAATTCCTGCTGGACCAGCCAGATAGGGTGCAGTTCAATGCAAAAGAGTCTTCAACTTCTGTTGAAAAGAAGCTTCATCCTATTTTCATCTCTGCGGAGTGAGTCAGACCCAGATGAGTCATTGAAACAGTTCTCATTTTTCAAAGCCAGCAGGAAGCAGCTGGTTACTAACACTTCAGCATGTTCTAGAACCTCAGTCCATCACTAGAGCTCAAAACAGTTTAATATGGGGAGCCAAGCAGTAGCTTCATGTTCAGATAGGAAAACCAAGATATGGAGGGAATCAATTTATAAAACCAAACTGTGCATTAGCAGCAAAGCCATAAAGAGAACCCAGTTGTTCTGACTCCCAGGCCTCTGCACAACCACATTGTTTTTGATTCTTCCATTTCTCTAAATCCATTAATCTGTGAGGTGACCTGGGATTTCAGAGGGGGCTGGTTGGGCAGCCCATCCGGACATTCTCATCACAGGAGAAGTTGCAACGGGTCTGTCACATCACCAACTCATGGCCAGTTGCTGCTAGCAGACCCCATAATATATTGGCCCCAGAAAACAGCAGAGCAAGATGATGCTGGGGAAGCCAGTGTTCATTCAAGAACCAGACAGACTATGGAGTATCATGCAGTGAGGACTCTCCAAGGGGGGATCGAACAGGGAGAAAGACATGAGCATAGGAGTCATGCACTCACGAGAACTTGTGGATAGTCAATTTCACTGTTTCTCTAGCATAGCCAATATCATCCTGTTTGTGTGGGTCTGTCCACCAGCCAAAGGAAAGAAAAATGTACAAATAAAAAGTAATTGTGACACGAGGAGATGGACAGGGGAAGTTAATTTCACTTTTTAAGCTGAAGAGTGACGGTGCCTGTAGTGGCCTGGCACCGCAGCGCCCCTCTGTGGCAGGGATGGGATGGGGTGTCAGCACCTCACGACTCTCCAGTCCTTGCGACTGCCTCCCTGCAGGCGGTCGGTTACAGCCTCTCGACCTTCTTCCCCAATATCACCTCTGTCTGGCTGGGTAGTGTGGCCTAGCGGCCTGAGTCCATACAAACCCCGCCCCCCCCCATGAGCAGGGTAGTGCGGCCTAGTGGCCAGAGTCCATACACCCCCTCCTTATGAGCGGGGTAGCGCAGCCTAGTGGCCGGAGTCTCTAGGATCCCTCATGGTTCGGGGGTAGGGGGACTCAGGCCCACCCTCTCCACTGAGCCCAGACCCAGGGCCCTGGTAGTGGCAAGCTCTCTTTGCCACTTGCTCGGCGGGGATCTGCCCGCAACACGCCGAGCGTCAATGCAGCGCTAACGCTGTGTCTCTAGAGTTCCCCTGGGTCACTTCCTACCATGAATACCAGTTCGTCTGTGGTGGGGGGTCCTCCGGTCTGTTCCTCCCCTGTGACATCCTCTGTTGGGGTCTCAGGTAGTGCCTCGGCTTGGCTGACTCCTGGATCCTGGCATGCAGGCCCTCCCTCTTATATGGCAGCCCCAGCAGGCTCCCCGCCTCTTTGCTGTCTTGGCTCCTCCTCGGTCCCTCTCAGGTCCCACCCTTCCACCAGGGAGGATCTGGACCCTCCAACTTGGGCCTGGGCATGCCCACCACATGTGGCCCTTCTGCCCACAGGCCCAACATATTGGCAGCCATCCGGGTTCCCTCACCCAGCGGACTGTCCCCGGGACTTGCCCCTGTCTCTCTCCTGGGTGAGGCACCCGGCACCCGCCCCAGTAGGGAGATTCCCTCTTTATATGTCCTTGCCTTAAACAGGCATAACATGTCTGGCTCTCGGCCGCGGGCCTCCTGGTCCCGGCTCTCTGCCTCTCCCATCCGTCTCCACCACTCCTCTGGAAGTCCTTCCTGAGGAGGTTTACCAGGGCCCGCTGTTCCGGTACCAGCTGGCCCAACTGTTCCTGGAGGGCCTCTTGCACCTCCCACAATCCCTCCTAGGCCTCCTGGATTCCCTGCAGGTTGTCAGCCCCCTTCAGCTGGGGCGCTGACACCGGGGCCCAGCCTGGGATGGCACCTGGGGTCTCAGCATAAAACACCCCAGCATACCCAGGATCCATCATCCCTCCTTGCAGCTGCAGTGTCCAGGCAATAGTCCCACAGTCCTTTGCCCTGCCCCTTGTATCAGGGCAGACCATCCGTGCCTGCATTCTCCACCACTAATGTAACGGGGCAGCGACTCACCCCTGCGGCGCCTCCTGTCAGTCATCCTGGGAATTAGCTCTTCGACCCAGGAGCGCCCTCTGCAGGCCAGTGTCCCGCTTCCCACTGGGTCCCAAGCAGTGGTGGCTCCAGGCACCAGAGCTCCAAGCGTGTGCCTGGGGCGGCAAGCTGCGGGGGGTGCTCTGCTGGTCCCTGCGAGGGCAGCAGTCAGGCTGCCTTCGGTGGCTTGCCTGCGGTAGGTCCACCGGTCCCGCGGATTCGGCGGCAATTTGGCGGCGGGTACGCTGAAGCCGTGGGACTGGTGGACCTCCCGCAGGCATGCCACCGAATCCGCGGGACCGGGGACCTCCCGCAGGCAAGCCGCCGAATGCTGCCTGCCTGCCGTGCTTCAGGCGGCAGAAAAGCTAGAGCCACCCCAGTCCCGAGTCCCTCTTGGACCCTGGTGCCCCTTTCAGGCCAGGGTGCTGCCCCCTGCAGTCTCATTGGGTCTCCCCTCCCCAGGGAACCCCCACCACCTATCCCCACCTCGCCTCAGTTGTAGGCTACTGCCAGTCCCCAACTAGCCCCCACTCCCTGGGGCAGACTGCAGTGTAAGCCACTCATCACAGGCAAGGAGGGGTTTGGACCTGCTGCCTCGGCCTAGCCTTGGGCTGACCCTGCAACACCAGTACCTATTTGGCCTTATACTAGGCCACAGCCTGGGGGATTTCCAGGCCAGAGCTCCCCAGCTCCCTTGGCCGTCCCCCAGCCCTGCTCCACTCCGGGTACCTTCTCTAGCTCCTCAGCAACCAGGCCCATCTCCCTCAACAACTATAGGAGACTGTATCAGTACCTGGCTTCACTGGCCCTTATAGGGCCAGCTGAACCCTGATTGGGGCGTGGCCCCCAGCTGAGGCTGCTTCCCCCAATCAGCCCCGCTTTTCCCCTGCCACAGCCCTCTCCCAGGGCTGGCTTTGACCCTTCCAGGGCTGGAGTGGGTGAACACCCCGCTACAAACACCATTTGGGGAACAGAGACCACATGAGGGCAGAAATACTCCTTCATAAGCCTCCACTACCACCACAAGGGAAGTGGGTGTGAAAATCAGAAGAGAAGGTGAGTAGGGCCTGTGAACAGGTAGTGTATGCCAGCAGGAGTGGCAGGTTTGTATAATTTTTGGTGGTACTTAGAATGTATCCAACTCCCACCCACCCACCCACACACACACATATCTGCCTAAGGCTCTGGGAGGGAGTTTGGGTGCAGGAGGGGGTTTGGGGTGCAGGCTCTGGGAGGGAGTTTGGATGCTGGGTGCAGGCTCTGGGCTGGGGCAGGGGGATGGGGTGCAGGAGGGTGTGCAAGGTGCAGGCTCTGGGAGGGAGTTAGGGTGTTTGGGGTGCAGGCTGTGGGAGAGTTTAGGTGTGGGGGGTGCAGGCTCTGGGAGGGAGTTTGGGTGCTGGATGCGGGCTCTGAGCTCAGAAAGGGGTTGGGATGCAGGAGGGGGTGTGGGACGGGGGTTGGAGTGCTGGGTGCCGGCTTTGGGGGGGGTTGGGTGCTGGGTGTGGGCTCTGGGCTGGGCCAGGGATGAGGAGTTTGGGGTGCAGCAGGCAGGCTGCCCTGGGGTGGGAGGCCAGAGAGGAGGACTCTCCTCAGCCCTCTCCCAGCTGGCAGAGGCAAGCTCAAGGGGAGGAGAGAGGGGGGCCCCTCCCCGGTCCCGGTCCCAGCATGATACTCACCTAAGCCCCCCCAGGCTGCTGCTCAGAAGGTCCAGCCAGGATAAGCCCCCACCCAGCCCGGAGTCGACTCGTAGTCACCTGATGGGGGGGGGGCTGCTGCAAGGCATCTCCTCCCCTCCTCCCTCTGCAGGCGCAGCAGCCGCCTCAGCCTGCCCCCGGTGCCACTCCATTGTAGCTGGCTGTGGCAGCGGCTGGTGAGGGAGCACAGCACGGAGCTGCAGGGGGAAGCTGCCCATGACAGGCAGCGATGCTCGAGGGAAGCGCGCGGGGGCAGCAGGCGGGGCCGGAGGATGCTCCAGGGGAGGCATGTGGGGCAGCAGGCAGGGCCTGGGGAGAGACGCAGCCCTGAACATTGGTAGAGCTGGGCTCCCCAGGCCCTGAATTTGCTGGAGCCTGGGCACCACAGACCCACACAACTCGCCGCCCCTGTATGCCAGCTCATTTTGCACAAACAGCAGCATTGGTCCTTTCATATTTAAGGGGCAAGGTGATACCACCAGATTATGAGAAGTAACATGACTTTATTCCTCTCCAATAAATGGAATTGTTACACTAATAAAATAATACCAACAGGATCTTATAAGAGGGATGAGGCAAAATGCCAGATTTATTGTAAATACAGAGAAAGAGTGAGAAATCAGGATATGCAATTCAATATTATTTCATTCACACTCATTCATACAAGTTCTGCAGAGTGGTTATAGTTACCAGCCTAGAAGTTGCTCATGGCAGAGTACTGGCCAGGTAGCCTGCACACGAGGGTGGAGCCGAGTCCTTGTCAGATGCGCATCCGATGCTCCTGGAGGGTGGTTGCAGAACCAGACTCAAAGTTTTCAGTCTTTAGAGTCTGTTTTTATAAGATTTTTATTCCTATGCCAGTCTGTGGGAATTGCTTCATCATGCTGTTACTGCATTTGAAGTGTTAATCACTCACTGCTCTCATATTTGAAATAAGTCCATCTTACAGATGGCACAGCCAGGGCTGGCACAACCCATTAGGCGACCTAAGCAGTGGCCTAGGGCGCTAACATTTGGGGGGCGGTGACCGCAGCGGCTGGATCTTCGGCCACCCCGGTCGTCAGCGGTATTACGGGGGCGGGACCATCCACCGCCCTGGTCGTCGTTGGCATTTTGGGGGCGGGACCTTCCGCCGCCTCTGTCGGGGGCGGCATTTCGGGGGTGGGACCTTCCGCCGCCTAGGGCAGCAAAAAAGCTGGCGGTGCTCCTGGGCACAGCAGTGACGGCTCCATGATGGCTGTCAGGTGTTTATCTTGTTCTTTGATTCTTTCATCCTTGGGATCGTTGGGTGGATTTCGGTTTGCCCTCCGGGGGTCATCCGGTTATCTCCACTCTGCGCATTCTTCGGCCAATCGAGACTGAAGTTGTAATTCTTAGGCTGGCACTTCCCTGACCATTCATCCTTTATCTAAATTAGCGTTTCCCAAACTTGGGACGCCGCTTATGTAGGGAAAGCCCCTGGCGGGCCGGGCCGGTTTGTTTACCTGCCCCATGCGCAGGTTCGGCCAATCGCGGCTCCCACTGGCCGCAATTTGCTGCTCCAGGCCAATGGGATCTGCTGGAAGCGGCGCAGGCCGAGGGCTGTACTGGCTGCCGCTTCCAGCAGCTCCCATTGGTCTGGAGCAGCGAACCGCGGCCAGTGGGAGCCGCGATCGGCTGAACCTGTGCACGGGGCAGGTAAACAAACCGGCCCGGCCCGCCAGGAGCTTTCCCTACACAAGCGGCGTCCCAAGTTTGGGAAACACTGATCTAAATCAAGCATCCATCCACATACATCCTCTATTCTAGCATACATTTATCACTTATTACTTCACTATCTCTTAACTTCTAAACAACTCTCAGGATGTTGCAAATCTACTTAAACTTTAACATACATAGCAAACAAGTTAAAAGTTACCAAGAGTGGGAAGCTGTGTTCTGTTTTGAAGAACAATTACAGTTGTTTTTGCAAAGCCTTATCACTCTTTGAGAACAGACTTTCTGTCTTAGGATGTGTTAACACAATTAGCAGTTTGGCCTTGCATGTTTCTCAGAGAGAGGGAGAGAGAGAGAGAGAGAGAGAGAGATGAGAAAGTAAGAGGCCTATTCTGTTACCAATATCTTTGAATTCCCCACAGCTTAAACTCCATCTTACCCCTTGTCTCTCTTGGCTTCAAACTTATTTTACACATACACTTTATGGTTCTAATACAGAAATTCCCTGATATGGTCCAACAGAATGAACTCTTCTAATCAAAAAGCTGTTCATCTTGTCTTCAGAAATGCGAGCTCTTCGGGGGAGCTAAAAAAAAGACAGTCTGTCTGACCAAGTTGTGCTGAGGGTAGGAGGACATCACAGGTTGTTCCCTAACCCACTCTCAGTGAATATGGCAGTTTGTCTGGGCAGTAGGGATGGCTGGGAAGTCTTGCCAAAGTCCCCTGGAGTTCTGTTGGAGATTGTCATGGGGTTTTTTTGGAGCTTGAAGCCTCAAGAAGCAGCAGGCTAGAGCTGAAGAATGGAAGCTGCTTGAAAAGAAGACGAACATCCTGGAAAGCAGCTACTTAAAGCAGCAGCAGCAGCAGAATTCCGAGGTTGCCTTGGCAACGAGGAGCTACCTTGCCAGCAGCAACAGAAGAGCAGTAACCACAACTGCATCCGCGGCAGAAGAGCAACAGCGCAGCTGTGGCAGCCACACTCTGGGGATCGGACAGGACAGAAAGACCAATAGACGAATTGGAAGAAAATTTAAATAAGGAGTGTAAGTCTGATCTTCTTTCTATCTATTATTTAAGAGTGTATGGGTTTGTCTGTGAATAAAGCTGGATGCCTACTTCTTGAATGAGATCTCTGCTACCCATCCTGCGACTGGCTGATCACCACTCACAGGATGTTAAATGTCAGGTGTTAAGTATTAATGTTGATGTTAAATAAATGTTTTAATCTGTGAATGCAGTAATGGTTTCTCAGATGTGTATATAGGGGCTGCATATATCGCATTGTATTAAGTACGAGGTTAAATTATATCATTAAGACTAAAAGCCTTTATGGATACAGGACCTCTATATGATTGTTACATTGAAACCGCTGTATTTCTCGTATGTGTTAAGATATCCTATGTAGTCTGTGTCTTTTATTTTATTGCACTGCTTTAATTCTTTAATGCAATTCTATTGCATTTTACTATGCTCTATGTATCCTTTCTTGCTTCATTTACTACATTGTAACCACTTATTTCCTCTAAATAAATAATTCCTTTGTTTTCGAAGAGTTACTGCTTGTGTGTCCATCCTTGAGCGGAAGGCTGTATCCCTGTCCTTTCAGAGGTCAGCAAGACTAGCCTGCTCTGGGGAGCCCTCTGCGGGTCAGAGACAAGCCCCCTGGTAACACTCTGGCAATTCCTTTAGGGCGAGCCACAATCTTGTTTACCCCTTTTGTTAAAATTAGACAAACTTGTAAGTAACTTAATTAGTGTCTAAAGTTTTGGGTAACAAAGCCTCCCCATGCTGCCGGAAGTCCTGTAGTGCTATGAAAACCTCCCCGTACTGCCAGAAGCCATCGTAGGGCTATGGAAGCTTCACCAAAACTCCACACAGGGCCGCCCAGAGGGGGGCGCAAATGGGGCAATTTGCCCCAGGCCCCGGGCCCCGCAGGGGCCCCCACGAGAGTTTTTCGGGGCCCCTGGAGCGGGGTCCTTCACTCGCTCCAGGGGCCCTGGAAAACTCTCGCGGGGCCCAGGCCCCTGGAGCTTCTTCCGCTCCGGGTCTTCAGCTGCAATTCGGCGGCGGGGGGTCCTTCCACTCCGGGACCCACCGCCGAAGTGCCCTGAAGACCTGCGGCGGGGGGGGTCTTTCTGCCCCGGGACCTGCTGCCGAAGTGCCGGGTCTTCGGCGGCAATTCGGTGGCGGGGGCCCCTTGTCGCTGAAGCCCCTAGGCCCCCTGAATCCTCTGGGCGGCCCTGCCTCCACACGTCATCATAGTGATAGGAAAACCTCCCTGTATTATCAGAAGCCATCAAAGCACTGTGAAAGCGTCCCATATTTCCAGAAGCCATCATAGTGCTATGATAGCCTTCCCCTACTGCCACAAGCCATTACAGAGCTATAAAAGTTTCCCTGGACCACCACAAGCCATCGTAATGCTATGAAAGCCTCCCCATACCACCAGAAGCCATGGTAGCACTATGAGAACCTCCCCGTATGGCCAGAAGCCCTCATAGTGCTATGAAAGCCTCCCTGTACTGCCATAAGCCACCACAGCAGCATGAAACACAAACATATTGAAATGGGCGACTCCTAAGGGAGAACATTTGTGGTACGGCCATCATTGGCATTTCTGTAAATTCGGCAGGTAGGACGGGTGAACCAGTTTGGAAAAAGTTACAAAAAACTCCCACCTCCCAACCTTTGCCCATCTGTGAGCTTATCCTGGACCAAACTATTTCCAAAGTTAGAAAATACCTGGTTCCTACAGGCCGTGAGATGGTAAATATACTTCTACCTAATCTCTCCCCCCATTCATCTGCTGTGGATGCTCTTCTAAGGCCTGTGAGCTTCCTTCAGGGGACATAACGAGGGGCCTACTCATACCTCAAGCCCCTACATTAGTATCTGGAGTCAACTACATCAGGATTTAGTAAGTTCCCTCTGAGGCCTGCTTCTCTCTCTCTTTATGGGTAAAAAGTATTCTGGCTTTTGCAGCTCACATAGTCCTGAGAAATGCCAGGTTCGTCTTTTCCAACCTCTCCCCATTCATGCAAGATTAATGGCCAGAAAAAAAATTTTCTTAATAATCCTATGGGCCTTTCAATTCACTAACTGTGTCATTTACCCCAGGGCAGAAGGCCTCATGTATGCCCTCTGCTGTTAATCCTCACATTAAGAACCAAATCCTGAAGTCCTAATTTAGGTTAGCTCAGTCAAAACTGTACTGATTTCTGTAGGACCAGGATCAAGCTGTATGGGGCAAACCCAGTTTCCAGCCTAAGATACTCAGGCTGGTTGCTGGAGAGATCCATGGTAGAGGGAAAGCTGGGGAGGAATCTTCCTTGGAAAGTCATAAGCCTGGTCTACGCTACGATTTTAGGTCGAATTTAGCAGCATTACCTCGATTTAAGCCTGGACCTGGCCACACGACCAAGCCCTTTTTTTCGACTTAAAGGGCTCTTTAAATCGATTTCTTTACTCCACCTCCAATGAGGGGATTGGCGCTGAAATCGGCCTTGCCAGGTCGAATTTGGGGTAGTGTGGATGCAATTCGACGGTATTGGCCTCCAGGAGCTATCCCAGAGTGCTCTATTGTGACCGCTCTGGACAGTGCTCTCAACTCAGATGCACTGGCCAGGTAGACAGAAAAAGGCCCGCGAACTTTTGAATCTCATTTCCTGTTTGGCCAGTGTGGCAAGGTGCAGGTGAGTGCAGATCTCATCAGCAGAAGTGACCATGATGGAGTCCCAGGATCGCAAAAGAGCTCCAGCATGGACCGAACGGGAGGTACGGGATCTCATCGCTGTATGGGGAGATGAATCCATGCTAGCTGAACTCTGTTCCAGTAAACGAAATGCCAAAACATTTGAAAAAGTCTCCAAGGGCATGAATGACAGAGGCTATTACAGGGACGCAAAGCAGTGCCGCATGAAAATTAAGGAGCTAAGGCAAGCCTACCAAAAAAACAGAGAGGCAAACGGCCGCTCCGGGTCAGAGCTCCGAACATGCCGCCTCTATGATGAGCTGCATGCCACACTAGGGGGTGCTGCCACCACTACCCCAACCCTGTGCTTTGACTCCGTCAATGGAGAAGCACGCAACACGGAAGCAGGTTTTGGGGACGAGGAAGATGATGATGAAGACATTGAAGATAGCTCACAGCAAGGAAGCGGAGAAACCGGTTTCCCCAACAGCCAGGATATGTTTTTCACCCTGGACCTGGAGCCAGTAACCCTCGAACCCACCCAAGGCGTGCTCCCAGACCCTGAAGGCGGAGAAGGGACCTCTGGTGAGTGTAACTTTGTAAATATTACACATTGTTTAAAAGCAAGCGTGTTTAATGATTAATTTGCCCTGACATTCACGGCCAGTACAGCTACTGGAAAAGTCTGTTGACGTGTATGGGGATGGAGCGGAAATCCTCCAGGGACATCTCCAGAAAGCTCTCCTGGATGTACTCCCAAAGCCTTTGCAAAAGGTTTCTGGGGAAGGCAGCCTTATTCCGTCCGCCATGGTAGGACACTTTACCACGCCAGGCCAGTAGCACGTAGTCTGGAATCATTGCATAACAAAGCATGGCAGTGTATGGTCCCGGTGTTTGCTGGCATTCAAACAACATCCATTCCTTATCTCTCTGTGTTATCCTCAGGAGAGTGATATCATTCATGGTCACCTGGTTGAAATAGGGTGATTTTATTAAGGGGACATTCAGAGGTGCCCATTCCTGCTCGGCTGTTTGGCTGAACAGAAATGTTCCCCGCTGTTAGCCACGCAGTGGAGGGAGGGGTGAAGCGATCATCCCAGAGAATTGGGTGAGTGGGGGGGGTTATTTGGGTTTGTGCTGCACGCTAACCCGCAAACCGCAGCCCCTCCTTTTAAATTGCTAACCCATTTTAAATGGCCAACCCAACGGCCGCTTGGTATGGGAAATGAGGGCGCTGCTGTTTGAAACCATTCCCACATTATGAAGGTTAAAGAAGCCAAAAGACTGTGGCTTACCATGGCTGCCTGCAAGCCGAATTCTGTTGCCTGGCACTGCGTGAGTGATCTCTCACACCAAACCGGCAGGCCCTCAATATAAGAGGCAAAATGCGACCTTGTAACGAAAGCACATGTGCTATGTAATGTGAACAGCAAGGTTTAACGTTGAAGAGTGTACCCATTGTTCTCTAAAATGTGTCTTTTCAACTACCACTCTCCCTTTTCCTCCACCAGCTGCAAATGTTTCTCCTTCGCAGAGGCTAGCGAAGACTAGAAGGCGAAAAAAACGCACTCGGGATGAAATGTTCTCTGAGCTCCTGCTGTCCTCCCACACTGACAGAGCACAGCAGAATGCATGAAGGCAGACAATGTCAGAGTGCAGGAAAGCACAATATGAATGCGAGGAGAGGTGGCGGGCTGAAGAGAGCAAGTGGCGGGCTGAAGATGATAGGTGGCATCAGCTTGCTGACAGAAGGCAAGAGTCAATGCTCAGGCTGCTGGAGGATCAAACTCATATGCTCCAGTGTATGGTTGAGCTGCAGGAAAGGTAGCAGGAGCACAGACCGCTGCTACAGCCCCTGTGTAACCAACAGCTCTCCTCCCCAAGTTCCATAGCCTCCTCACCCAGACGCCCAAGAATGCGGCGGGGGGGGCCTCCGGACACCCAGCCACTCCACCCCAGAGGATTGCCCAAGCAACAGAAGGCTGGCCTTCAATAAGTTTTAAAATGCAGTGTGACCTTGTCCTTCCCTCCTCCCCCACCCCACACCTGTGCTTCCCTCCTCCCCCTCCCGGGCTACCTTGGCAGTTATCCTCCTATTAGTGTGATGAATGAATAAAGAATGCATGAATGTGAAAAACAATGACTTTATTGCATCTGCAAGCGGTGATCGAAGGGGAGGGTGGCTAGCTTACAGAGAAGTAGAGTGAACCAAGGGGGGGGGGGGCGGGGTTCATCAAGGAGAAACAAACAGAACTTTCACACTGTAGCCTGTCCAGTCATGAAACTGGTTTTCAAAGCTTCTCTGATGCGCACTGCGCCCTCCTGTACTTTTCTAACCACCCTGGTGTCTGGCTGCGTGTAATCAGCGGCCAGGCGATTTGCCTCAACCTCCCACCTCGCCATAAACATCTCCCCCTTACTGTCACAGATATTGTGGAGTGCACAGCAAGCAGTAATAACAATGGGAATATTGGTTTCGCTGAGGTCTATCCGAGTCAGTAAACTGCGCCAGCATGCTTTTAAATGTCCAAATGCACATTCTACCACCATTCTGCACTTGCTCAGCCTATAGTTGAACAGGTCCTGACTACTGTCCAGGCTGCCTGTGTATGGCTTCATGAGCCATGGCATTAAGGGGTAGGCTGGTCCCCAAGGATAACTATAGGCATTTCAACATCCCCAACGGTTATTTTCTGGTCTGGGAAGAAAGTCCCTTCCTGCAGCTTTTGAAACAGACCAGAGTTCCTGAAGAGGCGAGCGTCATGTACCTTTCCCGGCCATCCCACGTTGATGTTGGTGAAACGTCCCTTGTGATCCACCAGTGCTTGCAGCAGCATTGAAAAGTACCCCTTTCGGTTTATGTACTCGCTGGCTTGGTGCTCCAGTGCCAAGATAGGGATATGGGTTCCATCTATCGCCCCACCACAGTTAGGGAATCCCATTTCAGTAAAGCCATCCACTATGACTTGCACATTTCCCAGAGTCACTACCCTTGATATCGGCAGCTCTTTGATTGCGTTGGCTACTTGGATCACAGCAGCCCCCACAGTAGATTTGCCCACTCCAAATTGATGCCCGACTGACCAGTAGCTGTCTGGCGTTGCAAGCTTCCACAGGGCTATTGCCACTTGCTTCTCAACTGTGAGGGCTGCTCTCATCTTGGTATTCTGGCACTTCAGGGCAGGAGAAAGCAAGTCACAAAGTTCCATGAAAGTGCCCTTATGCAGGCGAAAGTTTCGCAGCCACTGGGAATCGTCCCACACCTGCAACACTATGCGGTCCCACCAGTCTGTGCTTGTTTCCCAGGCCCAGAATCGGCGTTCCACGGCATGAACCTGCCCCATTAACACCATGATGTGCACATTGCCGGGACCCGTACTTTGTGAGAAGTCTATGTCCATGTCTATGTTCTCATCACCGCGCTGCCGTCGCCTCCTCGCCTGGTTTTGCTTTGGCAGGTTCTGGTTCTGCATATACCCCAGGATAATGCACGTGGTGTTTAAAGTGCTCAGAATTGCTGTGGTGATCTGAGCGGGCTCCATGATCCCAGTGCTATGGCATCTGGGCTGAAAAAAGGCGCGAAACAATTGTCTGCCGTTGCTCTGACGGAGGGAGGGGCGACTGACAACCTGGCTTACAGGGAATTAAAATCAACAAAGGGGGTGGCTTTGCATCAAGGAGAAACACAAACAACTGTCACACAGAATGGGCCTCTCAAGGATTGAACTCAAAACCCTGGGTTTAGCAGGCCGTTGATTTCACGGTGGGAGGGAGGGAGGAAGCAAATGAATACAAAACAAATCAGGTCTATTTCTTGTTTTGATCCACTCCATCTATCTTTTACATCTTAGGCTGGCAGCAGACAGTGCAGTAAGACTACTAGCCATCATCATCTCCTGGGTGCTCGGCAGAGGATGCTGCATTACGATTGCTAGCCACTGTCATCTCCTGGCTGCTCGCCAGAAGACGGTGCAGTAGGACTGCTAGCCATCGTCATCTCCTGGATGATCGGCAGAAGATGGGAATGACCTGGCTGAGTCACTCCCATGTCTGCCCAGGTGCCCCTGGCCGACCTCATCGAGGTTGGCTAAAAGAGCACCCAGGAATATGACGATGACGGCTATCAATCGTAATGCACTGTCTGCTGCCAAAAGGCAATGAGCTGCTGCTGTGTAGCAATGCAGTCCCACATCTGCCAACACCCAGGAGACGTACAGTGACGGTGAGCTGAGCAGGCTTCACGCTTGCCGTGGTATGGCATCTGCACAGGTAACCCAGGAAAAAAGGCGCAAAACGATTGTCTGTCATTGCTTTCACGGAAGGAGGGAGCGAGGGGCGGCCTGACGACGAATCACCCGTGACACTGTTTTTGCCCCATCAGGCATTGGGATCTCAACCCAGAATTCCAATGGGCGGCGGAGACTGCGGAAACTGTGGGATAGCTACCAACAGTGCAACGCTCCGGAAGCTGATGTTAGCCTCGGTACTGTGGACGCAGTCCGCCGACTTAATGCACTTAGAGCATTTTGTGTGGGGATACACACAATTGACTGTATAATAACGATTTCTAAAAAAACGACTGCTATAAATTCTACCTAATTTCGTAGTGTAGACATACCCATAGAGTTGAGGAAGCTACTTTCTGGAAACCCTCCAGTTCAACCCTAACCCATCCCACTGCCTGTTCCATTCCTAACTCCAACTCCTGACAGGGTTCTGTGCCATACAGAAGGAATAGTTCCTGCCTCCTAAAACCTGCACTCACCAGAGGAACCACACTATTTCAACTGCCAGACCCACTCTGCTGCTACAAAAAGGGATGCCCCCCCCATTGAGCAAAATGAAGGGACCACATGATGGCAGAATGACACTAAAAACCAGAAGGGGCCACTCCATTGTATAATGACTGAAGCCTCTTCCTCTTGGTTTTACAGAGACTTTGTAAAGTAAATTTAGAAGCAAATTTTAGTTTTGCAAAAGCAAGCTTTTAGAATACCTAGCAGCATCAATAGAAATATCCCTGTGTCTGTGTATTTATTTCAAAGGAGACAGGTTACTGAGATTTTCAGAGAAGTGGATTTCACCACACATCTTCAGTTGAAATGAACAGAAGATGTGCGTCCCAAATACACTGCTTTGAAAATCTCAAACAACTCCTCTATTTCTCTTGTTCAAGCAGCATGAAATGCAGAGAACAAACAAGGAGTATATATGATAAATTAATTCGGTTTGTACATTTTCTGTGTTAGTAATCCAACCCCGTAGCTCCCAGCTTTATTTTGTTGAAAGCC
>NW_020664418.1:25083538-25108939 GCF_002925995.2 Terrapene triunguis
CGTTATATCGGGGTAGAGGTGTATATCTATTTTAGAATGGACGTTTCTATGAAGGTATCAGTCTTTCCTGCAAAACATTTCTTTTCTATGAGATTCAAAGAAATATTGATGTCTCATAACATCCACCCAATTGCCCCATAACTGGTATAAGTCTCCATACTGTAGTAGGTGCAATCCTGCGGTAGATCTCAGCTCTGAGATCATATAGACAAAAGGTGTGCTTATGGAAATCACATTACAAATTCAAGGATGTACAATTTCAATACCTTATGCTATTCCTTATGATCCATCAGACATCTCTTAAGGTGTGTGTAATTGGCCATTAGTCTGATACACAGGCAGCCACTCACACAGTTTACTTATTAGAAGCAATTAGAAAGTAATTATAAAGAGCATATTTAAATTATTGCACCTAAGCTGCTTTGGGTTTTACATGCTTATTTATATTTCTATTCACAAAATAATAGCGTGCAACCATATTAAATACTCCAGGGCCAAATTCTGCAGTCCTTAGTTTTTTGAGGGTTTTTTTCTCCAGGTAAAGTTCCCATTAAAGGCAATGGGAGTTTTGCCTTATGAACGGCAGAACTGGGCCATAAGATTGATCATTTCCCTTCTGCACATTGGAATACTTCTGTAATTCCACCATATTTTCAGGACAAATGGTGTGTTAAAGTACATGCCTGTGTTTTTTCTCCCACTTTTCAGAAATATTTTTGACTGATAGATTTCATCTACAATAATACAATAAGTGCATTAACTGAGTTGTAAAAATATAGGTACTGTAGGTTCAGGAGAAAGACCTCTCAAAAGTATGAGTAATGTGTATTTTTGTTAAGGGAAATATGTAACTGTCATAGTTACATAATCTAATATATAGAACTGATTAAGATCAGATAGCAGTTAAGGTTTTGGAAAGAGCAGGCAGTGGAATGTGACAAGCAACAGCAAGCTCACCCATTATCCAAATTAATCTCACATTTTAATCATTTTTTGTATCATTTCAGTTGGAAAGCATTCACTCCGGGATGCACTTTCATCATCTGAATTATAGCAAGTACCACTGTTACCTTTGAAGCACAAAAGGAAAGTAACAACTCACATGGCAAACAGAAGAGAAGCCACTTAGCAATATGGTAGAACTACAATATGAAAATAATAAGAGAAGCAAAGTAACATAGAGAAGTGAGAACACATTAGAAAGTCATCATTTAGCAACTCAGAGTACTGGAGCAAACATGTGATATGGGCAGCAAGAGCAACTTAAGTCGGATGTTTTTCTAGAAGATCTGCTCCAAGAACTATTTTGGGGAAGTGCAGGCCAGTGTTATACAGGAGGTCAGACTAGATAATCATAGTGGTCCCTTCTGGCCTTGGAATCTATGAAAAAAGTCAACATAGGACTAAAGATGTACCACCAGACCTCCAGACCAGAGTATCTGTGGAGTATTTGGAGAAAGAACAGAGGCTAAAGCCCTCTATGTTGTTACCATTAGTGGAAACCAGAGACATGAAATTATCCTGTGTCTATTCACCAATAGCACATGGACTCCAAGAAGTGTCTGAGTTCTCATAGAAAAGTATAAAAAGCAATTGCTTTGAAACTACTGTAGCAAATGTATGCAACAGGCTTCTATAATTTTTATGGCACATTGTTATTTTTGGCTCATGTGATCAGGGCCGGTGCAAGGAAGTTTCACGCCCCAGGCGAAACTTCCATCTTGCGCCACCCCCCCACCCCGCTAACCCACCCCCTGTCAGTGGCATAGCCAGGGTTGCTGCCGAGGAGGAACGGCGGAGAAAAAAGGTGCATGCGCCGAAATGCCGCCAAAAAACAGAGCGGCGCATGCACAGGGCCACCAAAATTATTCTTATTTCAGCGGCCCTGCGCATGCACCGCTCCATCCTTTGGCGGCATTTCGGCGGCCCGGCGCATGCGCCGAAATGCTGCCGAAAGATGGAGCGGCACATGCGCAGGGCTGCCGAAAGACGGAGCAGCTCTGGAAAAGGCTTGGGGAATTCTGGGCTCGGGGGAGCAGGCGCTCCCCCTGCTCCTCCCCAGCTACGCTACTGCTCCCCGTGGCAGCTAACCACGCCCACCCCCCCCCCCCCGAGGAGCCCCCCCCCCCCCCCCCCCCACCCCCCCCCCCCCCCGCGGAAGCCAACCCCGCCCAGGGAGGCCCCCCCCCCACGGCAGCTAACCCCACCCGGGAAGCCCGCCCCAGCTCACCTCTGCTCCGCCTCCTCCGCTGAGCCCGCTGGCGCCGCTCTAATTCTCCTCCTCTCCCAGGCTTGTGGCGCCGATTGGAGGAGAATTAGAGTGGGGGCGGTGTGCTCAGCGGAGGAGGCAGAGTGGAGGTGATCTGGAGCGGGGAGCGGTTCCCCTGTGAACCCCCCCCCCCCCGTTACTGCGGGCGGCCCTCCCCACGTCCCCCACCCCAGCTCACTTCCACTCCACCTCCTCGCCTGAGCGGGCTTTTAGGCACCCTCAACCACTAGGCGCCCTAGGCGGCTGCCTAATTCGCCTAGTGGTTGCACCGTCCCTGCATATGATCATAGTGGATCTTTGTTGTTTGTGTAATTAAGTACATTTGGTAGGGGGCAGCTGGTTGTATGGTATAGAACATAAGGGATTTCCAAAGTATCCCATATTCTGATCTCAGTTACACTGATGTAAATCTGGAATAAACTGAACATATTATTTTATATTTTTCCAGGTATATTTTGGTTGGTACCATATGAAAAGCTGTGGAGGCATAAACTCAAAGTGTTAAGACAGCATGCTCTTAATGTTCGTTTTACTAGGATTTTCTTTAAATTTTATTCAGTACTCTAGTATGGTCAAAAGAGAGAATATCTCTGTGCTGTACATTCAAACATGTGGTTGGTATCTGCCCAGAAGAAAGTACAGATATGCTGCAGCTATGGGGCCAGATTCTGACCTCTGTTACACTAGTGTAAATCTGTAGTTAAAGGTTTGTAATGATAAAAGAATGTTTAATGAATGTCTCCACTGGTTTTCAAATGGTACCAACCAAAATGGAGAAAAATAAGATAGCATGATTTACAATTTGAGTAATACCTGTTTCTTAAAATAACTCTGGTTCAGGTTTATGCTAGGCCTCAGGTTTGAAGACAAACTAACAATCTCAAGAGACTTCAACTCTATTGGGCCAAAATCTCATTACAGTGACTATTCTAATGAGATTTTGGCCATATCCAAATTAGAATAAAAATAGAACCTCTTTATGGTTTTGAATTTTACTCTGTAACAAAACCCTGAGGATGGCATACAAATCCAACACCGCTCCAGTCATACTCCTCTGAAATCTGAACGAGTTCTGGTTTCAGGTTCTTTTTTGGTCAATCTCTAATGTGATTATGAAGTTCTTTTAAATAAAAATGTATCAAAGTCCAACCTGCAGTATTAATTAATTCCTTGTGCTTTTATCTGTAACAAAATCATGTTGCCAAGCCCACACACCTAGCCAAAAGCATGCATGTGGGACATAAAGACGAAAGAGAAAAAGTAACTTTTTTGTACCCTAACAGATTTTCAAAGGCCAAATAAAAATATTTTGTGTAGTTATTAGGGTTATACATGCAATTAGAATTTTGTGCAAACAAATATATAAATACATAGTGTACATTTTCATGCTTAATATGCCCATTTTGGCCATACAAATAATCACTTAGTTTCACAGGCATTTTTCCATGTGCAATTGCAAGCACACATTTTTGGAGATTAGACCAAAGGTATATTTTGTTGTTTGTTTGTTTTGTTTTTTAAGAATGTTTACTGCAAGATCCTTTACTAACTTCTGTACTTACGTGCACTCAGTAAATAAAAAATAACATGGAAGGACCTGACTTTGTAAACCAAGTATTCTGGGTTTCAGTATACAGTATAATTGCAGAAATCAGTGGTGTTTAAAATAAACTGCACAATTATGGAGCAGCTGCCTTCCAAATCTCAGTAAGCAAAAGGAGTATTTAGTTTTATGAATCACTGAAAAGTGTTTTTGTTGCTAAGAAATCATTGGACAATATGAGGGGAGTCTGCTATTCTATTACTTCTGAGGTTATGCCTACAGTTGGAGTTAAGGGTGTGATTCCCAGCTCGCATAGACATACTCACACTTGCTCTCATTGAGCTAGCATGCTAAAAACAGTAGTGCAGCCAGGGTAACAGTGAGAAGCAACATAGAGTAGCTGAGTGGCATATGTACCCACAGGTTTCAGTCAGGTTGTACTTTGCTAGCTTGTGCACTCGCTGCTGCTGGGGCACCCCAGCTACACTTCTATTTTTAGTGCGCTACCTCAATGAGAGCTAGTGCAAGTATGTCTATGCAAGCTGGGAATCACACCAAGAGCTCCAAGTGCAGACATATCCTGACTGTAGCTAGTGGCTACATGCATATGGGCACCAAACCAAGAACTATACAGCAGGAGGTACATAGAAGTACAAAAATGGTTTACTTAAGACTAAATCCTCTACAACACTCATGTGACTTGTAGTAGCATGATGTATATTCAAATGTGCAAGATAGCTACTCAGGGTAGCAGTGGTTACACATTATGCACTGTTCTGCCTCACAAGCAAAGGATGTATTAGTGATGGGACGGTTGTGTGTCAGGAACAGTCAGCATGTGTCAGTCCCTGCCCCTCCACATCTGCCTGCTCAGGGGAAAAGGGAGTAAGCAAGCACACAATGCTTGTTTACTCCTATGTGCCTGGAACCAAAGAATTTAACAGTATATCACTTTACTGAAGAATCTACAAGCACCAGGGCCGGTGCAAGGAAGTTTTGCCCCCTAGGTGAAACTTCCACCTTGTGCCACCCCCCCACCCCCCCAACCCCCCCCCCCCCCCCCCCCGCTCCCCCCCCCCCGGGAGCCCCCCTCCACGGCAGCTAACCCCACCCGCCACCCCCCCTGCCTGGGGAGCCCCCCCCCCGTGGAAGCTAAGGTGGCCCTCCCCGCGCCCCCCCCGCCCTAGCTCACCTCCACTCCACCTCTTCGCCTGAGTGGGCTTTTAGGCGCCAGCCTAGTTCACCTAGTGGTTGCACCGGCCCTGACAAGCACAGTAACATTTCAGCGAGTTTTCTTACTGCAAATACCATAGGCACCAGGATGCTTTTATTTATTTATTTTGGTGCCTTTATGGGAACTGAGCTCTCTTTTAGAAATCTGGCCCCAATTCTGAGTTCTGAGCCCTTCTAAAAATTCTGGCCATAATGACATGGAAAGTTAAAAGAGACTGGTCAAGCCAGAAGCAAGAGGGAAGCTCAAACTGCATTTCCAAGTACCAGATCAAAAGAAGACCAAGATTTTTTTAAACTTTAAAATAGTTTTAAAGAATAATCTTCCACCTGCTAGATGCAAGATAAAACCTTCACTCTGTAAAGCATGCTGCAGTTCTGGGCTTTTGCATTCCTTTGTGTCTTATGATACAAATCTCAAGATGTTGTTGGAATTACACCCACAATTCACCAAGGAGCAAACGTTGTAGGGACAAAAGAACAATATTCAAGAGCAGCTAGTTGTAATAAGCATAAAAAAGTATTCCAGTCCACCCATGGTGGCTTATCAGTTTTTTTAAAGTATTTCTTGATTTTTATGCTTTTGTGAAAAAACATAATGAACATAATTCACTGTGCACAGAAGTTTTAACAGCTGTTCCATTCATATAGCAAGGAAATGCACCCCAGTGCAGAGGGGCCAATGCAAGGCAAAACTTAAACATTTATGCATTTATGCATAACTTACAACCATTGAAGCTCATAACAGTGGGCTTCACTGGTGTGTGGGACCTTGGATGGACCGTCTGAATATGTGTGCTACAGTATATCAGTTTACTGCTAAGACACTTTGAAAAGATCATACAGTGCTGTAATAACAAAGATTTAAAAAAAATAATTTTGGAAGAAATATAATCTCTCGTATTCTTCAGGGCATAAATCAACCTCTCATTACTGCGGATAAAGAAGAAACTTTCCCTGTGGGCATGTTATTCCCTATACCTGCCTTCTGCAGGGCTTCTATTAACTTCCTTTGACCGTAGCCAGGACCAGCTACTTCAGAGACAAAATGCTGGATTAGATGGAGAACTAGTCTGATTTAGTATGGCAATTCTCATGTTCCTAAATCTTTCATAAAAGTTCACTTAGCTTAATGATGCTGATTATTTATTATTAATATTAATAATTTATGGTGAACTTGTACAGCATCTTTCATGCTGAACAATTTCAAAGTGTTTTACAAAATGATTAGCAAATTATACGTAAGTAGAGATGGGCATGAGGCACAAGCTGGAATCTGAATTTAAACTTTCCCAGAGTTTGGAGGGTATTCAGCTGTAGGGATTTAGGCTCATCCCTTTATAGAGATGAGAACACCTGTGAAGTTCAGATTCAGGTCTGAACTTCTCCAGAATTTGGGGGAGTTTGGATTTGGGTTATGCTTCAAGAGCATCTGTCTATAAGGATAATACTACACTCACCGAGAAATGCAGCAACCTGGAAGAAGAAACAGAATAGCTGTTCAACACTGTACAGATGAGATGAACTACAGAATGGGTTATGATAGTCAAGAAATAATACCATATCCATTTGAAATTGCAAGGGGAATTTAGATAGGCAGAATGTAATCACCCACGTTGATATTTGGCCAGAACCCTGGATTAACACTCAAATTCTTACAAAAGCTGGTCAAAAGTTAACTCATAAATCTAGCCTGATAGCCAGCAGGCCAGACTCACCCTTTGGATTCTCCTGGTGGAACAGTTTGGGTGAAATTATACAAGTGAGTTAATTTCAAATTATTGATTAAATAACTGCAAGCAATTTAGGACAGTCTCCCACTATGTATTTGTATAGCACCTTGCACAATGAGGTTGCAGTCTCAGTTGGGATCTTTAGGCACTACTGTAATACAAATGATAATAATTATAATCAGGAGTTGTGGGAATTTTTACAGCAAAATGTGCTTGTAACTGAAGGCAGTTAATTCACTGTCACAGAACAGTGTCCTAATTGAATTCAGCATTGTACAAGTAAAACAAGTTTTCTTCCCTCCCCGGGGAAGATTTTAACAAAATGCCTGATGGGGAAGCACGAAACAGCAAATAACAAGAGAAAATAAACTGGTTCTGTCTCAATAATGAACATGAATTTCTAGCCCCTGAGGCACTCTGATGACTGACCTTGAGCATTGCACTTTGTGTAATAGCTGTCATGTAGTTATAATTATCAGGGGGAAAGCGTGAACTTCCCTGAGTAAACATATCAAGAAGAAATAATGGTCTAAGTGCTGATAGCCCACCATCATCCCCCATTTTAAGCGCTTTGCCATTTAGGGCCACATTTTGGCAAGTTCTCATTCATGTGAGTACTCTCATTGAATTCAATGGCACTACTTGCATGAATGAGCACTCACCAATGTGAATAAAGGCTGCACAAGCTGGCACTAATTGTATTGCTCCAAACATGGGATCTTGTAAAATCTCACTGTGAATCCTTTATATGAAAGGGAGCTATGCAGGAAGACTCATGCAGATGAATTTGGCAGTGACCCTTCAGTGATAAATAAATATTGTTCAATAGTTTGTCTGACTTGAAGACAACAAAGCAAGAGCTGGTTTTGTTCTTTCCTGCTGTACTTAAAAGAATTGACTGAATGTCTGAAAAATCAGTCCTCTATAATCAGTGCTTTAAACCCTGTTTAAACCACTCCTTGGAAATTGGGCTAACAAGTCAATGTGGAAACTATATGCTGCCCAACACAGACACCAGGAAATCTTACGGAAACTTTTAACCTTTCTCCTCCTCAGCTGAGTTTTTCCAACCTGTTGAAGGTATCAGTAAATCATTTCAGATGAACGGCAGTCAACTAACAAAACTGGTCTAGCAAAAAAGAATGGAATGTCTTCAGAAATCCAGATAATGGGACAAATTCATCCCTGGTGTAATTCAGCAGAAGTAATCAATCAAGATTCTGTACACAAAATTAAGTCCTCATCTACAGCTGTGCAACCCCACTACCTTCCGATTGTGTCTTCATTGTCATTGGTGTCAGCTGTAAGTAGGTTTGCCCAGGTGTCATTGAGAGTATAATCTAAAAACAAAATGTAAGGGCTTGTCTACACTTAAAATGCTGCAGCAGGTAAACTGCACCAATGCTGCTGCACCACTGCAGCATTTCAGTGAAGGGACAGCTTCTCCTGGCAGCACAGTTAATCCACCTCCTCGAGAGGTGGTAGCTATGTCAACAGGAGAAGCCCTCCCGTCGAGATAGCTCTGTCTACACCAGGTTAGCTCCACACCCCTGAGCGACATAGTTCTACCAACATAAGTTGCTAGTGTAGACCAGGCCTACGTGAGGGCTTAATTCGGCCTGTAGAATCTCTATCACTCTATGTTTTCCTCCACTCCCCTTTACTTTAAACCCTGGGAATAACATGTAGTTTATCTAATGTTTAATAAGATTAACCAGTTGTTTCTACTTCTTAAAATACATTCAAAAGCAATATATAATTTTATATTGCTCCCTGGAAACGCAAACTGTTCCATGGTATCTTTATTACAGGTGAGCTAATGAGTTAGTTCCATAAAAACCCCAGCCTGAACCTCAGTCCTTTCTAAAACTGAACCAAACTGAAGCATTTTTAGAATTCAAGCCCATTTACTGAAATCTAATTTCGAGAATTAACAGTCATGTAACTAGTTTTAATATTTGATACTGGAATGCAGATTATTGTGCATTGCCATGAAAACATTGAGCCAAATTCATTCTGGGAGTTAGGCCAAGGTTAAATTTGGGCCACTGTCATTAAATGTAAAAGGCATACTTCAAGATTAATAGAAAATCAGCTGATTGCAAAAAATATCCCCAAAACCGACACTTACCTTGCAACTCTCCCCCGAAGATCTCCCAAACCAGACAACTGCCGCATTTCCAGGCTCTTTAAGGTAGAATTAGTTCCATAACTGAGGTTATCCCTGACACGTATCTGTTCCTGCAGCGTCTATAAGGCATTAATATGCAAATAGGAGTTCAATAAGTCACTTATTATACATTCAATAGGCCACTTATTATATTTTGCTAAATCCAAATAAAATATAAAATCTATTTTTTAATTTAATAACAACTGTTTTTATAGGCATGCAGAATGTGGTGCATTATACTCATATATGGTTTCTCCTGATTTTCAGGGCCCAATCCACACACACAACTCTCACTGAAGTCACACTGGAAGCAGAACTGGGCCCTGAAATACTAACCTATATTTGTCCATCTACCACTACCCTGCTAATTTCTGCAGAGGTCAGGCTTAAGGTTGCATATTTGACTGTGAGTGGATCACCTGGATGTGTGCATTGTGGGTGGTGCATGTGGAAAGTGAAAGGGAGTTTTTATTGCAGGGGTGAGGAGTCTGTGAGTATGTTTAGGTGGTAGGGCCTTTAAACTTAGGTTGAAATGCATGTTAGCGCTGCATTAACTGATGATTTCCTAAGTTTTCTAGTTTTGTGCTGAAAGGAAATAGATTAGCACCACGAAACTGTTTGTGTAGAATTTATATTTAAAGTCCTGCCACCCCGTACTGTTTTTTTATTGCCGCAAAAAGAACTACATACTCTGCATGCACTTTGTAAGGATGTACACACAGTTTATAAACTCTTCAGATCTTACACTTACATCACATATTAAATCTTACTAAATTTTCTTATTAAACTTGGAGTCAATAGCAGAGATGGTGTCAGCCCCGGGAAAGAATCAGAACATACCTCAATGTCCCGGTTAAGCTGCCTCACTATTGCTGTTATGTTTCGGATGTGTTCTTCTAAGAGTTGCCTAGCCAACCGATCTCCTCCCCCTTTGTTCTGCATTCTATGCAAAGTGGAAACAATGTCCTCCTTAATGCGAAAAGCGTGTTCCACAAGGGCAGCAGTTGTTTTCTCATGGCTTAGAATTCTGTCTTCTAGCTGATCCACGAGACTTGCAGATGCTAATGGGACCGCGGTCAAAGCTTGGCTGTGTAGTGGTATATTTCGAATCCGTCTAACAAAAGAAATATATTCAAACAAATGTATTATTAATGTGTTGCCAGATATTGAGGACCTTACTCAAAACTCTATTGTAGCTTTTAACCACACCCATCTATGTGAGATTGATACCACCTTAGTAGAAGCACTGGGAGGTAGAGTGCCTCTAGAAAGAATACTACCTCCCAGAAATCCTGAACACTTCCAGGGAGAGGCCCACTGCTGTACATAAGCAGGTGCAGCATTTGCTGCCATGAGTGGTAGGTGTAAAGGGAAGTCAGGGCCTCCTCCCCATCTCACTTAGGGTGACTAACCCAGGCATGTACACTTAACAAAAGGATATTAGTGTGTTTTGGGACAAATTAAGACAGACAAAGCAGTTTGGCTGGGAACATGAACTCAGAATGTTTTTGATTAAATTTTGCAAGTATTACTACACATGTGCAAACTTTGCAGCTGTTTTTTTTCCATCCTTGTTCAAAGCAATAACTGCAATAAAGTTAAATAAAAATAGACTAAGAAGGAATATCTTGAGTCTGCATCCATTCTTTTCTCTTCCAATAAGGCTACTCCTGGAGTATGCATCCAAAAACTTCTCCTCTTGGGAGCTGAATAAATACATGCTAAAGCTTTGGAAATCCAGGAGGGACAAAATCCAAGCTACTCACAGTCTCTAAGGCAACTTTTCAAAAGAGGTCAGCTCCCATTTAGGCACCTAAATAATTGTGCAGATTTTTCAAAAGAGCTCCGCGCTGAGCAGCTTCTATTGAAAGCAATAGTTGCTGCTGAGGTGCTGAGACTTTTGAAAATCTGGCCATCGATGAACGCAGTCTTTCACAGAGGTTAAGTTTTGTAATCTTTTGGGGGAAAGATTTTCAAAGGCACAAAGAGAAAATAGGTATTCAACTCCCATTGAAAGTCAATGAGCATTGGTGCCTAATTCCCCTTTGTGCCTTTAAACAGCTCTTATTTATTTTCTTTATACACCTTAGTTATTTCTTTTTTTCTTGTATGCTGTATTTATCTGATACTCATAGGGGCCAAATCATGAAGTGAAGGCTAAATTCTGTTCTCTCTTACATTGTGCTGTAATTTCACTGAAGTTAATGGAGATGCAACCAGAGTGTAAATGAAGGTAGAATTTGGCCCTACATTTTTACATTCACTCCTTATTCATGAAAGACTTCCACTGGGACAAGTTCTGATGTCCTCGGTTTTCACTCTGTCACAGTTGAAGCCACTAGAAGTTTTCCTTGAAAAAGGACTGAATAAAAGCTAAAGGCTTCAGGATTTGGCCCATGATTTGGATAAGCAGAGTATATGTCTACAATATTTAATTTAGTTTAGTTGTTGCATTAAGTACAAAAGCTACAATGTTAAGCATGATTGTAAATAGAGAATTAAAGGAGAAGCACAGATACTCCTGCACTCTGTAGATTCTAGATTTCTAACATGCCAGACTGTACCTTTCAGTAGGGGCAAGTGTCGGAAAGATTGGGCTTCGTTGTGCCATTTTCTTTTCAATAATTTATGTCTGTTGAGAAAATACACATTAAATTATTTAACAGTTGTTTATATCTGGCACTGAAATGACTTTGTGTATCTGTTTAAAGTGAACCTTAAGATTATGCTAACAACTCTGATATTGGAAGACATTTTATATATTGCCCATGATTTTGCTTTCAGACTACTTGCATCCAAAATTTGATATAACACAAAAAAACAGGGTGGAGAATTAGATGACTAAAAACAACTAAAAAGCTTTTTCAAGTGAATGCAGCACGCATGAAAGCTGCTAGATTGACAAGCCTGGAGGCTGTAGTTCTCTGTTTATCCACAGAATTAATAATAGTAAAGCCTCTCTCTCATATAGCACTTTTCATCAGTCGACCTCAAAGCGCTTTACAGTCTCTAACGTGTTTAGCCTCACAACCCTGTTCTGAAATAGGGAAGCATTATTACCCCAATTTTTTACAGTTGGGGAATTGAGGCACAGTGAGGCTAAATGCTTTGTCCAGAGTCACACAGGAGGTCGGTTCTTGGTGGAGCAAGGAATTGAATCTGGCTCCCCATGTCTTAAGCCAGTGCCCTCATCACTGGACCATCCTTCCTCCCAGAACAGGGTTGGCACAGGCAGTGGCAAAGTGAACTTCTTAACACCAGTCCGCGAACAGGACCACCACTAGGGGTGAGAGGATATTATTATGTCAGGGCTTAGGCCAGGTGAAATTTGCCCCGTGAAAGGCCTATAAGGAACTCAAGTGGTTCAGAAGCCTGGCGTTTGTCTTCTGCACAGGGATGAATTTGACATTCAGTTCTTGGCCTCTCTCATGAGAGAGAAAAGTGTCAGTTAGTGCCTCGGGTGGCTTTGTGATGTGGACATAAAAGCTTGTTGGAAATTTTCCAATGGAACATTTTTCTGTCAGAAAATGCTGATTCGTTGAAAACTACATCTTTCATGGAAATATGTTGATTTTGGTGGAATTCTCTTTCAGGAGAATGTAACAGAGTATCCTGATAAGGCTGAAGTGTTCCATTTTGATCTTTTCAGAATGGAATGTTTTGTTTCCAAACAGCTTTTCGGGGTTTTAAAAATTTTTATGTAATATAATACAATTTTTTAAGAAGTTGAAATCAGAATGAAACATTTGTATTTTATTTAATTTTTTTTTTTATTTCATGTCATGGGAAATTTCAATTTTTTTGGTTTTGTTGTGTCTCAGAACAGAAAAAAATTCTAAATTATGGAATATCCCATGAAACAGAAAATCTGGTTCCCACCCAGCTCTAGCAGATACCTCTCTACTGTGAACTGGACTGAGACTCACCAAAGTATTTCATACAGGTCACCACAAAGCCACAAGATGATAACTTTCAGCCATTATTGACCTAGTGAGCACAGTGGCAATTATCTATACTACTCCTATTTCCCATTCTAAGTATTGGTAAATTTGGTGGTATCTCAAATATTACTATATGGTACCCAAGGGTAAATATAAATTATGTAACAGTGACCACACAGTGATGTGAAGTTGAATGACTTTGCAACTCATTATCAATCCTCCTGGCACTGAGGCTGCATGTCTTTGATATTTTTCAAGTATCTACCAGTATGGGAGAAGAATTTGCAACACAAGGATTGTTTGGTAGTTTGCCTCAAAAATGTTCAGATCATAATTAATATTAATTGTGCTATTTTAAAATTTTAGTTTAGTGGGAAATATTCACAAATACATTTCAATTAGAGTGACTTCAGCACATGTAGTCACAACTGGAGTAGCTTTGATCTAGCTAGATCAAATAACAATATCACTGAAGCCAAGGAAGCAGCATACGGACTAGACACTCAAGTACATAACCCAGGGTCTGTGCTGCTGCCCCAGCTGCTGCAGCTTCACAGCTATTGTTATTCAAGCTAGCTCTAGTAGCCATTTGTCTCATTTTAGAAATTAACTAAATTGCTCAGGTGATGTACACACCACACTTTGTCAGGACAGCCAGCAGGATCTGCTTACACCAGATTCCATGCAGACCACTCCCATTTGGTATAAACTATACTCAAACTATGGCCTTGCTTTTCATTTCAGATAAAAAGATGGATGCATGAACTGGTTTAGATTTTTTACAAATATATTATTGGGACTATGGGAGATTTTCAAAAAACACAAAGGGCAGTTAGGCATCCAAATCCCACCAACAATGAATGGACGTTAGGCACCTAATTCCCATTTATGCCTTTGAAAATTTTCCCCATTATTATTGCTCTCTATTATGAATAGTCCCATTAATTTCAACAGTACATGTTTGCAGGATTGGGCCTGTGGCCTAGCTCGAAGCTATGGCAATATACACCAGCGGAGGATCTGCCCCCATGATTCTAAGGTCTTGTCTATATGAATATTTAGTTCACAGCAAGCCAGGGTGTAAATCTACCTTGCTCTAGCTTGCCATGGAATAAGTGTCCATGTGGACCCTGCTGCCATGCATTAAAATTCCATAATGTGCTTTGATCTACTACAGGGATCGGCAACCTCTGGCACGCAACTCGCCAGGGTAAGCACCCTGGCGGGCCGGGGCGGTTTCTTTACCTGCCGCATCCTCAGGTTCGGCCGATCGCGGCTCCCACGGGCCGCAGTTTGCCACTCCAGGCCAATGGGAGCGGCGGGAAGAGGTGGCCAGCATATCCTTCGGCCCGCGCCGCTTCACGCAGCCCCCATTGGCCTGGGACGGCGAACCGCAGCTAGTGGGAGCCGCGATAGGCTGAACCTGCAGACGCGGCAGGTAAACAAACCGTCCCGTTCTGCCAGGGTGCTTACCCTGGTGAGCCGCGTGCCAAAGGTTGCCGATCCCTGATCTATAGGGGAGGGATAGCTCAGTGGTTTGAGCATTGGCCTGGCTAAACCTAGGGTTGTGAGTTCAATCCTTGAGGGGGCCATTTAGGGATCTGGGGCAAAATCAGTACTTGGTCCTGCTAGTGAAGGCAGGGGGCTGGACTTGATGACCTTTCAAGGTCCCTTCCAGTTCTAGGAGGTAGGATATCTCCATTAATTTATTTACTCCCATTTTGAAGCAACATAATTTAAGTGCACTTCGGAACTTTCAGTGTGCATCAGCAGGGTCCACACAGACACTTTAGTGCACAGCAGGCTAGTGTGGGGTAGATTAACACTCCAACTTGCCAGGTGTTAAGTGTTCGTATGGACAGTCCCTATACATTGACATCTGTGGTCATCTAAACAAACCCAATATTCACAGGCACCTGCAACTTTCTAAATCGCTATATCTTTCTGATCCAACTCTAACTTGATATACAAAAATTACATAGAAATAATTCTAACTGTGATTTAAAAAGCAGTAAAAGCAAGAAAATTCAGTGAAAGCTGACACGCCCCTCTCAGTTATGGTTAACTTTTGCATGGATCAATTAATAGTGAGTGTCTGGTTGTTAGTATCTACAGTTGTACCCCAGAATTACCAACCTCCAGAAAATTTTAAAATATCCCAAGTTAAGAGACATATTCCCAGCTGAAATATTCATTAAATCGGTAATTTAAAACCAAAAATCCTTACAAGAAAGATTTATAGTTAGCCAAATGAACCCCACTCACTTCATAGCTAGGCTGTGATACTCTTGTTCCTATCGAGTAGTACCTCTTATAGAGTAGACGTATTCATGGTGTAATGTACTATTCAACATAGGTAAGTGTATCACAATGTGGCCATTAGTATTACATTTAAGTAACCCAGCCATTTGAAAGCTTGTTTTGAGAGACAAATAGATTCTACAACACTGTACTCTGTGGAGCAGACCTAACTGTGTTTCCAATATAATAGACTTTCCAATTTAATAATGGAAATGTTAACCCTAGTGTACTGGGTCAGGAGCCAGCCATGTTTTAACCAGGTCCCCTGACTCAGTTGTAGTTGGGTAGAGCAGCCTTAAGGAAGAGAGGAAACCCCACACAAAAATAAACAAAGTCTGTTAGCTAATGCATCTCCAGCATCAGGAACTGGGAAATCACCAACTAAGGTCGACACTGCTAACCTATGGCACGGAAGGGAAACAATAGAATATTCCTAGTAATAGGAAATGTTTTAGCATCAATGGTTAATACAAAAATAAAACAGTCAGGATGATATATAATGTTAAGGATGTATTTGCTGAAGAATGGAACAAAAATGTTTAAGAGACAGTACATTATATGGGATAATATGTTATGCAGGTTCAAATATTGGCAGTAAGACATCTAACTAACTTGTGCCTGTAGAAACAGAGGTCACTGAAAATCTAGTTAAAATTTAGTCTTTTAACCATTTGTTTTCTATTTCAAATAGCCATCATACATATGGTAATAACCACAGATTCTGATAACACTTGCACCCGTGTAACTCTATTAACTTCAATGCAGCAACACTGGATTTATACCAGTGTAAATGAGATCAGAATTTGGCTCAGTAGGTTATTTGTAAAAAGGAGTGGTAGCTGTAACCAAATCCATCTACTCTATGCCATCTAAAAATAAATGTTTTTGACATTGTAGTGGGGTATACAAACCTCACACTGGGCTGGAAGGGGTTAAAGGGCAGTACTGGGCCCAGCTAGCCCCACCCCTCCAACCCTGCAGAGCATGCTCCATCTGGAGACAGGGGTGAAAAGGGAGCAACCAAGCTCCGAAGGGGGAGGTTGGGGAGGAGTGCAGACCAATCCTGAAGGCGGGCTGGAGAAGCCTCCCTGAAGGAACAGGACTTATGCAGAGCCCATCTGGGCTGGCAATTGGGTTTCCTTTTCATTTTTCTTTTCTCTTTATCTGGGACCAGAAGCTGAGGGAGTGAAGCAGTGGTAGGAAGTGACCCAGGGAAAGTAGCTCAGAGAGCCCCTCCCTGCAGGCAAATACTGCTGACCCTCCTCGGGCCCTGGGTCAGAGCCCAGTGGAGTGGGTGGGTCCAGGCTACCCTACCACTGCCCCATGAATGAGTGGACACTAACCACTAGGCCCTTCAGCCCACCGAGGATCCTATTACAGACGTAGCAAGGATCGCTCCTTTTTCACATTGGGCCTGATCCTGAATTCCATGTGAACTCAGAATTGCTACAGAAAACTAAGAGATCTGATCTATGAAAACAGTTTTGCAATTGCTGATGAAACTTGGTGCAATATGGTGAACAGATGGAAGGAGAAAACAGGTTATTTTAATACAAGTGTCAACTTTTGATGTTCAAAAAACCTGTGAGGGATATCCTGAAAACGTATCAAAATACACCTCATGTTCATGCATTAGAACATGTTTCAAGGCACTGCTTAGAAAACAGAGAGCATTTTTGTAGCAGTATGTGTGTTCCACTTACAGCACAGCATTCCATGAATAAAAATTTTTTTTTTTTTAAAGACAGCCCCATTTTAATGAGAAACACTGTAGTAAGTGGCCAGGACACTGACTGGGACTGAGGAGACCTGACTTCAATTCCCTGCTCTGCTTCTGCTTTGCTGGGTGCCCCTGAGCAAATCTCCTCTGTGCCTCAGTTTCTCCATCTGTAAAATGGGGATAATGATCCTGACCTTCTTTGTAAAGTGCTTGGAGATCTACAATGAAAAGCATTATATTAGAGATAGGTATTATTATTATTTACACATTCTGACACTGTACAGATACCAAGGGCCGAATCCTACAAACTGTTCCTCACAAAAGTCATCTCCATTAAGACTGTGTTTACACTACTGCGGCAAGTCGAGCTACGCTACACAACTCCAGCTACGTGAATAATGTAGCTGGAGTCGACGTACCTTAGGTTGAGTTACCGCAGGGTCTACACCGCGGGGGGTCGATGGGAGAAAATCTCCCATTGACTTACCTTACTATTTTCACTGGGGGTAGAGTACAGGGGTCAACTGGAGAGCGATCTGCTGTCGATTTGGTGGGTCTTTAGTAGACCCACTAAATCAACCGCCGGTGGATCGATCACAGAGTGTCGATCCCTGCGGTAGTGTAGACCTGCCCTAAGTGTCATTAAGACAATGGATTACTCATCTGAGGGCTATCCTCACAACAGTCTGTGAGGTAGGTTTGGTTAGCACTATTATCACAATTGGGGAAATTTAGCCAGTGACGTTAAATGACTTGCCCAAAGAGGTCATACAGTGAATCAGTGGCAGGGCCTGGATCTGTGCTCATTCCACTAGGTCAAACTGCATGTTAATGGCCCTGACGCAGCAAACCATTTAAGCACAGCTTAATTTTAAATATGTGAATAGTCTCATTGACTTCAATGGCCCTATCCCTGATTTAAATCACTAAGGACCTGGATATTGTTCCAAAAACTCAAAACAAAATATTAAACTATTTTAAAACATAATTGACAGTATATCTTAAATGTGGTTTGTTTTTTTACCTCAGCTCACAATGGCTTCATCCTGCCATACTTGTGCATCTGTAACTCCCACTGAAGTCAATGTCTGGGTGCAGAAAGACTGCAGGATTAGTCACAGATGTACATTCAAATACAAATTGTCCTAAAAGCCACCAAAGGCACTGATTCGTCTGAAACAATATTTCTAAATATGAAATATTCAGTTATTTGTCATTTTTAATTTAAACACATCACTCCGTAGACCAGTGGTGGTGGTAGGCCATTGCCGGCCCTAAGCAGAAATACTTGGCCCCCCAACACACACAACACATACTAATAATTAATAGGGGGCCCCCTTGAAATGCTCAGGGTCCTAACCAATTGCTTATTCTGATTATACCTAGTGCTAGTTCTGCAGTACACACTCAGATCTCTCTGATGCTGAGACCTCACACACCTCCAATGACATTCTGAGGCAGTTATGTCATCCTGAATGATACTGGGGGCATGTCTACGTTCCCCCACAGTTCGGACTAAGAGTCTGAATGGCAGTGCACACTAAAATGCTGCGCTGTAACTCCCTGTGTGGATGCTGCAGGTGTGAACTTAAAAGGTCCCCAGAGGGAATATACCTATTAGATCTGGTACATAACTGTTATTGTTTACAGAGAACTCATGACCTGTATGTTCTTACCTGCAGCACCCACAAGGGGGAGTTACAGCACAGCACTTTGGTGCCCACAGCTATGCATGCCCCCTTGGTCCGAACTGTGGGGCAATGTAGACATGCCCTACAGGGCTGTGAAATTGCTGTGAGGACATTCACAGGACCCCACAAGAGGGGGAGGGTCCCAGAGCCCAGGTTCCAGCCTGAGCCTGAACGTCTAGACCACAATTTTAGAATCCCGCAGCCTGAGCCCTGCAAGCCCGAGCCAGCTGACACTGGCCAGCCACGGGTGTTTAATTCCAGCGTAGACATACCCTGGGATTTTGCTCTACTATGTACTGAATATGCACTGAGTAAGGACCTCAGGATTGGGCTCTGTTTGTCTAACAGGCAAGCCTCAGTAAAGGCCTGATCCAAAGCCCTTTCAAGTCAATGGAAATATTCCCACTAACTTGATCAAGCCCTACATTCAGCACTTTTTCAGGGACCAAGTCTCCAGCATCTTGTCCACCAGCATTTAAATTCCACGCAGCTCTCTGCAGTTCTGGAAGTGTATATATGTCCTGTAAATAATAATAGCTACATGTCAGAACTAATAGTTATATTCCCTCTCTATGTATGTGTGTAATATCCATTAATGTTAACAGGTATGCAGCAAAAGAAAAATATAACTCTCAGGATCAGTTCCTGAGCTGGTGTAAATTGACATAGTTCCACTGAACCTAATAGAGGTCCAGGCCCCAAATGTTTAACCTTTTAAGTCAGTAGTTATTTTCAATTAATTTTACTGCTGTTTGATATGATACAGTAACTTAAAGCACAAGACAGTAAGTCAATATTATCAGATTTACGAGAGTATTATTTCAAGAGTTCTTTTCTGAATATTCTACATTTGTCCTATTGCAGCTACATGGATATCTCACAACTGTAAGTTCCATACCTGATTGTAAAGATACTCACTCACTTGAGGCCTACCACAATTTCTGTCTCATATGAACCTGGAATACCTCACTGTTATTCCTGTAAATCATTGACGTCAGAAATGCAAAACTTGAAACTAAAGATAAAGCTGCATGCAAGATTAAGGAAACAGACATACATAAATTCAGGTTTGATCCTGTTTTGTTGTTGCATACCTCTCCCTCTGCCACACATTGAAAGCACCCATTGCCCTGCACATTTGATTTCTGGGGGGATGAAAAGAAGGATGTTCCAATGATTTAGGCACCAGCTTAGGACTTGGGAGACTGGGCTCAATTCCCTGCTCTGTGATAGTTTTCTTGTGTGGCCTTGAACAAGTCACTTAGTTCTCTGTGCTTCAGAGACCCACCTGTAAAATGGGAACAATAGCACTGCTCTACCTCACTGGGGTGTTGTGAGGATAAATAGATTACAGATTTTGAGGTGCTCAGATTCTATGACAATGAGGGCCGTACAAGTACCATACACAGTTTTCCACTTGCCCCTTCTTTTAAGTCACAATGGTAGCAGTTCTGTTCTGTAACTTTCATAACATTGAAATCTACCTAAGGTACATACAATAGAATCCGAGTACCTCAGAGTCTGCAATGGATTTATCTTCACAACACCTCTGTGAGGTAGGGAAGTGCTATTATCCCCATTTTAGAGTCAGGGAACTCAGGCACAGAGAAGCTAAGTGATTTGTCTTAAATCCACACAAGAAGTTGATAGCAGAGCAAGGACTCTAAGGGCCTCCCAAGTCCTAGGCTAATGCCCAAACCACTGGACCATCCTTCCTGTCTCAAAACAGTCCAGGAATACCTCTGGAGGCGACACAATGTTGTGACCAGGGGCCCTTTGAGAGTGCGTGGCAGGGACAAACTCAGGAATCACAATGTTGCACTGGAGCATTGCAACATACCAGGATGGTGTTTTGGAGTGAATAGAAATGTTATTGTGTCATGACTCAGTGTGAGGATGGGTCAAAAAACAAAAAGCCCATCACTTTGCTACATCAAACAAGCCCTTACACTACATACACTGCATTGCCACATTATGAAGTTTTACAGGTCCCCTAAAATGACTGCAGCACACCTCCATGAGGGATCGTCTGAGAATATGGGGATGATTGTGGAAATGCTACGATGGGGGGAAATTGACATAACAGCACAACACAAACATCACCATATTGTCATGCGACAGAGAGGGGCAAAGTTCAGACAGACTCTTAGTCGTATTAAAGCTGCTGTATTCACTCACCAGTGTTGGATTAGGGCAGGACATGGCTGCCCATCCTTCCCTTGCATCCTAGCAACCTCTCTGCTGGATGTCTCTGCTCGGCTTTTTAATATGTTTTTACTTCTGGGATAGCTGTATGCAAAGATTCATAGAGCGCAGCTAGACAGCCTGGATGTCCATCCGTCCCTTCCTGCTGCTAGTGGCAGCCAGGTCCTCTCCCTCTCCGCGGGGCCTGCTGCCACTAGGCCTGGTAGATGGGAAGAAAACGGCTGCTGAGAGTTGTTGCCAGGACGCTGTCTCCATAGAAACCTGCAGCTCAATCAGAGGGAGCCAGGGTTCTCCTAATAAACAGAGAGCGAGAGAGAGAGGGAGAGACTTATTTATAGGAGGCAAATATTCACACGCCGTCCAGCAACCAGAACAAATCCCTTCTTATCACCGTTTCCTCACAATCTATTTCATAGCAGTGTCAACACGTTGCAGAACTGGGAGGGGAAAGACCCAGCAAATAAAAACCTTATTCCATATGTTACAGCATGAATGACTAACAGTGACAGATTCTAGACACAGTATTGGGCCAAGTATAAATGCAGTGGCTGTGGATAGCCTGCATTCTGTTCAATGCAGTCTGCTGAAGCTCTGCTCTAATCAATCTTTTGCTTGAGAAAGGTGATTGATTTAATTGGAGTTACTTTGAATTCCTAATTGTGTAAACGAGATGATAATCTGGACTATAGGGGATTTTTCCCACAGTGTATGGAAAATCCTGGTAGAATACAGGGCTGTCAAACTGTGCCAATTTGAATCAGTGAGAAGTTAAAAAAATTACTTACATTTTCTGTTGGTCTCAAAGCCAGTGTATTATTTTGTGCCTGTAAAAGTAAGTGTGAGTGTGAGTGTGTGTGTGTTAGAGCCCATAAAGTGTACATTGACCTAAATTTGAATGCACAAATCAGATATATAAGCTATGGGAAAGAGTAGCCAGCAAAAATGGTGAACATTGGGTCTGCTTCTGCTCTCATGCTGGTGTGATTCCGTTGAAATCATTAGAGTTACAGTGGCGCAAATCAAAAGTAAGTTAAATCAGATCTGTTGCAGCAATCCCAAAAGTAGAGCCTAAACTGCATTTGCTTTTGGCTGAAATAGATATCAAATCTCACTACTGCTGCCAACACAAATCATCACAATGCTAACCATCTGGTATGTCTGAAGGTTAAATAGCATCCTGACATGCACATACTTTTAAATAAAAGTAACTAAGGGTCTGAACCTATAGGGCATTGATTGCCCTCTGTTTATATTAAAGTCAACTGCACCTCAGAGAATCAGGTCTGAAATGAAACAGTAACTCATTTCTGACAATCGTTGGACCTAATTACAAATTTATTCCCTGATCCTAACACAACAGTACATGCTTACTTTATGCACATGAGTAGCCCTCTTGATTACAAAAGGACTACTCAGGTGCCTAAAGTTACTCGTGTATATCATTATTTCCAGGATTGGGGTTTAAGAGTGTCAAACATAAAAGTAAAATTGACTTGTTTGTTTCTTCTTTTTTCAAAGTGTGTGTGTGCGTGTGTGTGAACAAAAATAAGGGGCAAATATTGCATCTGTTGTGCAACTCAATTCCCATTTATTTGATGAGTCCACTCATTTTGATGAGTTTCTGGTATGCAAAGAATGCAGAGCACTATAGTTATAGCAATACATACATGATATCTCTATTAGTCTTCTCAAGCCTCTATCAACCTGGCCATCTTTGGTCCCACTACCATCCAGAGCCAAAGGGCTTCCGTATTTTGTGTTAGACCAACAGCTCCACCATCCCTTTTGATTATGGTATGATTTTGCTCATGAGGCTGGTCAAGCATGACGGCAGAGAAAACATGTTGTGTCTTGCAAACTGTGATGTTTCCTTTTAGGAACTCTCTAATTGTGTCTGGATGCACTGTGTGAAGGCTTACCTTATCTTGGAGTGAACAGGCACCCAACGAGCATAATTAGTATGATCTAACACAAAGAACCAGGGTGAGAGCTTTCCAAGGCATTCACTGTAGAGAGCAAAGTTTGCCTGGTGGATTTACAGCACATAGGTCAATACAAGTAGATCCAAATGAAGTGTGGTATGCCAGAAGTAGAACACTGGGTTTTCTAATTTTCGCTTGTCACACCATTTATACCTCATGAGGACCTCATCTTCCTTGAGACGTTGGGTATACGGTATGTGTGCATTTTGGAGCAAGATGCACAGACTGTTGGCAGTTACTCGATGGGCATGCCTAGTACGTATGACATGACACACTTTCAAGAAGTCAGCCATTCCTAGGGAGGCCACTTTGGCCTGAACAAGGGCTTCTATCCATCCACTATCTTCTAGCCAATCTCCAGTTAAACTTGCCATTTCCAGATGAAGACCACATAATAACAGATTTGTCCTCGCCATACCCAGCAGGCCAGGTCCACTGTATCTGTTTGGTTATGGTGAGAAGGGGTTAGTCCTCAGTGATCACTGGCACTTCACACGGATTTAGGTGGAGTATAGCGTTCCTCATCACATCCATGACATGATGAATCATTGCCACAGACTTGGAGTCATCTGGAAAGATGGGAAGAAGCACATTGATGACTGGAGCGAAGTCTGGCATTGGCTGCTTGCTGGCATGGTAAGTTGCCCAGGAAATGTCTTCATCTCCATTGAAGTTATCCAGACTTGCTGCTTGCCTAACTTCTTCAAGCCACCTGCATTCTTCTTGCAGGGCTTGGGTAATCAGTAGGCAGTCAGTCTTGATTTCAACATTTGTGGCAGGGATGGGAGTATTCATTTTCTTAAGATCACTGGAGGGACAATTGTGTAAGACTCAGAAAGTGATGATAAAATCTTCTTCACTGATACTACAGTCTCACAGTCAGGGGTGGGAATTCCATGGACATCTCCCTCCACTTAAGTACTGGGAGGCTGAAAAAGTGGTATCCTAGTTCCAGAGAAGGAGTCTGTTGCTGTGGTGGGGCTGGGATTGTTTCTGTCATGTCTATGGCCACAGTAGTGAACAATACATCACAAAGCTTTAGAGGACAGACTACATTCTCATCCTCCAAGTGTTGGCATGCACTGTTTGCTGGTAGAGATGGCCAACACTCTGCCATAGGAGATGGCCAATCCAAGCTTAAAGAAGGTATCTGGTAGCTCACTTTTTCATGTCTGTGCACGAAGTGTTAAACCAACATAGATAGGTAAATGCATTTCTCATGCTTTGTTGTGGTATAAATTTTCTGTTCCTTCATGGTGACAGATATTGCTGTTGTACTGCAACAGGTGTGCCAAACTAAAGGTAGCTGGATGAATGGAAACTTGCTCTGAGTGAGTTTTAATGTTTGGACCATCCAATATCATGGACATCAGTGCCAATAGTGACATGGGAACAAATGTTTCTTGGCATCCAAATTATCCATGAAATTCTGTTTTCATTTGAAACATGTCCCTTTGAATAATTGTTGCTGTTTGGGATAGGTAAAGAGCTTCTTCCTCACATGCTTTTTGGAGTGCATGTCCAATATCCTAATTGAAGGCAAGGAGCACATCATGTGTGCTTGGAGATCCGGAGTATGTGAAATTATATGGGATTTTAGTTCAGTGCTGTGAATGCGCCCTGCCAGTGTCATCCCCAGCTGTTCTAGTCTAGCTGTATAGAGCTGTAGACGGTCTGGACTCACCCCTGCGGCACCTCCTGCTGGTCGTCTCGGGAATTAGCTCTTCCAGTGTCCTGGAGCGCCCCCTGCAGGCTGGTGATCCACCTGTCCTCTGGCCCCGTGTCCCTCCCGGACCCCGGTGCCCTTGTATCTGGGGTGCTACCCGCTGGCAGTACACCCCTCAGTACTAGGGTCTCCCCTCCCTGGGGAACCCCCACCCACTATCCCTACCTCACCTCAGAATAAGGCCACTGCCAGTCACCAACTAGCCCCCGCTCCCTGGGGCAGACTGCAGTATAGGCCACTCATCACAGGTAAGGTTGGGTTTGGACCTGCTGCCTTGGCCTAGCCCTGGGCTGCCCTCTGCAACCCCCAGTACCCCTTGGCCTAATACTAGGCCGCAGCCTGGGGCTATCCAGGTTGGAGCTCCCCAGCTCCTCAGCCTTTCCCCAGCCCTGCTCCACCCAGGTACTCTGTCTTAGCTCCCTGCAGCCAGGCCCTTCTCCCTCTGAACGCAGAGAGAGACTCCTTGGCCTCTGGCTCCCAGCCTTTTTATACAGGCCAGCTGGGGCCTGATTGGGGCGTGGCCCAGTTGTGGCTACTTCCATCAGCCCAGCTTTTAGAGCTGCAGCCCTCTGCCAGGGCTGTTTTAAGCCCTTCCCGGCAGGAGCGGGGTAGCCACCCCGCTACAAGAGCCTTTCGAGGTCTTCTAGTTTAAAGAATGGAGCCACGTCTTCATTCAGTCTTGTCTCTTCAGTGTATGCTATCAGTTCAGCAAAGGCAATCCCACGTGATTTCTTCTCTGTGTTGCTTTGCTCAGTTTTCTTCTCCCTGGCTTTGTTGTAGAGAGACACCAAACATCTTGCATGATACTTTGCCTCTTGGGCAAGGCCGGCTCTAGGATTTTTGCCGCCCAAAGCAAAAACAATTTTGGCCGCCCCCCCCCCCCCCCCCCC
>NW_020664418.1:25109039-25178938 GCF_002925995.2 Terrapene triunguis
AGGCTCTCAAGCCTGGGAGGGAGGGAGGGAGGGGGAGCAGCGGCGCGCGAAACAACTGTTTCACGCGCCGCGGCCGCTCGGGATCTCCCCCTCCCTCCCAGGTTTGAGAGCCTGGGAGGGAGGGGGAGTAGCGGCGCGCGAGCGGCAGCGGAGGTGAGCTAGGGCGGCCGGGGCACATTTTTAGGGGCGGCATTCTGGCACCGGCCATGCCGCCCCTAAAAATGTGCCGCCCCAAGCACCAGCTTGTTTTGCTGGTGCCTAGAGCCGACCCTGCTCTTGGGCCTCTAAATCCCCTCCACTTAGTTGTGCAACCAAGTGCTGGTTTTGCAGATGAAGTGCACTCTTGTGGACTCGACTATCAATGCTGAGGGTAGAAGCTTCATGGAGGTCTTCTGATGGTAAGCTCATTTCACAAATAAAGCAGACTTCTTTTTCTGGAGGCCCTTTGTGTTCATCACTTAAACGTGTGTATTTCCTCTGCAGTTCATCAAGGTGATCCACAGCTTACTCAGTTCTTTTTTTTTCTCCTCAGTCCCTTTAAGTTTGGTCCTGTTAAACTTGATGTAGCAAGATTTGTGCTGTCCATTGTTCTTGTTCAAACTCTTTTCAATACCATCACCATCATCTAATATGCATACGTTTATGAATATAGGAAGTGCTTTCACTTTATGGAAATGTCTTATATTTTCTGCTAGAGTTTGATAGCCAGATCCAGCATGTTCTCTTTTCAATTCTGCTGGATTAACTAACTCTGCACCTGTATCTTCCTGACAAAGACACACTTCAGCCAGTAGAGGAATGGGATGTCTGTGTTGATGGACCTGGCTCTCAAACAAGTTTGTGTCTTTTTGAGATGGGTGAAGCACTAGTAGTAGCCAATGGTAATCTAATATTTTTTACTACAGTGTACAGCTAATATTACTCAATCACCAAGCAGCTTTCACACAACCAAAGTAGCATCTGAAAGAAAAAGAGAAATGTGATTAAATTCTGCCAAGAACACACTGGCAATCAAAATTAGTACAAAATGTCTCCTTACAGCAATTTTAAGATCACGCTGAAGCAAAACCAAGAATACATCCCTTGTGTGTCCAACTGTAAAACAATGTAATTTGCCAATAATGACAATGATGTTAAAATGTCTGCCACAGCCAACATGGCATGAGCTGGTGATGTCTCCATATCTGAAAATCTTTATTAGGTCATGCCCTAAGACAAATTTCATGCTTTTACATAAAATGCACAATTCCATCTTTTTTTTGCACAGATCTGATCAGCTAAATATATAGGGGCAAAATTCAACCTTTGGAGGGCCCCGCATGCCCCAGAAGCCCCGTGGTAGCCTTCCACAAGGGTCACAGGAGTAGCCATCCTCCCCAACACCCATTGTTTGCTTTATTACTCAGACTTGGTGCAGGGAGAAGTATATTTAAAACTAAATGTATATTCAAGGCATTTTTAGTTTAAAAGAAAATTCTTCTTAATTTTTGTACTCTTCTTAGAATCATGACTTACCATTAAAATTTATTTCCACATTGGTTTTCTTGTACTCTTTCTGACACACAATGCTCCCCTGATTCTTTGTAACAGAATTTAAACTTAACATGGTTATTGAATTCACTTCTTCTTTAGTGCGCCACCAACATCTTCAAAGCACTTGGTGTTTGTCAATTAACTGCTGCTGCAGAGGGAGCACCAGAGGAGAAACTGTTTTTGTGGAAGACCAATTAAAATGTTGCATATTTTTACTGTGTATTTAGTTATTTATTTATACTACTTCCTACTGATAAGGTTCATGGTCCTGCAGTTCTGACTTAGGTGAATATCTAATTCAGTTCAGTCAAGAGTTTCCCCTAAGTATCAGGCCCAAAGAAGTAGTTTGTGGGAGTTAGTTTGTTTATTTAAGAGGGAAAATGAAGAGGATTTTCTCCACCATCTTAGAATAATCTTAACCTAGGTCAGAGTTGGAGCATACACAATGATATTCCTTTTCAAAGTGTCTCAATAAATGCAAAGCAATTGACCACATTTAAAGATCATTTTCAAGTACAGGTTGAACCTCTCTAGTCTGGCACCCTTGGGACCTGACGGGTGCCGAACCAGAAAATTTGCCAAACCACGGGAATTCAATATTGTAGCGAGCGGTTCTCTTTTTATTTTTATCTCACTGAGGCGAATAAACAGAATAACGTTTGCAACGCCGCTTAGCCAAGGCTTACCAGCTCTCTTCATAACAAAGTGTTAGTGTTGTTACACAATTTTACTGTATTGGCACAAGGAAATAAGTAGATAAAGTATAAAAAAAACATAAAATAAAATCATGCCGGACCACGGATGTTGCCGGACCAGAGATGCCGGACTAGAGAGGTTCAACATGTAATTGTTTAGGGTTTTTTATTTTTTTGTTGGTCATATCATATTAGAAATTAGAAAGACAATTGTTTTCCTTTGACACTGTGAAAAATATTGATTATTTTTTTTGTCTGAGTGAAAATTAGCTCATTAAACAACTCCACCTTATAAAGAATGCTACCTTGCCAAACATCGTCGTTGTACCTGTAACCATATTTGTTTGATATTGCCAACAGAGAGCATGAAAATATTTTTGTGTGCTCCCACAATATATTTATTTTCTGATAATGAAGAGATAGATTGCATTCTTAAAAGATACATTTAGCAACTTTCCCTGTTGAGATTAATAACATAAACAATAATAACCATTAATGAAACGGTACTGACCAAAGATTTCAGTCAGAAGTGAAGACTCATTTTAAATAGTGGCAATATAGGTACAATTTTTAGCTTAAAAACTTTGAATTGATACTCATGAATGTTTCCACTGAGGACAAAAGGGCAAATTGTATTCTTATTTACTCTGGAGTGACTCAGGTTCACACCATGGAAATCAATGGAGTTGCTTGCGTTTTATACCAGTGTAAGTAAGAGCAAAATTTTGTATAAATGGAATTCTACAACTAATTTCAATGGGAGCAGGAAAGAGCTCTCTGGGCCTAGGGTGATCAGATGTCCTGATATTTGGGGCTTTTTTGAATACGGGCTCCTATTACTCCCAACCCCCGTCCTGATTTTTCACACTTGCTATCTGGTCACCCTATCTGGGCCTAAGTTTGAGATATCCCTTAATCAAGTCCAAAGTCTCTTTAAGTGGAGATCCACATGCTTATGCTCTCAGTTATACCATGTATAGCCAGAGGAACTCAGTTGACTTTGTTATTATTGTTACTTATTGTTCCAGTAACACCCAAAGGCCCTATTTTGCTAGGCAATTTATAAATGCATATGGAGGAATGTTAAAGCTAAGCATGTGTTTAAGCATGCTTCCTGAATAGGTGTGCTTTCCTTTAAGGCCAATAGTAGGGAATAGGGGACGAAGGTGTCAGATTCAGAGGATGACAGTAATAAGGTCACATGGTTACATTGACTTACAATGTGGAAAACCTGATTGTTCCAATCATTTTCATGTTTTTTACATGTACTACATTTACATCTACACTACATTTATTCCTATGTAACTGAAAATAGAATTTAGCCATCTGTTTTTTAGCAAAAAAAGTTTAAGGGTATTAAAGTATATAATTATTCTTTGAAAAGCAAAAAATACCCTCTAAAGTTTGCTTAATTTATACCATTTGTTTTTTCTATGATATAATATATACATCTCTCTAAGAAATACCAAAATGTGTGGTTTGCAAACTGAAAACCTTACATTTTTGTTAATGATTATAAGCCCTATTTTAGCAGTTTTCAAGCATTTGAATATTAACAAAATGAGTCTAATTAATAAAACACAAACCTGTGGTCTGTGCATAGTAGAAAATTTGTTCTAAATATATTTCAGGAACTTCTAACAAAAAAGCAGCAGTGCATATTTTTTTTACTGTCAGCTTTAACCAATTAAAAAGCAGACAGAGCAGTGCCTACTTCATGAAAACTTCAAATCTTTTCCAGATTCACAGAGTTCCTATAAGAATGTTATCCTTTGAAACTTCAGTACATTTTGAGATTGAAGGTAAAGTGAAAGTTGTATTCTGTAAGGTTTTCAAACATTTAGAAATATGTTCTTGGCAAAAACAGTTAAAGCCCTAGATATTTCAGGGCTCGATCCTGCTAGGTGTTGACCATCCTCGCCCTTTTCTAGCAAAGCAGTTAAATGTGTGCTTAACATTAAGTCAATGAGACTACTCATGCACTTAAAGTTAAGCTCATGCTTAAGTGTTTTGTTGGATCAGGGCAACAGCACTCAGCAGCTGGCACATACCAACCCCACAGTGTTTAAGTCAAGAAAATGTCTCTTGTACAGTCAGATCACATTATTTCATGGGGGGATATGAAATACAGATTTGTATGATAATGTATAGGGATGTAAATTCACTTTTGAATCCTACTTTCACGCGTTCATTTGGATCGGAAAACACTCCTTTCCGCCATGGTGTTATGGTTAGTTCCGTAAAGACACTATCAACTAGGTTTTGTTTTTTTCATTGATCAACATTTAAAAAAAATCAAGTGTGACAGAGCACCTTTAAAGTAGTATGTCCTGTATTATTTGCTTTAAATTTCCTTATAAGCCTCTATAAAGGGTTTTCTGCTGCCCTGGTGATAGTTCTGAAGGTTTTATAGACACCAGTTGACCAGGGCCGCCCAGAGGATTCTGGGGGCCTGGGGTCTTCAGCGGCGGGGGGCCCTTGCCGCCGAATTGCCACCGAAGACCCGGCGCTTTGGTGGCGGGTCCCGGGGTGGAAGGACCCCCCGCCACCGAATTGCTGCCGAAGACCCGGAGCGGAAGAAGCTCCGGGGGCCCCGGAGTGAGTGAAGGACCCCGCTCCAGGGGCCCCGAAAAACTCTCGTGGGGGCTCCTGTGGGGCCCGGGGCCTGGGGCAAATTGCCCCACTTGCCCCCCACTCTGGGCGGCCCTGCAGTTGACCCGTGCTCTGAGACATTTTCTTTTTTTGCAATGCAAGCCAGGGTTAGTGGGACTCGAATCGGTGGATCCTGGGTTTGTAAGCCCATAGTTTGAGCATCCACACTCATTGGTGACTCTAGGTTTAGAATTTCTGGACCTGAGCACCAAACCCGGGCTCCAGTGTCCACACTGCAGTATGCAGACCCAAGTGAAACCGTCATATCCCAGGCTTCCTAGCACCCCCATCACCTGTCACCGCTCTTGTTCATTGTGCAGCTTAAGAAAACTTGACTATCACCTCCCATATTACAGACAGTTGTCGCAGTCTCCCAATACATCCTGCTGAGCCATCTTTTAGGTCTGCATGCTCCCGGCATCCAGAGCCAGCAACATGGAGGAGTGACTGACATTCTATACCTTGGGGGAGCATATTGTAACCCCCATATTCCTCATTTTCATAATTGTGATCTCACATATAAAGCATGCCTTGTAAGGTATCAGAGGAAAGATTATGATCTGCTGAAAGTCATTTCTCTATCCATATATGTATATCATTGATGCATATGAAATTATGAGAATTGTGTTGTATGGCGGTCACTAAAACATGCTGTAAATTGGGGAATCAGCTAGATATTAGCTCCCCAGAGGCAAGAGCAAGAAAAGAAATCAACACCCGGGCAGGGTGTCAAACAACCTATCAACAGCCATTGTCCTACAATGCAATGACTTGCCTGCATGAGGCTACACCAGGGGAATTGCTCAACCTTGCTTGGAGAGACTCAGCAATGCCCCCCAGATGTGCCTGGACTTGTGCTCCCCAAGCACATGGACTGAGGGTATAAAACAGACAGAGTGGACACTTACTGGGCCCTTCTCATGCCCACACCTTCGCTGCAAGCAGCTAAGACACTGAGAAGAAGACAAGACTCCAACAGGGGAGGTTGACCCAGGTTTAAGGAACAAACCTGTATATTAAGGACTGCAATATCCAGTGGGTGAGAAAAAACTGCTTAATCTAGATGTTGCCCAGTCTAATAGGGTTGAGAGTTTAGAGCGCATGCTTATATTTTCTTTTCTTTTGGTAACCACTCTTTCTGCCTATCACTTAATATCACTTAAAATCTATCTTTGTAGTTAATAAATCTATTTGTTTATTCTACCTGAAGCAGTGTGTTTGGTTTGAAGCATGTCAGTGACTCCCCTTGGGATAACAAGCCTGGTACATATAAATTTATTTGTTAAATTGACGAACTCATATAAGCTTGCAGCGTCCAGCAGGCATAACTGGACACTGCAAGATGGAGGTTCCTAGGGTTGTGTTTGGGACTGCAGATATTGGCTAGTGTCATTCGGTTTCACAATCTAAGGAGCAGCTTACATGCCAGAGGCTGTGCATGAACAGCCCGGGAATGGGGGTTCTCACAGCAGAGCAGGGTAAGGCCGGCTCCCAGAGTCAAGGACTGGAGTGACCTAGCAGATCACCGGTCCAGATAACACCAGAGGGGAACGTCACAGTGACCATTTGAAGAATTTCTCTTGCTAAGGCTTTCATGAAACAGGCAGAGCATCCATGAGATGCTGGTGGACATTCCAGCAGCATTTTCTGACATACTAAAGACCTACTGAAGACTCGAATTGGCTGATGCTGCCCACAACTCACAGTATAGCTGCTGCTATGCCCTATGTAGACTGGTGCTTCTGGAGCAGGGCCACAAGCACAGACTGGTGGATCACATCATCCTGAGGACCTGGTATGACCAGCAGTGGGTCCAGAATTTTCACATGAAGAAAGCTACATTTCTGAAGCTTTGAGAGCAACTTTCAATCAGAAAGTATGCCTATCACAGGACAGAATGTGCCCAGGGAACACAAATCAGGGTGCTCTGTGCTCCCACATTATGGACTTGCCTGGGCCAATTGAAGAGGGATATGTTTATAAATGTGTTTGTATAATGTTTACAGTAAATGAGCTACTATCACATCATGCAGAAATGGGGGGATTGATCGCCATGCATTGTACTTATGGGTGACATGACTGATTATGAACTGCGGAAGGACTGATTACTGTGCATTATACTTATGAGTGCAGTGACTGACTATAAACTGGGGAGGAGAGTGTCTGGCACGAACTGTGGATTTACAATATGGACTGATGTAGAAAAAATATTGAGTAATTGTGTTAATACAACTTCCCAGTTGTCCCTTATCATGTGTTTATCTTTATTATTTGAACTACACATTATATGATGTGATGCAGTGATGGTAACCAATCAACATTCTTAATAAAATAAAAGCCTTTTTTGTGAACATGGATGTTCACATTATTATTCATTATTAAACCATTGCCAGGCAGGGCAGTTACCTAGTAGCATACCAACATACCAGCAATAAACCAACACCAAATTAAACAATTTTCAAATAAAACAAAGTGGATAAACCAAACATTGAACAGCGCAAACAGCAAACAGAGGGCCAACAAATAAATTCCCTAAGTTTGCATGTCCACTGGCCCCCCATTCTCCTTTCCCTTTCTTCCACATTTAGCGTGAATTTGATGCCACTGCATGGGGGTGGAGGCCTTCACAGGGGTTGGACCCCTGCAGGGGAGGGGGTCATCACGGGAGTGAAAGCTAGCAGGGGGAAGGGCATCATCACAGGGGTGGGCATATGCAGCAGGGAAGGGACCCGCATGGGGTGAAGAACTGCATGGGTAGATTTGCCCTGTCCAGCTGCTGTTAAGTCCTGGTTGTATGGGCAAGCCAAGCACTGTTCCTGGTCTACATAACATGGTACTGTGGAGGGGACTCAGGATGTGCTGGGGATGCAGCAGTAGCCTGTACTCTCGTGGCCATAAGCGTAGGCAGCCTCTCGAACAGATCTTTCTGCTGCACTCTATCTTCCTCCCTCAGCCAACATTCCTGCTGCAGAACCTGCACTGCAAAACTCTCCTTGCGCACCGCAATTCTGTCCTCTTGCTCTGCTGCCTGTCTGTGCTGTTTCACTTGCTGTGAATCTTTCTCCCTCTGTTATTGCACCCCATGGGACTCAGGCTCAACACCCCCCGCCCCCAGCAGGTACCTAGGCCCAGAGGCCTTGCTGGCCCATGTCAGACAGAACTGTGTGTACAGACAGGGGGGTCTGGGCTCAAGCCTGAGTCTGACCCCAAGCTTACACTGCAGTGTAGGCATACCCATAGTTTTCAAATTTACAGTATTCTTTTAAATGTACTCAGATTCCTTTTTATTGTGCTGGAGCATCACAGACATCTTGCTCATACCTTATTATTAGACTGAGAATCTCAAGTGTTCGTAATTTTCACACACAGTGCAGTGAACTGACATTTGAAAGGAAATGCCTTCCTTTGGATCCCTGCACAGCCGCTGAATAAGTATCATTCAGTTAATATGATCGGCTGGGGAATTAGATGTTTATCCTTAATGTAAGCTAAATTAAACCACTGTGTTTAAAGGCATGAAAAGGGCTAAACTATGCCTTGTACACATGCCCCACAGCAAACCGCAGTGCAGAGCCACACTGCTCTGATGGAAGACCAGGAGGCATTTAGCCCAGAGGAGGCAAAACTCCTCCCAGAGTGATAGGGTGCAAGACACTGAGTGTCTGCTATTGTACCCCTTTGTGAGGTGCAACTTGCTGCTCTCTGTACCACTGTCCATTGACTGGTATGTCATTCCATTGGCCACTGTATTGGTGGGGCCAAAGGCATACCTCTACTCCCTTCCAGGCTATGTCTGCACTTCTCAGAACTCAGAAGGTGCAATTCTGCCTGGCCCTTACATGAGCTAAGCAATGAGGTACAGGGGAGAGTCCTTATATCTTTTGTCCTCACTGCAGGCTGTGCAGAGGTAAGGCAGAATCTGGCGCTATGTGACTTAGGCACTGTGTACAGAGGGAAGCTTTATGAGTTATACCCTACTTGAATTGTGGGAAGATTGTGAAAAAAATGTTGCTGAGTTGTGGACAAGCCATGGAAAATGGCAGAAAATAATAATGGACCTTATTATATGCGTTAATAAAGTCCATTATTACTTATCCACGATTTTCTGCTGTCGGCCACCCGGGGCTCAGATCAGGAGCTCCTGCTCTCAGCCCCAGGGCAGCTGGGGCTCCCACTGTCAAAACTGCAGTCAAAGGCTAATATTGTAGAATCCGCAATTTCTGCAATATTGCAAGCTAAGTTGGGCATTAATTATACTGGTATAGTTATACTATGGTTATCAAATGATTAAAAAATAATTGCAATTAATAGCGAGATTAAAAAAATTTGTTGTGATTTATCGCAGTTTAGTTTACATTTATGGGAGATAATGCTGCCAGCTTCTTATTTACAATATTACCTGAAGGTGAGAGCAGGTGTTCGCATGGCACTGTTGTAGCCGGCGTTGCAAGGTATTTATATGCAAGATATGCTAAACCTTCATATGTCCCTTCATGTTTCGACTTGCAAACTCTAAAGTTTTACATTGTTTTGTTTTTGAATGCAGTTATGTAAAAAAAAAAATTCTACATTTGTAGGGCGCACTTTCACAATAAAGATATTGCACTACAGTACAGTATGAGGTGAATTGAAAAATACTATTTCTTTTGTTTATCTTTTTTACAGTGCAAATATTTGTAATAAAAATAATAACATAAAGTGAGCACTGTCCACGTAGTATTTGGTGTTATAATTGAAATCAATATATTTGAAAATGTAGAAAACATCCAAAAATATTTATAATCAATTTAAAATGGCATTCTATTATTGTTTAAGAGTGCAATTAAAACTGTGATTAATAGTGACTTTTTTTAATCTAGTTAATTTGTTTTGTGTTAATTGCATGCCCTAAGTTATACCAAAATACCCTGCAACATTTCTTGTGTAGACTAGGCCTTAGCTAATGCAGCTATCAGCTTCATTGCAGGACACATTCATTGGCTCTGATTCTCATTAACATTAAGGCCCCTTTACACCACTCTGACAGCGTACAGGGGCCTTAAAGAGACACAACGTAAAGGCCCCTTTACACCACTAGGATAGCGTAAAGCAATCTTAGGCCTTGTCTACGTGGGAAAGATTTTGTGGTATAAACTAAGGAGTGAATTTAAACTAATATAGTTATACAGCTATAACCTACTAGAGTGGACACTCTTAGTACAGTATAACAGTGCCTTTTTCAATTTAGTTTGTGTCACATGGGAAAGGTTTTCAGCTGAACCAAAAAAGAACATTCTTATACCAGAACAAGAATATCCAGATGGGGATTTCTGCCTGCATAGTTATAACTGTATAACTATATTAATATAGTAAGTATACTGGTATAACTGGTAAAACTTTGCCATGTAGAAAAATCCACACTGTAAATGAGAATCAGGCCCATTGTGTATAAATAAAATATGCCTAGGCATATTCCAGACAGTGATGTTAAGATATCCCTTCTATTCACATTGCTCACAAAGAACTGAATCTCATAAGATCCACATTTCTCTTGTGTCTCCATTATTTTTTCATTAAGTAGTAAGAAGAGAAAGAAAAATAAATATTCTGTGCTGCAGAACACTCCCCCCCCCCCCCCCCCCCCCCCCCACCTGGCAGGTTGTAATTCTCAGAGAAAATATGTTCACAAATTCTACAGACTTTACATTTATTGTCAAAAAGAGAATTTTCTTTTTTCTCGGACACTCTGTAATTTTGCTCTGCTGATCTCCTCTTTTTCTGACTTAATTTCTGCAGTAAACCTTGCTGTGGGGGTCACTGTTCAATCTATTACATAGCTACCTTAGATATAAGACCATCTCACATTTCCTCTGTAATGGTTCGAAATATCTTTTTTATAATGTAACAATCATCTCATGTAGCACTATAATAAAGCCTTACTTCCTAGAAGTTTTATATACAATAGTTTGCTCTCCTAATACCTAAGGCTGTGTCAGCATTTGAATCTTAAACAGACCTTCACCAGAGTTTAGAAATCTGCTGTAAAAATTCCTTCTGTGCTGAAACTCAGCCAGATTTGTTTTCCCTGTACTGCTCAAGGTGAAGAGAAAAAATATAGAAGTCTTGTGGATTCAAAAGCTGTTTTCAACTCAGCCTAAAATAGCAAATTTTATTATGCATATCATCTATCCACTTGAAGGTAATATTAAAAATAACAGAAATATTTCACTTTTTAAAGCAGTTATTAAACTATGATTTTTGTATCTAGGATCCAATTTATTCTTAATATTATTACTTGCATGGCACTAGCACCTAGAAGCCTGAATCAGGGATTGAGGCCCTATTGTGCTAGGCACCGTACACACACAAAGACCCTGCACAAAAGAGCTCACAATCTAAGGCCCCAATTCTACAAAGACTTATTCATGTGCTTAACTTCACACACTGAGCCCCACAGTGCATACGTCTAATCACGTGTGTAGGTCTTTGCAGAATCAGGGCCTCAGTGCATGATGAGAGACAAGAGATGGGTACAACAACCAGATAGGTGGAGCACAAAGTCACAGGAAGATGATTCTAATGAGCAATGGTCACAGTTTCTGATTGCTGTCAAATCTGTTTTTATCATAAATGAAAATGAGTTAGTCCACAGCACAGATGAATGATCTTTACCATGTGTCTGGAATTAAACTAGCACCAGAAATCCCACACCTCTCAGTTTCCCTTGGTCTCTGAGTTTAACTTTTAGACAAGGGATTGTCTCTGGGTGTATTATGAAATTCCAAGAAGCCTGTAGGCTCTTAATTAATTAATAATTAGAACAGGTGTGTGGCAGCCACATTAGAGTCAAGGCAATAATATTCTATTAGGTCAACAATATACATTTTAATATTGTATACTCCCTAACTACCAAGAAAAATGATCACTTGGGTCAAGACCAGTGGTATACGTTGCCTGATACTTTGTTTCCAACAACAGCCAGTACTAAATGATTCAGAATGTAAAAACAAAAACAACAAAAACCCACACAAAACTCCATCACATAAGAGGCAAGTATTTAATTACCTACTCATAGGGGAAGTTTCTTCCTAATCTATATCAATTTGTGGTCGGTTTAGGCCCGGAAGCATGAGGGTGTATAAAGCTGTGGATGTTCTTAATAATAATGTAAAAGTCTAATCACTTGGAATCCTATTAAGCACATAGCCTCCTTGATATCTTGTGGCAGGTTAATTATGTACTGCATAAAACAAAATATTTTATTTTATCAGTTTTAAATTTGTTGTTTAATTGAATGACCCTATGTTTTATATTATGAGAAATGGTAAACAGGATCATATGACTTACCTTCTCTGTACCCATAGTTATTTTTTAGAATCTAACTATGTCCTTTCTTATATATCTTCTCTCTAAACTAAATAGCCCTAATCTTTTCACTCACCCCTATATGGAAGTTTCTCCATGCCTTTGATCATCATAAACAAACAGCTCCAGACTGTCAGTCAATTCAGTTTTGTAATGGTGTTGAAAACAGATGGGTCCCATCTACACGGATGGTAGTTTGGGCTATCTAGAGTAAGGGAGGTGTACAGGAAAGGATTGTACCTGAGCTCCTTGGTGAACAGGCAGTCCCCATGGTGGGTGCATGGAGGGAGAAGTCCCTGTGTTTCCTCAAGTTCAGGGGAACTTGTGCCTTTCTCCCCTATACATTACACAAAGGACAGAGAGTCTGGCTCTAGCAATTAAACCATTTTCAACATCATTTCAGGTGAGCCTATTCCTGACAACTATTGTCAGCAATGAGTCAGTGTTCTAGTGTAAATGGAGGCTAGAAGTACTGATAAAACAGAACTGAGCACAACAGGTCTGAGTAGCCCCTCAAATTAAGTGTCCAACAGGAACAGGGTTTTCCTTACTCTTCCCTAACCCAGTCTCTCTCTCTTCTTTATTTATGTAATTTATATTAAGATTATTTTAAGGAAATAAGTTTTAATATTAACACAAATGCCAAGTACAAACAGGGCCGGCTCCAGGCACCAGCCCAGCAAGCAGGTGCTTGGGGCGGCCAAGGGGAAGGGGCGACACGTCGGGCTCTTCGGCAGCAATTCAGCGGCGGGTCCTTCGGTCCCTCTCAGAGGGAAGGACCTGCCGCCGAATTGCCGCTGAAGAAGAAAGCAGCGCGGTGGAGCTGATCGCGATCGCGGATTTTTTTTTTTCGCCACTTGGGGCAGCAAAAACTCTTGAGCCGGTCCTGAGTACAAAGTAGATACAGAAACATGTACATATAAAACCTAGATAAATTACTGATATATTTTATTGCTTACATTCGTGAGTATAATATATCCATAACAGGTTCCCTCTCTGGATTGATTTCTATTTTTTGCTTTTCTTTAACTTTTTCTCTCTGTCTTACAAGGTTTACATAACTTTTTCCAAGTTCAAGTGAAACACTGAGCAAACTATTTTTTCCAGTTCCAATAAAACTGCTGCTACTCACCTTCTGATGGAGAATAAAGCATGAAGTTCAGCTCTTACAAACTCCAGCTCACTTTTAGCACTATCAGATAAATTTGTGTTAATAGTAGTCTGTGGTTATATTTTCTATCCAACTTCTTTTTCAATTAAACTGTTTTTCCATAAAATCACTATCAAATAGTGCCCAGGCCTCCAATGCAAATCGTAAGTTTTACTTGGTCAGTAATGAAAGCAGAGTTGAGCTGAGGAGGCGATGTTTTGATTTTTCAAAACCAAAACCAAGCATGGCTCAGATCCAAGGGAGCTGTTCTATTTTATGCAAACCACTAAAGTTTGTGGGACTAAAGGGGAGGCCAGATAAATTGTGTTTGTTCCTTTTCTATAATGAACAAACCAGGGTGGTCTGATTCAGAAGTATTTTCAGGATCAGAGCCCTAGATCTTAAACTTTTGGGGACAGAGATTAGGACCTGAATACCTAGAAAAGTTGTAGTTTGAATTATTCTTAAACCAGGACAACCTAACTGGTATGGATACCTAACCTGGATACTGGTGTAAAGATGCTTTGTCCTCTTCCTTAGCAGTATAAAAGTGCTTTATATTGATATAGCTATTCTCATACAGGAAGGGGAATACACTTTTATGTAGCCATGCCTATGCTATAAAGTTTTGTCAGTATAACTACATCAGCCAGGGGTGTGAAAAAATCACATACACCCCTAGCCGACATAGCTATGCCAGGAAAACCCCAGTGCAGAGGGCAAAAGAGTGCTTTTGGAGAGGTAGAGTAGCTATGCCAGCAGAAGAACTCCTATCAGCATATCATGCTGCATCTACTCTAGGGAGCTCTGGGGCACAGCTATGGTGACAAAGCCTCTGTCGTGTAGACGAGGCCTCAGGAACAGCATTGAAGCTGTTGGTCATGGCTGCTGTTGAGCAAGTGCTCTGGCTGGCTGTGGCTTGTTCTGGACGGGAGCACTGGGACACTGCCAAGGGCACGCCCAGGAACAAAAAACAAACTCAAGAAGTTGCAGGGGGCAGACAAAGACTACAAAATCCAGAGGCCCTTGTGGCTGCTCCAGCAGCAGCAGCTCCACGCGGCCAGCTGCTAGGATCTCCCTCAGGAATGACGCTATAAAAACAAACCGTGATTGGCTAGGTCCGAGCTGAATTCTCCATTTATGGACAGAGTGGCTGGTGCTGGGCATCGGCTGCACAGGCGGAGCGGCGGCGGGGGGCTCTCGCTCCCACTCCCGAGCCGGGCACACACTCCGCTGAGGAGCCGAGTCCCCGTCAGAGCATGAGAGGAGCCTCCAGCCTGTGAGGCGCTGACACCCGCCCGCCCGCATGGGCTCCGCGCTGGCCTCCCCTCTGCGCCGCTGAACTTGGGTCTCTCATTCCCCGCTTGGCGGACTTCGGAGGCTACCGAGGGGGAGGAAACCAGCCCCGTCCCCGCCTCCCGGATCCCCGGGCAGCCTGTGCGGAGCAGCAGCGGCAGACGGGGCAGCCACCGCCACCGCGGCAGCACAGCGCGATGGTGAGTGACCGAGCCGGGCTGGCAGGCGGAGACCGGACCGGGCGAGTGGCTGTGCCCGCGGGAGGGCCGGGACGGGACGGGGGGCAGACAGATCCCCCCTGTGCCCTGCCCGTGGGGGGCACCGCGGGAAGGGTGGAGGCGGGACTGTCCCAGGCTGGTTACCCCGTGTCGGGGGACCTGCATTGCAGCCCCCCTCCCCGCGGCGTGGTACTGCGGTTACCGTGCCCGCCCTGTCGGTGGTGCTGAGCGGGCTTTCAGGGCACACACCCCGCTCCAGCCGCGGGGCCCTCCTGCATCGTGTGCCTGGCGCCCCCTTCGCTCATCCTGGAGCGCCCGTCCACGGCCCCCTGCTCTGGCCAGCTCTCGGGTGCAGCGAGTTACTGCCGGGCGGCCCGGGCCTGTTTCTTGTCCCGAGAACAGCAGGTACCGTCCCCCGCGGGCTCCGAGCCAGCCGCCTCCGTCCTGCTGGTGGCACTTCGCGGTGAGGATGGAGTAGCTCTTGCCAAGCAGCCGGTTGCTGGCTGCCCCGAAAGCGGGACTCTGGTTTGCTAGGTGCCAGCACTAAGCCGGGCAAGGACAGGCAGCGCCTTACGTGGGCAGATCGCCCGGGGAGAGCTGTGTGCACCGTGTGAAGGCTTCAAGGGAAAGCGCCAGGGAGCAGCAGCCTCCCGAGCCGAGCTGGGGTAGGGAGAGCTGGCAGAGCCCGGGGAACCGACAGGGACATCGCTTTAGGTTCCCTCGCTCAAAGAAATGCTCCCGATTAGCTCTGGCTGCCCTAGCAAGGTGAGCCTAGCTGCCCACTTTGTATCAGGCAGAACTGAGAGTGGCAGAAACATGGCACATGCGGAATTAAAACGCTTTTTCTCCTGCTGCTCTTCCTGGTGTGTGAGAGAAGTACCTGTTGTATGCTCTTCTCTCTACACCGGACTGCCCAATGGTGTTTTAACTCTTGTTAGTACAGAGTGTGTATAATGACTATAACCACAGGGTTTGGAAAGAAGTAAGAGAAGGGCCACACCAAAAAAAGTCTCACTCATTTGCTGTATATGGCTGGTTGAAAATGTCCACACACAAATCTGTTAAAAAAACTGGATGTTTCCCAATTTCAACCAAATGAAATTTTTAATGGGAGGTACCTGGTTTTGATTTCCCCCCCCCAAAAAAAAACAACCCTGAAAACCCCCAAATTGAATTTTTTTGTTTGGTTGTTTTTTCAACCATTTTCCTGATGTTCTTGGGTTTTTTTTACTTTTTGATGAAAAGTTTAAACTTCCTATTGAAAAGGTCATTTTCCAGCAACCTCTCCTGTAAACATTAATCTGGGCACTATATGTGCATACGCTGACATAGTGATATAGTATTACCCTAGGGTGACCATATGTCCCGGTTTTATAGGGACAGTCCCAATATTTGGGGCTTTGTCTTATATAGACGCCAATTACCTCCCACTCCCTGTCCCGATTTTTCACATGTGCTATCTGGTCACCGTATATTACACTGTCTTGCTTGAATTTAAAGTTATGTAAAGGACCAGTCAAAGTTAGAAACACAATGGGCGAAATTCATCCTTAGTGTTATTCCTTTGAACCCAGAGGTGAATATCGCCCAGTACATTTCTGGTAAATAATAAAAGTTGTGAATTCCGCTGTGGTTTCTGAGAAAGAACATTAGATTTAGTTGTTTGTTGTTCACAACAATTATGTAATTTTCTACTTTGTTACAAGTGTGGGAACACAGCTGCAGAACAGGCATAGATATTTTATGACGACGCCTGACCATAGACTCTGTTAAGAAACTTACATTTAGCAATTAGCACTTTCAGTGTTGCTCTTGTGAGGATCCCAAGTCACATGGAATTGCTGCCACAGAGCTGAGCCTTCTGAACAACCTTCTCAAGCAGAATGGAACAATTAGTCACATCTCCCCAAACTACCACTGCTATTTTTATAGCTCTGTCATTGTGCACACAGCTATACAGAAGATGATGACACTGTTCCTGCCCCAAGAATTTTATAGTCTGAATTAGTCATACTGAAGAAAGATCGGATTCCATCTGATCTCAGAGTCTATCCTGCAAAGGTGCTGAACATGGTGCTGATGCAATATAGAACTTAAGGACATGTATAACTTTAAACATGTGATTCGTCCCACAAAGAGTATATCTGAAGACAGTCCTTTCCTGTTATATATTTTGCCACCCTACTTTGTCCCCATGAGTTTCACCTGCCTGTTGCACTATAATCTATCTTGGTGGCAGTCAGAATTGCTTAACATTGTGCCTTTCTGTTCTCCTTTTTGGATTTATTTTATTTACTGTATATCAGTGTGATGAAGGGCAAAGACGCTTTTGGAATGTAGCAACATGGCAATGATGTCACAGATTAGATCAGGGGTGGGCAAACTTTTTGGCCCGAGGGGCACATTGGGGTTGCGCAACTGTATGGAGGGCCGGGTAGAGAAGGCTGTGCCTCCCCAAACAGCCTGGCCCCTGCCCTCTATCTGCCCCCTCCCACTTCCTGCCCCCTGACTACCCCCCTCAGAATCCCTAACCCATCCAACCCCCCTGTTCCTTGTCCCCTGACTGCCCCCTACCGGGACCCTCGCCCCCTATCCAACCCCCCTGCTCCCTGTCCCCTGACTGTCCCGACCCCTATCCACACTCCCGCCCCCTGACAGCCCCCCCCGGGACTCCCACCCCCTATCCAACCACCCTCTGCTCCTTGTCCCCTGACCATCCCCTCCCAGGACCCCCCACCCCTAACTGCCCCCCGAGATCCCACCCTCTTATCCAACCCCCCCTGCTCCCTGTCCCCTGACTGCCCTCCTGACCCCTATCCATATCCCCGCCCCCTGGGACTCCCACTCCCAACCCTCCCTGTTCCCCATCCCCTGACCGCCCCCCCAGAACCTCTGCCCCACCCAACTGCCCCCTCCTCCCTGACTGCCCCCCAGAACCCCCTGCTCCCTTACCCAACCCCCCCGTTCCCCACCCCCTTACCAGCAGCAGGAGCTTGCAGCCGCGACACCTGGCCAGAGCCAGCTGCATTCCCCACGCTGCCCAGCAGGAGCGGCAGGCCAGAGCACAGCCCGCACGGCAGCATGACTGCGGGGGAGGGGAGACAGCGGGCAAGGGGTCGAGGACTAGGGCTCCCTGTCCGGGAGCTCAGGGCCAGGCAGGACGGTCCCGCGGGCCGGATGTGGCCCGTGGGCCGTAGTTTGCCCATGTCTGGATTAGATGGTACTTGCAGTGTTCTTCAGGCTACATCTCTAAACCCATCATTGTCTAGCACCCATGTCTTAGGGCAAGTGGCTGGGCCAACTTGTGAACAAATGGACATAATGACAGGCAGCCAAAAGACTATGTATGTGCAGCAGATGTGATTGTTAAGGCCAAGATTCTTAGCTAGGAACTTTGAAACAGCTGGCTCTGCTGAATGTCCACTATGAATAAGGAGATGCACCATCACTAAACCAGCTCTGAGTTGGATTAACTGTGAAAAAACTATCGGTTCTGCAGCTAAATTTTTGGCTGTAATGAACAGTGTTGAATGGTAGGCATTAATTACAAAGATGTCTCCTGCTGAATAGCAATAGCTTGTGTTTATACAGCATCTTTGATGCCAAAGTATTCCAGATAATTATTTCAGCTACCTGTGGAGTGGAATGTTGTAACATTACTTATTAGTTTAGGATAGGAAGTGAAAAAGAATTCTATATCCTGGGAGAATGGGCCAAATCCTGTAACCCCTGAATCCGAAACATTTCGCTGATTTGACAAAAACTTATTTCTGAAATGCAGTGGGCAAAAATCCTTGACTTATGAATTCCAAAATGTTTTTATTTTCCAAGGATTCACTCTGAAACTTGTTCTGATTTTAAGATTTAGTTTGTGCAAGGCATGAGATCATAATAATCAAAACTTCTGAAGATTTCAGTGGAAAATGTGAGTGTGCAAGGAACATAAGATTGGGCTGTTAGCTTGCAACACATTTTAAAGGACATCCACTTTGATTCAGTTTCTAAGCCCCTGTTTTATATAAGATGCATGAGAGGTCTTTTAAGAAGATATTAGGCTAGCAATCAGCAGAGATAGCTAATGCAAGGCTTTACTATAGCACTGAATTGAGTCATTTAGCTTCCAATAGCCACCTGCAGTTCACATAGTATTGATTAACATGAGTAAATATGTTCAATATGAAGCTTGTTCTGTTAATTTCATAATGATTGGAGACACATTTTCATAAAAAATTTTGAAAGGACTTTTCATCGGAATACCGGTTTTGACCCTAACTATGAATATTCTGCTACTTTCATAAAGAATCTATTATCATTATTGTACCTTTAATTTCAGTTATTAATGCTTTCTTTGCGAGTTACCTTTCTGAATATTGTTTTAGTTGCCTTATTAATTTTGATGACAGAGCTTTGACACTTACATAACACAGAAAGGGTGTTATTATAAAGATTAAATGTCTTAGAAATTGAAAAATTAAAGATTTCAGCAGCTAATCATATTCAGTATTTCAAACAAATTCTCTTACAGATTAAAGTTCTAATGAATGCTTATTTCAGTTAGAGGGTCTGTCATTTTGAAAGAGTCTGTTACATGACCCATGTAGGTCTCAAAACAAATTTAACATGTATTACTTTTCATATATTACATCCTGGTAAAATTGTCATGATAAAGGATGAACTTACTGTTGGTAGTAAACCTAAATAAAATAGTTTTTGAATGCTCTCCAGTGGAAAATTGAGAAACTTTACTGAAGAATCCTGTAGCCACTAAAAACTGATCAATACTGTACTTCTAACATAGTGTCATTTCTATGCTTTGTTACAAACTCCATTGGTTACCTGCAAAGAATGGATGCCATATATCATTGCTGTATATTGTTGCTTTAACATTCTATTGGTTTACATACAGCCAGCCAGCCCTAGTCTGAAAAGACTTATTTCCTGTGTAATGGCCACTATGCCAATAATTTAGACTATGCAGCCAACATGTAATTTATGATATTAAATATGCCTAGCTCCATTTGTTTCCAGATCTTAAATGGATCCCTCCCCCTTCTCTGTCTTGAATTTATTAGTCTTTAGTTTAAAAAAAAGGATTTGTTATATAGAGTTAATTTAATAGTAATAAATGGCATTTTTACATAAAGTACCTTAGATTTAGACCATGGCAATACATTTTTCCTCATACATTTAATACCTGCTTTTATTCCTGCAGTTATGGGTGTGGGTGTGGGGTGTGTGTGTGTGTGTGTGTGTATATGAGAAACAATTGGGCATATCTCATTTTTGTCATATATATGTTCATCATACTTTTAAGTTATCTTAAAAAATTAAAGAACAAGATCTCAGTCCTGTGTATTGCCTTAAAGAGATCACCATATCTCCATATGTAGATGGAGGAGATTCTTGTCTGCATCCCTTCTTTTCATACTCAAAATATGTGGAAGGTCTTGATTTTAAGATCAGATGACACCTTTGTTTTTACTTTGCTTTTGCTTTAATGTTTTTGGGGCCTGTTTCAAAGCCCCCTGAATCAATGGGAGTTTTCCCATTAATTTCAGTGGACTTTGGTTAAATCTCTTGGTGAAGCTACAATATTTGCCATACAACAGTGGATGTTATTTTCAACTGCATTCAAATGCATTTTTGTACCTCGTAAAATTTGTTTATTGTAGAACTTTTTATTTTTATTTTGATTTAGAACCAGAAATGATAGTGCTAGGAGTGTCAATGGAAATTGGTGGTCCTGAATTTCTTTTCCCATACTTTGCTGTTGAACCACTGGAAAGCTGAGTCTTTGTTTAAGAGTGAAGTGTAAAGAACCATATGGCGTCTCACTTATTCCTTTTTTCTCCCACCCAAAAAACTCTAACAAAAAATGTTTTCCCCCATAGAAACATTTGAAATTGTTGTAGTCTAAATAGCCTGTGATTTGTTAAGTTAATAATTTTTTTAATTACTAGATCAGTGGAACATGACTTTTAAAAACTTATTTTCAAATAGCACCGCAAGAAAGTCTCTTTTGTCAGGTATTTTTTTGACTTGAGTAAAATCAGTGTGAGCTCCCAACTATGAGGAGTGGTAGTTTTAAGATTGTCTACATTCAGATCAAAGCCATACTTTAAAAGTTTTAGCACTGTTTTCCTGAAACCCTGAAAAGGGATTTTCCCTGTCTCCCCCCCCCCACAATTACTTTGCTAGCCAATTTGTCTATAGACAATCCGCATATGAATTATTTTACTTAGAAAACTTGTAGGCTAGTCTACATTTATAACGGCTACTTAAAAGTGTAAATTAAAAAAATTAACTAACAATGTGCTGAAACTTAAATCACATTCCCCAGGCACTATATTAAATTCCTATAGGTTTTCATAACTGTTTTTATTTATTTTGCTATTGTGATATTTATAAACGAGAAGATGGAGATTTGTGAGGTTGTTTTTTTATTTGTAGTCTTGCTCATTGTACATCCTTCTTTATAATGAAACGTCCCCAGAATGCACAGGGCCTGACTCTGTAAGATGCTGAGATTTCAATTACAGCTGAGATACCTCAGTACCTCTCATGAAGCACTCAGCACCTTTTAAGGATCTTGAAGTTGTTTTACTTAGTGTTAAAATCAGTCCTGCTGCTCTTTCCCCATGTAATGTTATGAAACATTCCAAGAAACTGATGATAAATGAGATGTTACAAGTCTGAATTTAAGACAAAAGTGTATTGGGATGTTTATTGCAGATATTTCTTGCCCAGATCTGTTTATCAAGTTAGGGTATACTGTATTTTAAACAGCTCAAATAGCAATAAGAGTTCATTGATTTTCTTTGCTATCCTTTCTTTTTGTGAAGAAAAGGCTACAGAAATTGTTAGTAGTTCATTCAGTGGGAAAGACCCAGTCTTGCAAAACCTTATTCATCTGAATGGTGTTCACAGGCAGATGCATTGACCCTACTCTTCTGATTCAATTCCATTGATTTGTTTTGCCAACTTTCCGTTTTAAATTTTTAATTCAAAATGAAGTAAAACCTCAGGAAATTCATCTGCAACTGTGAAGTCTGCATGGCTTCATCACAAAAGCTTAAAGTGGCCCACCAAAGTTCTCAACAAAACTGGGCTGAGGTATGTTTGCAATAAAACGTCTAGACCTGGTTTGCATGGTGCAACGAAACTGGCCCGCATAATCACAATGCAGAGACTTCCATAGCCTGGCCAGTTTTGGGGGTCAGATACAGAGCCTGTTGACTCGTGCTGGAAAGAGAAAAATCTTTTTGAATTAATAATATGCTGTCTTTCACCCCTCACTTGCACTAGTGCCATAGTCTTAAACAGCTTTAAATGGAAGATTGCTCCCATGAGTATGGTAAACTGGATTTGGCTCTATATCATCTGAGAGTAACATATTTGACATTCACAGGCAGATGTAGTGCAATTTTAACTAAAATAAAAAATGTTTCTATATTTCTAAAAAATACAAACCCAAAGACCCCAACAAAGACTTTCTTTGCCTCCCCTGGCAGATTATTTCTGCTGAAATTATTGTGTATCATTCTTTTGTCTTTGTGTGTGAGGTTTTCCCAAAGAAAACTGACAGGATAAATAATATGTTGCTTTTTATCTAAAATCATTTACAAATCCTGGAACCAGACAAAATCAAGTTTGCTCTTGTCAAATGAAAACGTGTGTTCATATACTGCCATTCTGAAACCAACATTGCAGTGCTAATCATTTTGTGCTACTGTAGGTGTCAGAATTTGCCTCTCCTCTTGGCATTGCTGTCATCCTCCTTTCCTCTATTCTCCCCCCCCTCCCCTTCTTAACATAGATGTCGGTGGACTGGTTTGGATTTTAAAGTAAGAAATAATAACGCTCTTTCTGTACAGAGATTCTACATAGTGGCAATAGAGCTAAATATGTGGGGCCTAATCCTGAAAGATGCTGAGAATGTCCTGAATGGTGTTGAGTGCCTTCAGCCCCAATGGGTGTGAAAACATCTCAATGAGCCTTTGAAGGTGCTTGGTACTTTGCAGGAGTGGGCCCTAAAATAGCTAATGTATGAAGCAAATTGTGACCTTGTACCATAAGTTTCTCCCTTTCCTATAAGAAATTTACAAGCAAAATATTTTATGCTTTTGTACTTGAAGGGTGCTTTTTTTGACTGTAGACAGTAGCATTAGCCATAACCTTGTCCTCTGCCAAATGTGGAATAGTAGAGCAGAATAACAGCATGTGCTTTGCATTATGTGAACTCTGTGTCTAGAGGTGCATGCATGGAAAAATTTCCTAGCTACATGGTGTTCATGTCTGGCTGATATATAAGACTAAAGTACAGTAGTGTATTCAACAGCAAAACTAATGATTTGTAATGCATGTGTGGGTTTTGTTTGTGTTTATTTTCTTCCTGGTACAGGTTGTACTTTCTTTCCCCCTTATGTAATTTTTCTTTACCTCTTTCTAGAGCAGTGATTTCAGCCTTTTTTAAAAGTGATTTTATAGATACATTGTGTGTTATGGATCAATTTTTCTTTTAAAAGTAGAGGCTCACTTTCAAGTCCAAACAATGGACATAGAATGTTGCGGTTGCATTTGCATTCATAATTGCCACAACTGTACATACAAATCAGGAATTGCACATGAAATTTGGACATGTCATGCGTGATTTTGTGTGTAGTTAGTTTTGCACACACTTTTTGTACAGGGGTTTCTGCCCTCTGGTTTTTGGTTGGTTTGTTTGTTTTTTCATATATGTCTAGTCTGCTAAATATTACATTTTTTTACTGATGCAGAAGGAAGTAGAGCAAAAATGTTGTCAATGAATTGTTTGTGGTTTTTCATTCCACAGATAACTTTCTCTTGAGGTTAATTAAGTCAAGGGATAATTTGCAGCAGTGTTATACCATTGGTTATGCAGAAAATCTCTGATTTAAATAAGCTCCCCGAAGCAAAAAGATTGTATCGTAAAATGTCAAGACAAGATTTTGTTGCCCAGCTCTTAACAGAAGTTTTAGTAAAACAAATTACACTGAGAATCAATGTATTTTCTTGCAGAAATATAATTTCAACTATTTTCCCTAGAAATAAAAATCATATTGAAAAACAGACTGTAAAAATGATATTAAAGGCCAGTGTTGTACTTTGGTATTGTCTATCCCCAACTTTAACAAAAAGAATCAGGAGTACTTTAAAATAAACACATATATAGGCTTGGCAGAATTTGATTTTTCTTTTATTTATATATATATATATATATATAATTTTGACAAATAATATTGATTATTTTTAAGCTTTTTAAAAGATTTTTATTAAATTTTCAGTTTTGGAAAATTATGGGGGAGGTTTCAGACTAATTATTTAATGAGAGTGGACATTGAGATTCAAAAAGTTAAAGCTTTACAGCCATTAAAATGCAAATAATCGACCTAACATGTCAAAATATACAAAGTAAATATCCTTAAATCAAACTCTAGTGTTCTGAAGCAGCATTTTTCTCACTTTCCTATCTGTAAATTTTGATTATTATCAATGGAAATAGTTTCCCTTGGTTTGTGAGTGTATGGTGAAATTGACATTTATCGTCATTTACCAGTAAAAATCCAATCCTTCCAAGTCAACTTTTGTACAAGAATTGTGAACAGATTTCCCTAATCTTCAATATTGTAGCAAATTGTCATGTAGTAAAATATGGATGTGACACTGCTGTGTGTGTATGTAGGGAATATGTAAGTAAGTATATTTTTAAATTTACAAGGTTAATCCAGTGCAGCAACAATTTTTTTGCATCAGCTAACCCTAATTACAATCCTAATCATTGCATTTGGCAGAAAACCCTATAGGAGGAGAGGGAAAATCTGCTGGAAACAGTGTTATGTTAACTTCATAGAGTTTTCTTCATCTTCTCTCATCAGGGAGGAAGGGTTTCTGGCTTTCACATCTTGCTTTGCATATGACCATGGATAACTTAGGGATGACCTTACTGAACTTAAATGGAAATATCCTTACTTGGACGGATTTTCAGCTGGTGTCAATCAGTATAGCTTTGTTGAACTTAGTAGTGGTGACTTAAATGGAACTATACTAATTTACATCAGCCTATGATCCGGTCCACTGTCTCAGCCTATTTAACCATACGATATGGCTTCATTGTTTTTACCTCTCACCTTGCATTCTGGTTGCTGCCACACTGGTAGTTAAGTGACACGTGTGGCTTTAAATCAGTCTGAAGCCATAGAGAAGGAAAACCAAAGTAGTAATTCTCAGAACTGAGGAGAGAGAATATTTACTTTACAGAAATAAGTATTTGGAAAATACTCCAGATCCTCTACAAACACAGACAAATTAACAGGCTACGGCTTTGGCAGATAGAATGTTATCTTACCTTACAGCTAACTTTCCAAATGGAACCATTTCAGCCCATTGGAATAGCCAATTAAAGTCTCATTTTGAAATGCATAATACAGAGTGTAGTCATTGGAGCTGAGGCTTTACAAATATACAGGACTAAATAATCTTTTTTAGAGAAAAATCATATTAAGGTACTCTTTTTAAAATGATTTAACCTAAATAGAGCCTAAATTAATAACTTTTTCTTGGGATTTTAAAGCTTTTAGGGGGAGATTTTCAAAGGCAAAAATGAGACCATCTAACTCCCATTAAAATCCTTTGGGCTTTGGGTGTGCAACTGTCCTTTGTGCCTTTGAAAGTCTCCCCTTATTTACAATGATGTTCTCATACTGTAGGCTTGTAATGTCAGCTACACATCTGTGGCGCTAGTTTCCTAGAGCAATTCTGCATTACAGGGGGGAAAATGCCATCTAAGTATTGTACAGAACAAATTACACATGAAAGCTATGTTAAAAGAACATTAAGGTTGCAAAGTTAAACATTCAGAAGTAAGGAAATGACAGAATTAAGGTTGTCTGTGCAAACTTAATTCAGCTGTCTTGTGCATATGCATTATGATAGCCTTTGATTACATGATCACATATTCTTTTTCCACAAGACCAGAATGGATGGTAATCACTTAATAGGAAGCTATTCAACATTTTGTTTTCTCCTCATTGTTCAGTGTTTGGCCCCATGTCTTATTTACTGCACATGAGTCAACCCCTGCTCTAAAGACAGAATTATTAATTTCCTTATGGGCTTTTCTGTGGCGCTTATCGCTATAGTATCTGAGTGCTTCACAAATATTAATGAATTTATTTTTACAACACCTCGTGAGATGAAAGGCTGGTATTATCCCCATTTTATAGATGGGGAACCAAGGCACAGAGGGAACAGCATTTCTGCAAATCAGATCCCAGGATCTCAAGTCAACCACCCAGAAAATTAGGAAAACACAATTAGTGACCAGCGTTAAAAGTTTGGTTTAAGTGACTTGCCTCATATCAAATAGGAACTCTGTGATAGAAATAATCCAGTTCTGCAGTGCAACATTCCACTGCCTTAACCATAAGACCCTCCTTTCTCTACATGCAATTCCCTGTCTCATTCACTAAACACTTTACACTGTATGCACTAAATGATGCAGGGATTCTATAGACAACAGTCGGTGTCACTACACAACTCTAATTAATCCCCTAACCCCAGGTCCATCCGGTACATTGACTGAGGCAGGGGTCATGTGGAAAAAGGATATGTGATTAAGTAATTAAAGACTGATCTTATGCATATATTCCCAAGGGAGCTGTATTAAGATTGCACAGACAATCTTAATTCTGGCATTTTCTAATTTTTGACTGTTTGATGGATTTTCACAGGGATGGCAAAAGGCACATCTCTGACACAAAGGCTGCCCCCCTACCACATTTCAACTCCCTGCTCCAAAGCCTGGGAATACTAGAACTTCTAATAGACAAGGCTGTCAGGCAACCTTATTAATAAATGGTGCAACCAGTCCTACCTGTAATATAGTGAAGCCTCCATACTAATATGTGCAAATGAAAAATCTGGTAAGCAAAAATTATGTTTAATTCTTTTAAAAATTGTTGAAATAATGTGAAAAATGTGTCTAAATCCAGATAAATCATTGTCATCAATAGAGTTAGTCTGGATTTACACTGGAATAGTTGTAATGATAACTTCGCTCTTGTCATCCGAAGATCTCAAAATGGTTTACAAAGGTGGGTATGTATCATTACCCCCTTTTCACAGATTAGGGAATTTGAGGCACAGAGAGGTTAAGTGATTTGCCTGAGGTCACAAAGCAAGTGGCAGAGCTGGGAATGGAGCTGAGGTTAGTAGCAAAAAGAACATAGCCTAAAAAGGGCAACCGTCCAGATGGGAGCATCATTGCTAAAAGTAATGATACTACTTGTTGGAAAGTGCATAAAACCAAAAAATTGCTTGGTAAATTTATAAATCGCTCTCTTCCTTAAAGTGTACTAATTGAATGTAAATCTTCCAGAGTGGTGCAAAGGGGCCATATATTAACTAAGAGCTTGTCTGCACAGTGCAGCAGTGTGCATTAGAGGAGTATGAATTCTAAAGTGCACCAGTGTATAACACTAACTGTCTCCTATTGGTGCTGTTAGAAGCAGTGGCAAGTTAGAGCAGCACCACAGCTGATATGATTTGCACCAGGATCACGAGTGGCACCTGGCAGCTCACAGGATCAAGAGAGTGCGAAGATTGCCGCCTTTTTCCCACTCCATTAAGGCTCCATGCTGAGTGGAGTTCAGCCAGACCCAAGGTTTGGGGCCTTAGTGATCACAATATACCATCATAAAATTGGCATGTTATGCAGAGCTCATTGTAGGCTCATGTAAAAGTGGTTATTTTAACCTAGTTTCTCACTGGCAAAATTGGAAAGGGATGATTTAAGCAAAACTGTGCGTCTCCAGAAGTTATTTTGATGTTTAGTTCAGCAGACTGAAGTCTAAATGAGACATTTTGGCATCCTGTACGTAGGACTTACAGCCTTATAATGATTAGCTGCACACATTCCTACACAGGAAGTGTGAGGGCAGCTTTTGTAGCCAGCTCAGAGTCATTCGCTGAATCACCTTAGTCAGCTGAGCTCAAATCTATAAATTGTTTGCTACTGTCACCCTTGTGGTTAATTTAAGTATCTAAGCCCTGTTCATGTCAGAACTGTACAGCCTAATTTATGACAGTAACAAAGCATGGCCTCTCCATTTTGGCACATGTTCTTCACACTCAGAGTTAAATCTCTTACAAGTATCTCTTATTATGAACAAATAGTACGTGCTGCCAGATCTTTGAGCCAGCACCTTTACAGGTTAACTGTTTGAATGTTGAGATTCCACTTTATTCATGAGACTTGAGATTCTATGCAGTTTGGCAATGCTATTGATATTATTTTTTGGCAATTAATGCCAACCTCCATGCCTTTTCTGAGTTGCATCTTACTATTAGCAGAAATATAGAAAAAAGAGATTAGGATTATTTTGTTATCATTTGTTTTTTTGCAATGCCAAGCAGCAGATAAGTATTTTATTTATTTTTACTTGGATAACAAATTTATAGAAAGTATCAGTGCTTCCGATATTTGCAGTGACAGTACCTCACAATTTAATATTTTTACCTTAACACTAACATAAGAACTCTCATCCCTCCCTGTACTAACAGAGGTCTGAATAACTATGCTAACAAAATATTTGAATGTCAGCAATATTTATCTACATGAAAAATTTTAAATCACATAAAAGTAGTTTGCTGGGTTACAAGGCCTGTTCATTTTATAGGGTACATACTTGCATACTCAAAAAATTAACAGATGTTTTAGTATGAAATTACCACCACCATTTTTCTGTAATATTCCATAGCAAAAATTGACCTATAAAATATTTTCATGCTCTGTATTCTTCCTGAATGTTTCACAGCATTAATATTCCATTAGTTCTGGGGTCTTTGAGCTATAATGGTTCTTTTGGTATCTTATGGACACATTTACCTACAATAATCCCTCTGCTATCTTTCTGCCCATCAAATGGTAGATTTACGATGAGGTGGAAAATATTTTGACATTTCATCCATAAACTAGAAGCCATGTGATCCTTTCAATATGAACTCAAACCCAAATGAAAAATATAAGGAACATTTCTAGAAACCTAATCTCAAAGCCATTTTGTGGTACTTAAAGGTGATATTAATATGTGAATATCTTTTAGTCTTTCATGGAGAAGAATGATTCAAACTGTATAAATGTAGATTTCATATGTTTAATAAAAAAAACCTGCACCCTGAAATAAGTCTGTTTTTAGTGCACATCAGCTGAAAGGGAAAAAAATTGTGCAATAAAAGTATATAAGAATGATTTATAGAAAAACATTTAGAAAGAAATGTCTTTCACTAGAAACATCCCCTTCCAAAATCATGGGAGCTTTATTTTTGTTAATTACAGCACAGTCTACTTGATTTTGTTGTTCATGGAAAAATACAGAGTAAGAATTCCAAAACTACTTATCCTCCCTTGCTTTTTAAACCCTTGATTTTCCACATACTGGCTCCTACACACTCGAGACCTGAATTATAAAACAGTTACACACAATTTGTATGTTTCCTGTGGGTTTATTTCCCGAAAGATTGCATGAGGCATGGTTTCTTCAGATAAATGTCTTGGTTTTGCTATTTATTAACTTCCTTTCCATTTGGACATGAATCAGAATTTCTAAGTTAATCAGAGAGCTTTGAAAAACTAGAGATGGGGGCAAAGTTAGCAAGACAACATATGTGCAAATTACTCATCAAGAAAATAATCCACCAATGAATGAGACCCTGTATTAGTATGAGCTCCATAGTCTTATTCATGCATTGACCTTTTTCTTAATGATACAGCTTAGATACTTTCTTTCACTGCAATAATTTACTATGGACCAATCCTCACCTAGGGAAAACTTCCTTTGAAGTATAGGTTTGCTGCAATCTGAATTAAAATTTTGCATATTGCAATATATCTAAACAATTTCACTATCTGTACATAACATTTCTGCGGAATATAAGCAACGCTGGTGTAAAAACGGTACTCCATAAATTTTTATTACTTTATCTTGTCCCTAAAACAGGCCTACTTACTTGACTCTAACCATTAAAATACAGTAGTCACTCTGGGCTCACTCCAGAAAACATTACCATTCATAAACCAACGAAACTACTCAAGATGTCTTCCCATTGACTTCAGCAGGAGTAGGATTGTGCCTTATGCCTTGTAGTGTTTCCAGGATTGGGCTCTATTGTGACTCCAGAGCAATTTTTCAAAAATTGAAATGTGGAGACAGTGAGCGCATAATGCAGTATGTACTTGTTACTGCCATTAAAATCTTACTCAAATATTATTTGTGGTATTTGAAGACTAAAACAAAAACGTAACATTAATCAATAACCAACAAAGGAAACCTAGTTTCATGAATGCTAATTGTGAAAGTTTAAAAAAAATGAAAGTTTAAACAGTAGGCCTTGGGGGGGGGGAAGACTGCAGTACTAAATGTAATTTTGAATTGTGGCTGGTAGTTTGGTACTTGCTGATCAAGTTAATGTGACACATTGTAGGCTGATGAATGACAGCTGGGAAAATCTAGGCCAAAACTGGACAAAAATGTAAGAATAGATAGAATAGCATAGTGGAATGCACGTAATGATCAGTTTCTTCTCAAAGCGTCAGTTTATGCAAATTTTTTTGGCATTAATGTCACAACCAAACTGACTTTGTTTTAATCATTTTCAGTTACATTGCTATTTGTATTGCAGTAGCACCTGTCAGCCACAACTAAGATTGTGGCCCCATTGTCCTACACACTATACAGACATATAGTAAAAGACAGTGTCTACCCCAGAGAGTTTCTTGTCAATAGACAAGACCGATAAAGACGGGGAAATTGTAACTATCCACATTTTACAGATGGGCTCCAGAGGGACAGATTTTTAAAGATATTTAGCCTCCTAAAGATGCCTAGTGGGATTTTCAGAAGTGCCTAGGCACCTAGCTCCCATTGATTTCAGTTAGAATTAAGTGTGTAGATTCTTTAGAAAACCTCAGTAGGCTCCTGTCTGATTTTAAAAAATATTTTTTCCCATAGAGATTAAGATTGGGATTTTCAAATGAGCCAAATTCATTTGGAGTTGGTCACCTAACTCCCTTAGGTTCTTTTGAAAATCTCAGCCCTGGTGATTTGTGCGTGGTCACAAAGGAAGTCTATGGCAGAGCCAGGAATTGAACCTATATCCAGTGCCTTCAACAAAAGATTATCTTTTATTCTTTTTATTACAATCATACATTAATAACATGAATTTATGCTTTCATTGAAATTTGTTATGGGAAAAATAACATTTTGCAGGATACACAGATGTCGATCTACATGACTAGAGAGGTCTCTTTTAGTTACCATCTGTTACTTTTTAAAATCATATTCTGAACTTTTGGCACTATCTGTGCATGCAGAATGCTGAGGTGAGCTGTAGAATCTCCACAATGGCTGTCTAGTGTACATTTACCCTCAGACTGTTTGTCGTTGTTTTACAAAAGAAGCAGCTACAGCTCTGTTTCTTAGAGGAATTCACATTTTACATAGAATTTAGATGTTACTACTGATTCCAAAGTCAGACAGAGAGGGTAATGCTTAATCTCTCCTTTGGATGGAGAAACTACAACTGGAGAGTGTCTTTTATAAGTGCTTTTTTTGTTGCCTTGTAAAATATGCACCGGAAGCTACTCTGTTAGCCAAAGACTGTTGGATTCAGCAAACAGAAGACTCCTACAAAAATCTACTGATCTTTAGTGCAGAGTCATTATGATACTTTTTCAGTTCTTACATGTATTATTTATTTTTGCCTATCTTATATTGAATTAGAAATAGCTTTAACTTACATTTGATTGTTTGGAATAAGTTTGTGGTTTTTTTGTAACATATTGGTGGGATGATGGGACCATACGTGGTCATAGTAACAGCTTAAATTACAGCTGTGCTTTAGGAGAGGAAGGCAGGAATACAGGGGGAGGTGCTTATAGTGAAAAAGAATCAATACCCCATTTGTAGAACCAAATTCTGGCCTAAGCAACACTCTCAATGTGGAACTCTCATCAGGTTCATGCCGCCATTGGGCTCCACAGCCAGGAATGCTTAAGCAGAACAGGAGGCTCTTTTCCCATCTGTTCTTGAGGCAATTGGGTAGATCTTTATACAAATGCCCAATCCCTTCCCAGGGTGACTTTGCCTAACTTCTGTATATGCCACTTGGTTCCTAAGGGATGATGTAAGGAGATGCATTTATTTTCATCCCATGAGGAGGTATATGTTCTTCCTCAGCTAAGTGACAGCCAGAGAGACTGAATGGGCCCATTAGGGTGAATATATACACCCCTTTCTAGGCAATCGAGGGCAGAGCCTTCTCAGTGACAGCTTCTCAGTACAATGTAAGGACTCAGTTTCCAGCTTTGTTCAGATTCTTATTCCTTATTCAGATTTCTTATACCCATCAGTGTGGCATATCGGAGCTTTCTTTGCTGATGGAGTTGTGCAATAGTCAGAGCTGCCATAGCTCCCGCAGGCCTAGCTGGATGGTGGTGGAGTTGGTAGGTGGGATTGGGCTCCGTATAGAATTACTGACGGGCTAAGAGGAATGGGAAGTCATAAGTGTCCTCAAAGTTTTGCATACATCACTGACATGTAAAACTGGGCCAGGAGTTGGCCCTTAGTGAATTACAATTTGAGTTCCAACTATAGTAGAGTAGTGTGGGAAAAAATGACTTCAATATAGGAAATAGGATTGTGCCTCTGTAGTTCTTGTTGGCCAAGTTACACTTGTTTTCTCTCTTTATATAGCCCTTCTCTTTTGGGTTGCAACACAGAGGTCAAGACACATGGTGATTTTCAGATAGGAGGATATGAATGTATCCTCATTGACGCAAATGAGCCAATTTAAATTATCTTACTGAAGCAATAGAAAAATTGGTAGTTCAGTATCTGACATAGGGAATCCTAGGGCTACATCCTGGATTCCCAAAGAATCAATACTGAACTACACTTGTCTCGTTATTAAGATATATTTAGCCTGGTTCTCTGCTGTCTTGCACTTTGTGTGGTTGTTTACACTTTTGGCTGTTCTGATTTGCACAGGTGTAAATAAATAAATAATGTGTATGGCAGTGGAGACTTAGGCCCATCATATCAGAGGAATGAGGACTTTTCCTAGCTTGATACTGTACTTTGAATAATTAAGTCTGCATGTGTGCGACGTCTGCAATTGATGCTGCAACCTGATATGCGGTTCTACTTACTACTTTTGTGTTTGTTTTTTTTTTTTTTTTAAAGTGCAATGTTTTCATTAGTGATAATGGAGATGAATTCATTTCCCGAGTTTAAGCTATCTCCAGATATATGGAATATGTATTATTTCCTCTGAGGAGTTTACTGTGGTTTTCATTGATCCTGACCTCAGCGTCAGGAATATATATTAATTTAGCAAAGTGCAGGAACCTATACTCAGGCTGTAGAGTGGTTAAAGTAGCATACAGTAGTAGAGGATGGATTAATGTGACCTTATGTATGTAGTACTGCCACATTAATAGACAGATTTAGTATTAAAGAAATATTTAGCTTTCCAATTTTAAGTGTCAGTTACCCATCTGACTTTTCCAGAAATCTTAAAGCTGTTCCCATGAATACTAACCTTTAAAGTTTTCCTAGTGGTTAAATAGGAATTCTAGTTCTAGGGCTTTTAATGTCTGAAATACCAGCACACCCAGTCCAGAGAGACTTGATCTCAATGTGCTGAATTGGTTCATTTCCAACAGCAGTTTCTTGGAAGTGAGAATGATAGTGGCTTGCTTTGTGTTTTTGTATCCCGAGTTGATTATAGGAACGCTGGAGGGAGAACTGAAGAGCAGTGGATAGCTAATTCCTGTATTTCATAACTGCTATTGTTTAATAGATTTCCAGATGAAACATATAGTACCATCCATGAAAAGTAGGAGTGACTTAGATGTCTAGCCATTGGTTTTGCAAAACCTAACCTTCCTAGAACCACAAGCTCAAATCCTGGTAGGGTTGTATTACACTTAGGTTTTATTATTTCCATAGCACCATTAAAAATAAAGGATTGCATTAGAATAGAATGTGGCTATCTGAGGGTTTTTACACCAGAGAGCTAAATCCTGGCCTCCTAAGTCTTCCTCACCCACAAGACCTCTCCAAGATCATCAAAGGGAGGAGAACCCTGCCTTCCCCACTCTAAATCCTGGGGAACCTGCACAGTCACTCCAGGATTGGTAATGCAGCTTAGGCACTATTGACTGTGAAGCATGGCTGCTGCGCTCTGCTCTGCAGGAGACGTTGGTGAAGCCACCCTTTGCCCCCACCCATGTATATTCGAAATATGGTGGTCCCAGTTATTTGGGCCCTGTTCATATGCAAGAGAGGGGAGAGGGTAGGACTTGTCCTTTAGTAAAAGCCAAAAGATAATTTGTTACACTTTATCCTTTTTATAGAATCATAGGACTGGAAGGGACCTTGAGAGGTCATCTAGTCCAGTCACCTGCACTTATGGCAGGACTAAGTATTATCTAGACCGGGGTGGCCAACCTGTGGCTCCGGACCCACATGTGACTCTTCAGAAGTTAGTATGCGGCTCCTTGTATAGCCACCGACTCCAGGGCTGGAGCTACAGATGCCAACTTTCCAATGTGCCGGAGGGTGCTCACTGCTCAACCCCTGGCTCTGCCACAGGCCCTGCCCCCACTCAACCCCTTCCCGCCTCCTCCCCTGAGCCTGTTATGCCCTCGCTCCTCCCCCTCTGAGCCTCCTGCACGACACAAAACAGCTGATTGGGAGGGAGGGGGAGGCGCTGGTTGGCAGGGCTGCCAGTGAGTGGGAGGTGCTGGGAGTGGGGGGGTGAGCTGCTGGGGGGGCTGCTGACGTATTACTGTGGCTCTTTGGCAATGTACATTGGTAAATTCTGGCTCCTTTTCAGGCTCAGTTTAGCCACCCCGATCTAGACCATCCCTTACAGGTGTTTGTCTAACCTGCTCTTAAAAATCTCCAATGATGGGGATTCCACAACCTCCCTAGGCAATTTATTCAAGTGCTTAACCACCCTGACAGGAAGTTTTTCCTAATGTCCAACCTAAACTTCCCTTTTTATATGATTCTGTCTCTATACCAAGGAACAGGAAGGTCAACTTAGATCTCCATGTGATTATATCATCACCGCTGAGCAAACACCATATATTCATGGAGAGGAGTCATAGTGTTTTTAAGAAATGCACCTTCTGCCTTATATTGCACCATAAGTAAATAAAAGATATAATTGAATTAGGTATTTAAAAAATAGAATTCAAGAAGAAAATTGGAATAAATAGATTTGTAATTACTTGGATAGCTTAATATGCTCAATATATGGAATTGCTGAAGCGACTGTTAAGCTTGATGTTTTTTTTTTTTTAAAGTCATCAGCTAAAAGAACCACATTCTGAAAGAAATGAATGTAAGATGCTTCCCTAACACCAGAAAAAACACACATTGACTTCATTGGTAGTTTTGCCTGCTCCCCTTTAACTCAATGACAGCAGTTCCCTGGACTTCAGTGGGAGCAGATGTGTCCTTACTTTTGGATCTCCTGGGGATGATCTTTTCTTTTCCTTCTTCTAAAACACTCCAGTCCCAATTAAATAAAAAATTAGTCTGATAAAGACTAAGGAGACTAAATTGTAAGAGTCTAATTCAGCTACAGTATGAGGCAAGATGTCTTATAACTGAGACTTCCACTGTGTATTAAGACTATCTAAAATTTTATCCACAATGGGCAATGGCTTGAATTTGAGACAATTCATTACTTTATTTAAATAATAATTTTAGTATAAATGCACCAAAGGAACCTCTCTTAAAAGCACAAAACACGGTAGGAACTTTTTTCTAAGAAGTCCTATTGCAGTAATGTGGGATAGCCTTAGTATTTTCTAAGGCCTGGTCTACACTAGGGGGTGGGGATCAATCTAAGTTACACAACTTCAGCTACGTTATTCACGTAGCTGAAGTCGACGTACTTAGACCTACTCATCGTGGTGTCTTCACTGCGGTGAGTCAACTGCTGCCGCTCCCCCGTCGACTCTGCCTGCGCCTCTCGTGGCACTGGAGTACAGGAGTCGACAGAGCGCTCGGGGGTCAATTTATCGTGTCTAGACTAGACACGATAAATCAACCCCCGCTGGATCGATCGCTGCCTGCCGATCTGGCCAACAGCTTATGTTGGCCTAATTTATGTTGCTCAGGGGCCTGAATAAATCACCATCCTGAGCGACATAAGTTACACCAACATATGCACCAGTGTGGACAGTGCTATGTTGGCAGGAGAGCTTCTCCCACTGACATAGCTTCTCCTGCTTACAGGGACTGGAGTAATCAACTAAGGGTACGTCTACACTACGCGATTAATCCGAATTTAGATAATTCGAATTTGGGAAACAGGTTGTATTAATTCGATTGTATGCGGCCACACTAAGCACATTAATTCGGTGGTGTGCATCCATATACTGGGGCTAGCGTCGATTTCTGGAGCATTGCACTGTGGGTAGCTATCCCATAGCTATCCCATAGTTCCCGCAGTCTCCCCTGCCCATTGGAATTCTGGGTTGAGATCCCAGTGCCTGATGGGACCAAAACATTGTCGCAGGTGGTTCTGGGTACAGCCTCACCCCTCCCTCCCTCCCCCCCTCCCTGCATGAAAGCAACGGACGGCAGACAACCATTTCGCGCCTTTTTTCCTGGCTGAACGCAGCAGACTCCATACCACGGCAAGCATGGAGCCCGCTCAGCTCAAGACAGCAGTCATGAACATTGTAAATACCTCGCGCCTTATCGTACAGTTTATGCTGAACAAGAACCTTGAAAACCAGGCGGAGAGGAGCAGGCTACAGCAGCGCGGCGACGAGAGTGATGAGGACATGGACATGGAATTCTATCGAACCGCGGGACCCGGTGCTTTGGAGATCATGCTGTTAATGGGGCAGGTTATAGGCATGGAACGCCGATTCTGGGCCCGGGAAACAAGCACAGACTGGTGGGACCGCATAGTGTTGCAGGTGTGGGACGATTCCCAGTGGCTGCGGAACTTTCGCATGCGTAAGGGCACTTTCATGGAACTTTGTGACTTGCTTTCCCCTGCCCTGAAGCGCCAGAATACCAGGATGAGAGCAGCCCTCACAGTTGAGAAGCGAGTGGCAATAGCCCTGTGGAAGCTTGCAACGCCAGACAGCTACCGGTCAGTGGGAAATCAATTTGGAGTGGGCAAATCTACTGTGGGGGCTGCTGTGATACAAGTAGCCAAAGCAATCACTGAGGTGCTGCTACACAAGCTAGTGACTCTGGGGGATGTGCAGGTCATAGTGGATGGCTTTGCTGCAATGGGATTCCCTAACTGTGGTGGGGCGATAGATGGAACCCACATCCCTATCTTGGCACCGGAGCACCAGGGTACCCAGTACGTAAACCGCAAGGGGTACTTTTCAATGGCGCTGCAAGCACTGGTGGATCACAAGGGACGTTTCACCAACATCAACGTGGGGTGGCCGGGAAGGGTTCATGATGCACGCGTCTTCAGGAACACTAATCTGTTTAAACGGCTGCAGCAAGGGACTTACTTCCCGGACGAGAAAATAACCGTTGGGGATGTTGAAATGCCTATCGTTATCCTTGGGGAAATGCCTATCGTTACCCCTTAATGCCATGGCTCATGAATCCATACACAAGCAGCCTGGACAGGAGTCAGGAGCTGTTTAACTACAGGCTGAGCAAGTGCAGAATGGTGGTAGAATGTGCATTTGGCCGTTTAAAAGCGCGCTGGAGATCGCTACTAACTCGCTCTGACCTCAGCCAAAGAAATCTCCCCATTGTTATTTCTGCTTGCTATGTGCTCCACAATCTCTGTGAAAGTAAGGGGGAGACCTTTATGGCCGGGTGGGAGGCTGAGGCAAATCGCCTGGCTGCTGATTACGCGCAGCCAGACACCAGGGCGATTAGAAGAACACACCAGGAAGCAGTGTGCATCAGAGAAGCTCTGAAAACCAGTTTCATGACTGGCCAGGCTACAGTGTGAAATTTCTGTTTGTTTCTCCCTTCATGAAAACCAGCCCCCTTCATTCTCATTCATTCTCTGTAAGCAACCCACCCTCCCCCCAGCTTTCTTTCAAAGGTAATAAAGTCACTATCGTTTAAAAATCATGTATTCTTTATTAAGTGATTATAAACATAGGGAGAGAACCAAGAAGGTAATCTGGGTGAGGTTTGGGAGGAGGATAAGAGGGAAGTCTAAGGCCACTGATCAAATTCAATATAATGACAGCCTTTTGGTTGGGCTCTCCCCTGGGGTGGAGTGAGAGGGTGCACGGAGCCTCCCCCCCCGCGTTCTTACACGTCTGGGTGAGGAGGATATGGAACATGGTGAGGGGGGAGGTAGGTTATACAGCGGCTGCAGCGGCAGTCTGTCATCCTGCTGCCGTTCCTGAAGCTCCACCAGACGCCGGAGCATGTCTGTTTGCTCACGCAGCAGCCCCAGCGTTGCAGCCTGCCACCTCTCATCTCGAGCATCCCTCAAGACCTCACGGTCACTGGCATCTTTCCTAAATTTAGATACAGTGTCCTTCCACTCATTCAAATGAGCTCTTTGATTGTGGGTGGATTTCATTATTTCTTTGAACATGTCGTCTCGCGTCATCTTTCTACGACGCCTTATCTGAGATAGCCTTCTGGACGCAGGAGGGAGGCTTGAAACATTTGCAGCTGCTAGAGGGAGGGTTGAAAAAAAGTAGAGAAGTTTTTAAAATGATACATTTTACAGAACAATGCTTGTACTCTTTCATGGTGAACACTATTCACATTACATAGCACATGTGATTTCAGTACAAGGTCGCATTTTCCATCTTAATATTGAGTGCCTGTGGCTTTGGTGTTAGAGATCACAGACGCAGGTCCGGGCAACAGAATTCAGCTTGCAGGCAGCCATGGTAAGCCATTGTCTTTCGGCTTCTGCACCCTCCTTTCCAACATACCAATCAAAGCCTGTTGACTGCTGAGGTTTTCCTGTTAACCTTCAGCAGCAGAAACCAAACTAACCCATCCGCCCCCCCCTCCCGCCATGAATTCCCTGGAATGCTCAATGTACCCCTCCCCGACCGCGTGGCTGGTAACAGGGAAAATCCCTGCTGAAACCAAACTAACCCATCCGCCCCCTCCTCCCGCCATGAATTCCCTGGAATGATCGCTTTACCCTTCCCCCCACAGTTGGTATCAGGGAAGATCCCTGCTAGCCAAACGTGAAAAGCTGTGGGCCAATTTCCCCCCCCCGCCCCTGCGCTTGGCTAACTGCAGGGAAGGATTTCTTATCAGCCACAGGCAAACAGCCCAGTAGGAACGGCCACCTCTGTCCCCTTAATTAAGTTCCCGTATTTCAAGCAGGTTACCATGAGCGATATCACTCTCCTGAGGATTACACAGCGAGATAAAGAACGGATGTTGCTTGAATGCCAGCAAACACCGGGACCATACGCTGCCAGGCTTTGTCAGGCAATGATACCAGATTACTTGCTGCAAGCATGGCGTGGACAAGTGTCCTACCATGGAGGACGGAATAAAGCGGCACTGCCCAGAAACCTTGTGGCAAGGCTTTTGGAGTACCTCCAGGAGAGCTTCATGGAGATGTCCCTGGAGGATTTCCGCTCCATCCCCAGACACGTTAACAGACTTTTCCAGTAGCTGTACTGGCTGCGAATGCATCCCAAGTCCTCAGGGCAAAATAATCATTAAAAAACCTTGCTTTTAAACCATGTTTTATATTTTAAAAGGTAAACTCACCTGAGGTCCCTTCCATGGGGTCATGGTCTTGGCTACTGGCTTGGGAGGCTTGGGAGGGTACTTCAGTCAGGCTGAGAAAAAGCTCCTGGCTGTTGGGGAGAACGGAGTGCTGGGTGCTCTCTGCAAGATCCTCCTCCTCCTCCTCCTCCTCCTCCTCTTCCCCATCCGCAGAATCCTCAGGTGTAGAGACTATCCCAGACCCGGTTTGCACGATCACAGGTGGGGTAGTGGTGGCGGCCCCCCCTAGAATTGCATTCAGCTCTGCGTAGAAGCGGCATGTCCGCGGCTCTGACCCGGAGCGACCGTTTGCCTCCTTTGTTTTTTGATAGGCTTGTCTGAGCTCCTTCACTTTCACGCGGCACTGATCTGAGTCCCTATTGTGGCCTCTCTCCATCATGCCCTTGGAGATTTTTTCAAAAGTTTTGGCATTTCGTCTCTTTGAACGAAGTTCTGCTAGCACTGAATCCTCACCCCATACAGCGATCAGATCCAGTACCTCCCGTGTGGTCCATGCTGGTGCTCTTTTTCGATTATCAGCCTGCATGGTTACCTGTGCTGATGAGCTGAGGTATCTGTGGTATCTGTGGTCACCTGTGCTCTCCACGCTGAGCAAACAGGAAATGAAATTCAAATTTTCCTGGGTCTTTTCCTGTCTACCTGGCCAGTGCATGCGAGTTCAGATTGCTGTCCAGAGCGGTCAGTGGTGCACTGTGGGATAGCTCCCGGAGGCCAATACCATCGATTTGTGGCCACACTAACCCTAATTCGGATTAACAAAATCGATTTTGACGTTACTCCGTTCGTCGAGGTGGAGTACAGAAATCGATTTAAAGGGCCCTTTAATTCGAATTAACTGGCTCTGTAGTGTGGACGGGTGAAGGGTTAATTCGGATTAACGCAGCTAAATCCGAATTAAAGTCGTAGTGTAGACCAGGCCAAAGAGCGTCTTCCATTGGCATCAGTGCAGCTGCGCCGCTGTAAACTCTCTAGCATACTTATGCCCTTAGTTTTCATCCATAAAACCTCCTTTCCTTAGTTAAAGAGAGGAATCTAATCAGAGGCACTGACTTTCTAATGTGCTGGGGGATTCTCGACCCCCCAGCTCTGCCCCAGACCCTGCCCCCACTCCACCCCTTCTCCCAAGCCCCCGCCCTGCCTCTTCCCACCCCTGCTCTGTCCCCGTCCCGCCTCTTCCCACTCCATTCCACCCCCTCCCCTGAGCACATCCTGCCCTCGCTCTTCCCCTCCCCCCCCAGCGCCTCTTGCACACCACAGAACAGCAGATCCGCAGTGGGCAGGAGGTGCTGGGGGTGATTGGCGGGGCCACCGGTAGGTGGGAGGCGCGGGGGGAGGGGGTATGGGGAAGCTGTCTGCCAGAGGGTGCAGTGGGTCTGCCAGTTCCCAGATAGCCTAAGCTGGAGCACCCACAGAGTCAGCGCCTATGAATCTAATGTCACAGTTGACAGCTATTCTGGGAACAGTCTCACTTCATGTGGAAAAAGACAAGCACTGAAGTAGTTTGCACACACATTTAGATTGTCAATGTACTCTTTAGAGTACATATACATACATTCATAAACTTACTGCAGTCATTAATGACATTTCAGTGAGCCTGTTCTGAATGCAGTAGCTTAAATGTAATACAGAGAAGCATGTTGTTTTCAGAACTAATGACCTCAGTGATCACAGAAAAGCTATTTACTCTGACACACCTTTAGGGTGTTCACCTGTGGCTGAAATCAGTTTGTATTTCCTTTATCTAGTTAACTTGTTAATGAAAGAAACACACAGTCCATTATTCAGTTCCTCACTTGTCATATTCACTCTTCCAGTACATTTATCTGTAATCCGCATGGGGTGTGTTTAAAAAGCTGTGAGCAAGAGGCTAGCCCACAAATGCCGTTAATGCATGATGACAATTTTATTTTGTTTTTTAGCTGGGGCATTGAGACTCAGACACTGAGTCTACACTGCCACTTTACAACGCTGCAACTTTCTCGCTCTGGGTGTGAAAAAACACACTCCTGAGCGCTGCAAGTTTCAGCGCTATAAAGTGGCAGTGTAGACAGTGCACCAGCGTTGGTAGCCGCCCTCCCAGTGCTGGTAGCTCCTCCTCTTGTGGAGGTGGTTTTTTTACAATGCTGGGAGAGCTCTCTCCCAGCGCTGGTGCCGTGACTACACAGCCACGTTAAAGCGCTGTTGTGGCAGCGCTTTAACATTGCTAGTGAAGACATGCCCTAAGGCAAACAGAATACAATCAGTTAGCCCCCTCATGTTAAAACATTAGCAATAACAGTTGGCTGAAGGTGTTATTTACACCTAGCTGATATTGGGTAACTAACTATGGACGAGAGTTGGTCTTTTTGATGATTCACCTTGTGTGTTCATTTTCAATAAGTCTGAGGACCTCATGTGCATCGTACAAAGGTGATATGTACCAAAGTTGTATGTCAATATTTAATTTCTGTCACCTGTCAATAAATAATGTTCTAGGCACTTTACATCAAACAAGATATCAGATTAAAATATTAGAGGCATAATATTAAATCAGAGTACTATGCGTGAAGATCTTCTGAAATAAGGGCTTTACAGACCGTTAAAGTCCTTGCTCTGAAGTTCTTCTCAGAACAGGGGGGCTTGCACTGAAAAATCAAGGCCAAAAAGACAAGTATACAGTATCCTTTCCAGTACTACATCCAGAAGCTCAGCAAGTTACCTGGGATCCAGTCGATTAAATGCTGAAACTAGAGATGAGCTGAACCAAAATTGTGGATCCAAACCCCAGATGTGGGTCAAGGCCTGAGTCTGCAGCTCAGATTTACCTCTCTAGTGGTCTGAATCTGAGCAGAGCCTCCAACCAACCTGGGAGTCTTCTGTCCCTTCAGTTCTTTTCTAGAGCTTTTGGCACCCATGGTTCCCAACTTACCAGTTTCATTATATCCAGCTTTCCTGCATACTCCAGTCTGGGCTTCCATTCCCCCTGGGAGGGTCTTGGGCTACCTTTTTCCCTCCTAGCATATGCCACACAAACAAATATAAAAGGTGCCCTGCTTTTCAGAGGCCTACATGGAAAAAGGACAAAGCATAGAAAGCTCCCCAGAGAACGTGATATTCCTCGAGCCCCAGCATATATCAAACAAAAGCCTCTCTTCCTAATGTTTGTAGAGCAGGTTTTTAGCTGGCTAGAGTCCAGTCTGAATGACTGCAAGGGACAAAGCAAGTTAGAGTGTTCCAGTCAGCCAGGGTGTAACCCAGTTGTTATAGTTTCTACTGGATCTCTAATACACAGGAACAATTAAGTCACTCATAATTTAGTGTGGTACAGAAAATATTCAGCCAAAAATACCAATGGTAACGTCCTACGTTTAGAATTCTGTGAAAACGTCAGAAGATCCTTTTTTTCCCGTCTCCTTATGTTTCTTTTTTAAACATAGCTGGAGATGGATTGAATGAGTAGTAATCAGGATATTTAAAAGTCATGCTGTCAAGTCAATAAGGTCCCAATATTTATTTTACCTTTGAAATGGCCATCATCTGGTACTAAAATATCCTCCAGATTTGATTTCTATATGAGAAATATAGATGAGGATCAAAAATACACAGCCCTGTCACTGAAAAAACAATGTGTTTAAAAAAAAAAAAAAAGCAACTGCAGCTTCCCTGGGGCTTTCAAAAAAACAACAACCAACAACCAACACAATGCCCTCTTCTTGTATCATCCTCCTCTTTTTGGATTTATAGTAGCTCGTAAACTAATAAACACTATACCTGGAGTTGTCTGTCATCATCGAGAATGCAGGTGCACAAATAAGGAAGAAAACGAAAGGGAAGTTAATATCAGCTTAGTGCGTTTGCCAAGCAAAAAGGCACAAAATCAGTAGCTAGAGAAATGTTACATTCATGCTGTTAACAGGATATTGCAAACAATGAAAATGTTAAGTATTTAGATGAATGTGTCTTTAAGGGTCTCTTTTGTGGCTTATAATAAGCCAATTGAAATGCTTTGAGAAAAAGGAAGTTCTATCTCATTATAATGGAGTCATGAGCTTTTATGAGCTTAGACCTTTGGCAGGACTTTACCATGGGAATTTTGTAACAATTAAAGTAATTTCTCACCCCTAACACTTCCACACCTTTCTCAAAGATTAAAAGTGAGGGAGTGGTTTCATTTGGTTCAGTAAGGGCAAGTCAGGATCATAACTACACTAGTAGGGGGGATATTTTCTTTTTCTTCTAATCCATTTACTATAGCTGTAGCTATAATAACACAAAAATCTCACTTTTCCCCCCCAATCCTGCCCCCTTTTTCTTGTCTGAGTAACTTGGCTGAGCACTGAAAAACTGCTGTGGCAAGAGTCAAGGAAAAATCTCACACCCAGGCTGTGGAGTGGCAGCAGAGCCACTCTAGGTATGTCTACACAGCAATTTAAGCCCGAGCTCAAGCCAAACCCTCTTTGTGTCTCACTGCAAATGTGCTAACCTAGGGCTAGGGGAGACCCAGGGTCCCAGGACCCTGCAGGTCTGGAGGGTCCAAGCCTATATTAAGCTGGGACCTAGGGACTAAGCCCTATTTGTTTCCTGTGCACATGCAGCCCCAGCTTGACTCAAGTTCCGAAAGTTCTCAGGATGTATCCCAGAGTTTCTGGCAGCCAGCGCAGCAGCTGGGGGCGTCATTACTGTCTGGCTGAGCACACACTCTCTCTTCCTGTTCTTCTTACGGCGGTGGTGGTGGCTATAGCTCCACTTTGCCACTGCACAGGGAGCAAAGTTGACAGGCGGGAGGCGGCTCCCAGCTGCCAGGATGATGAGGGTTATTTCTCCCCAGGCCACGCTGAGCCAGGCGCCCTGCTGATCCCCCTTCCTGCAGGGCCGCCACTTGGTCCCGCTACAGTCTCTGGCCCTTGCTCCCCTCCATGGGGACAGAGGCACCCAGGCAGCATGCACTTTGAAGCAGTGAGTGGGAGCCAGCCTGCAAAATTCCCTGCAGACTCCTGGGGATCTGTTATCCCTACCTCGTGGGGTGTGGCAGGGCAGGGATAAGGGATCCCCGGAGGGGTGCTGGAGCACACTGCACCCCTTGCAAGCCCTGGGGATGCACGGGGTGGGGGTGTTCTTCTGATACCTTCACTTTATATCAAGCTTCAAAACAGACAGAAATAAACACACACTTTCACTGAATATCCCATTTTAAATATTAAGAATTGCAGAGTTTTATTTTAATAATTTCCCAGCCCTGGAGACTGATGTACTAATTATTCTCCGAACAGGTGCACATGGGCATTTTCCTGCCAGTGTGACTCCACCTAGAGCTGGAGAGCCCAGTTCTCAGATTAGATGGCAATTCAGCATAAAGCCTTCTCCAACTGCACTCATTCTCCTGAGACCAAAGGCGCTAATTATGCAGTTTATGTATGCACACGCTGCTTATGGGCACACAAGTCCCATCAATAGCACGGCCACAGTTAGGAAATAGAGTGGGCAGTAGAATCTTTCCACAGTGCACCACATTCCTAGGGCTCAGCAGTCGTTCTCAACCTTTCCAGATTACTGTGCCCCTTTCAGCAGTATGATTTGTCTCGCATACCCCCAAGTTTCACCTCCCTTAAAAACTACTTGCTTACAAACTCAGACATAAAAATACAAGTGTCACAACACACTATTACTGACAAATTGCTTATTTGCTCCTTTTTTACCATGTAATTATAAAATAAATCAATTGGAATATAAATATTGTATTTACATTTCAGTGCATAGTATATAGAGCAGTATAAACAAGTCATTGTCTGTATGAAATTTTAGTTTGCACTGGCTGCAATAGTGCTTTTTATGTAGCCTGTTGTAAAACTAAGCAGCTATCTAGATGAGTTTATGTACCCCCTGGAAGACCTCCGCATACCCCTGGTTGAGAACCACTGGGCTAGAGTGTCGACATGGGGGTGGAGAGCACTAGGCGCTTTGGGATAGGGTTACTTTGACTAAAGTCTATGCACTGCAGTGCATAGAAGAGCCCTAGGTTTGAGCACGGGTCAGAAAATTCTTAACCTAGTGTTAAAATACAGTGTAGATGCTTAAGCTCAGAGTTCCCTTTCACAAGTCAGCTTACTTGAGTCCCATTAATCCTAGGCTTACATTGCTTTGTAGACCGCCTCTGTGGCCACTACTCCACCACAGCTCTTGCTGTGCCCAGTGCTCTTCTACAGGAGGCAGGATTGGGCGATATGCATAGCAACAGATCCTCTGGACCTGCCACAGCCCCTGTTCCCAGATGTGGAGCTGTACTAAGAGCCTTTCTAAGCTGGCCTCTACAGTGTGAAGGGGGGTGGGATCTTCTGTCCATTCTGGCAACTTTCCACACACCCTCGCCCCTCTGGCATATCTGAACGGTAGCACGTCTGCTTTGTCAGGGCCCACTTCATCTGCACGTATGGGAGATTGGAGACTAAAGTCCAAATCCTTACTATAGTCAGTGTTACTTGGGCTAAATGACATTGTATGTGTGTGTCTCTCTCAGACAGAACGGGCAACAACAATTAAGTAAATGTTTTCATAAGAAACAAAGGTCAAATAGCCTAGACTGGACTTTAGGGTCAGAGTGGAAGGCTGGTCTAGTGGTTAGGGTGCTAGCCTGAGACCTGGATTCAATTCCCTGTTCTTCACACACTTTCTGGGTGACCTTGGGCAAGACTCTTAAGCCTTGCTTCACGAGAAAGAAGGTGTTTGTTACTACGTGTTCACTACGTGTTACTACTGTAATACTACATGTTAAAACCCTAGTGTAGGTAGGGTATGTGGTATCAATCCTATGCAGCAACCTAGGCGTTACCTTGCCCAGCAACGTGTTAAAACTACACCTGAGTGTAATGTCTAAATGCTGAATAATTTACAGTAATTTCCTTGACTCTTACACACACATAAAACTGCCGTGAGGTGATAGGGAAAGGAGTCACATTCAGTCCCCATTACTTTACCCAACAAGGAGTTATGTGGTTCATGTTACTCTTTGGGATGACTATGTGCTCGAGCAGGAGACACCTGTAGTATTACTCCGTTCAGCAGCCTTCCAATAGAGTGTAAGAGATTTTACTTTTGCAATACTCAGTTGCCATTGGTTAATGGAGCAAGAATTTCCAGTATTGCAATTAAGTGTAATGTGCTGCTAGAGCAGTGCATCACCACATAATCAGCAAAATGCACCATTAATTACTCTTACAAATTAGATGCACTGTAAGTTGCAGATTGGAGTATTGCAATAACAAAACTGGAATAGTCATAAAAGGGGTCAGATAGGACCAGGAACTATGTGGGTGTACCAAAAGAGAGGCCACAGGAAACCCTTTCCTCTCCACCATGCCTGCATGGGAGGCGGTCTCAATATGGCGTCCGATAAATAATATCTTTTGAAACCACACAGAATATTTTAGCTCAGAAGAATATAATCACTCTAGCATTTGACTCTGGGGTTAAAACCCCTACTCCTGCAAAACATTTGGTGATATCTTGAGTGATCACAAGTGGTCAGGACCTTTGTGTTACATTTCATTTGAAAGACTGTACCCTTCAGTGATACATTACTGGGGCATTGGCTCAGTACTGACTCAAAGGGAAGAGCACCAATTATTAATTTATCAACATCACTTCCTGCAGAATCCTAGGTTTTTTTAGATGCTCTCCCGTGCACACTCTGACCAGACACAGCCCTGCTCACTTCTATGAGATCAGACAAGAACAGAGCCTGAAGTGGAATGGCTTCAAATAATGGTTATCAAGTTGTTTCTTATCCCTTCTCGGTGTGAATGAAGTGAAGCTAAGTGGTCGTGGCACTCAGCGATTGCACAAGGAGTATGCCAAACACACCTGCAACCTTCTCTAATTTGTTAAAATACATATTTTTAGAGTCTTCTATTAACCAGATGAGGCACACACTGCAACATAACACAGATTTTAACATACATGGCTCTTTGCATTTACATGCTTTACAGGAAAAGTAATGAGATATGACCAGATGGGTAGAATGTTTATAAATAGAATGTTCAGGGAATGATATTTTCCCCGCCATGTCTCATTAGATGCAATAATGAGATTATAACATAGAACACTGCATGTTAGAGAAACTCTGTAGTAAAAGTTTATTATTTTGTTTGTTTAATGAATTTTAGTAGTAAAATAAGGTATAGAATGGCATCAGAAAAAGGTAGAAAAGAATGAGTCGCATTAGTAGAGATGGGGGAGAATCCAAGGGCCATTGAAATGAACAGAAAAGATTCCTGTTGACTTAAGCAGGCTTTACATCAGGCGTGTGGAGCACAAAAGGCGCTAAAATGGCATTTGAGCATACTGTGACTCTGGCCTCAGCCTTACCTTACTTTTCTTCTCTTTCCTAATGTGACTCAACCAAATTCATTAGAGCCGTCCTGTGGTGGTGAAATGTTGAAGGAAGGTTCTGTCTCGACAGTCTAGTCAACATTCCCTTCGCTTCCTTCAACTCTCTCCTCCTTCTCCCAGTCACAGAAATTTCTGCTTTCCTCCTCTAACCCCTCCACTTACCCTAGTGAGCCTATCTCATTTCTTGATCTCCCCCACACCCACTCTTATCCCCTCCTTGATTCTTTTGCATAACCTCTCACTCTCCTATGGCTCTTTCTCCTCACATTACCTTGGGGTAACTAACAAGCATGAGCTATACTGGGGCTCACAATGAAGATCAGGCATTTTAGTTTTCCTGCTCGGTAAACTCACTAAAAATGAAAAATTAGATTCTGCAGAAGTTGATGGATAATTCCCTCAAACTCGCCAGGAAAAGCCTTCTACTAATTTCTGATGATTTTTATTCCAAGCCCTGGCCTAAACAATGTCATTCTCTCAGACCAAAATGCATCCTATTTCACTGGCACTGAGCACATCAATTATTTCGCTGAAACTTGTATAAACAAGAGCTTCCACTAGCCTATCAAGCACAACAGGAACCATTACCCCAGTACAGAGGACAAGGTTATGAATGCTCTCAAAAAAGCAAAACAGGTAATATACAATCACCTATCAAATAAAACACATCTGAAAATCTGGCCTTGTTGAATGAAAACATCAGAAATTTGTTGCAACTGTAATGTCACTACCATAATTAGTTGAGAACTCACAGCATAGCTGTGAACATTCTTTGCTCCAAATGGCTAATCAAAAGACTGGATGATCTTCAGCCCATTTTTAAAAATTGGAATAAATAGTTTGTTAGATAATGCCATATAAAAAGTTTTCAAAGAATAAAAAGCACACAAATATTAACATTAAAAAACTAATGATGTTTGGAGACTTATGGGAAAATTTGTTTACCTCTATCATCACTGCCACCTTTGTTGTGAATAAACTTATTCTATGTTAAAGTTAAACACAGCTCATTTTGTACTGTTTGTACTTGGCAATAATGTTCACACCAAACTGAAACCAAAGAAAGGCACCTTAGTAAAAACCAAGAGCTAGATCGGAAGCAAACTTAAAAAAGAAAAAAAAATCAGTTTGGAACATTTATTTTTCATGGAATGTAGAAGGGAATAATACAAGAAAAAAGAGAGAGGTTCAGGGGGCCCTTGAAACATAATATTAACACTGGGCATAGTGCCAGTCCTCAAGTAAATGTAGGAAAGAGTTTGCCCAGAAGGCATTTGTGGCTAATCCTAGTTATTAATGAACAGTATACGCTGCCAATAAAGGAATGCGGTCTATAAGTCTCCTTTTTATCATTCATTTAAAGTTCTTTACTGGCATAAGCAATAAATAAACAAACCTGAATGTGAATAATGCAACAGCTAGAACATTTGGACTCTGGTTGTTAACTATTCTTTTAATTATGAAGAAATAATTAGAAAGGAACATCAACACCATGAGATGTCCAGACATTTGAAACAACACGTCAACATTTTTTGCCACTTTTATGTATGCCTAATTAGGTTTTACTGAAAACCAAGTCTTTCCCCTTCACTCTTTTCAAAAAAATGTGACTGATTATGGGTGTGACTGGAAGAGCAAACAGTTCTCAGCCTCTCTATTTTAAAGGATTAAGTGTTCTGCCCAGAAAATATCTTCACAATGCACGAATCATGCATTTATCTCTTTGTACATGTGTCCTAGAAAGACTAGTGAAAATTTAAATTGAGGATTCTATTTTAGTCTGATATATAATGAAAGATGTTAATTATATTAACACTGACATCAAAGCTCCACATTGCCTCATTGGCACCACTAGGGAGGGAGCAAGGGACATGAGGGAAAGACACTGACATCCGTGGGGCCATGATTTCATCCAGAGTCTTAAATATTAAAAGTGTAGAGATCAGTTTACTGTACAGATAAAGATTCATTTATAAGAGAGCATCAGAGGGGTAGCCGTGTTAGTTTGAATCTGTAAAAAGCAACAGAGGGTCCTGTGGCACCTTTAAGACTAACAGAAGTATTGGGAGCATAAGCTTTCGTGGGTAAGAACCTCACTTTATAAGAGAGCAGTTCACTATAAAGAGAGGCTGTGCCTTTATTAACTGAACAAATAGGCAATCTTTGTTCTAATAACTGTTCAGTATTCTCTGAAAATTCCCAAAACATTTCGACACAGCAAGTGACCACAACAGGAATAATGTCCAAATGCCGTCTGGGAATCACGGATCTTCAGACAAGATTATCCGTGCCCTCGTGTGGGACTCTCCAGAGGCAACAGCATAGCTATATTAATGAAAAAAATAAAAGTTACCATAGAATTGTCCATGTAGAAAAATATCTCCAGTGCCTGTGAGTTGGGATAACTTAATAATTATAAACACATACACTAGAACAGGGGCGGGCAAACTTTTTGCCCTGAGGGTCGCATTGGGTTTCAGAAATTGTATGGAGGGCTGGTTAGGGGAGCCCTAACCTGGCTCCCCTCCCCACTTCTTGCCCCCGACACCCCCCCACCCTGGGATTCCTGTCCCATCCAACCCACCCTGTTTCCTGACTGCCCCCGGAACCCTCCCATCCGACTATCCCCCACCGCCCCCATCCAACTCCTCCTCTCATTCCTGATGGCCCTCCCCGGGACCCTTGCCCCATCCAACCACCCCTTTTCCCTGGCCCCTGACTGCCCCTGGAACCCCTGCCCCTGGCTGCCCCCCACCGCCGCATCCAACCCCCCCTCCTTCCTGACTGCCCCCCCCCCGAAACCCATGCCCCCATTCAACCCTCCTCTGATCACACCCTTGGCCCTGGGTACACACTTAATATGCCACCCCTGTTGTTAGAAATCGGTGGTATGAAGATGACTAGGCCACTTGGGGATTCCCTTACATCAGCAGAATCCTTTGCTATCCCATTAGGGCAGCTTTATGGTTCCTTTGTGCAACTGGATTTGGGAGTGAGCAGGGGCCACATCGTCTCTAAAGTTCCATAGCAAGAGTCACAGAAGAAAACACACAGACAGAAATTAAACTAAACACAAAAGTGACTGAATCCATGTATAAATCTAAGAAGCAATGCTTATTCAGCAAAACATGGAATATCTGTACTGTTTGGAAACTACTGCATGTCACCAACCTTGCAAGATTTATGCAGTGTCTACAGGGACACTACGTCGACCTAACTACACCGACATAAGCCCTTTGCCTCTTGTGGAGGTGGAGTTATGTCAGTGTAGTAGGGCACTTACATCGTCGGGAGCAAGGCTGTAGTGTGTACACTGACATAATGAGGTCGACATAAGCTGCCTTATGTCGACCTAATACTGTAGTGTAGTCCAGGCCTTAGTTTAGCTTCAAAAATAGAAGCGACTAGCAAAATATCTGTCTAGTTAAGAATGTGATTTTAAGCTACTGTTTAAGGACCTTCTAAGGATTATTCTGTGAACTAGTATTCTGCTGAAACAATACTACAGTTTTATTACAATGCCATTTTTCTTGCATAATAAGGAATCTATAAAGATCATATGATTTTGCAGACAGAAGTGATGCAGGTCAGCTTTCCTATATATTTTTTTTAAGTATGAAAACAAGCTAAACTAGATCACTGGCAAAACAGATGAGCTAGCAGCATTTGGCGACTGCTGGAACTTTCAGGTTTTCTCAGGAGTTGATTACAAAACAGAAGGCAGCTCTAAAGCTCTTTAATGTGACTTGCAATTGAAAGTGTTTACAAAATTTTAATAACCTAAAATACTGAACACTTTTTAACACCTTCTTTAGTTCCATGTTCTAACAACAGCTGTCCACTCCAAAAGCAGGTTTCCTCCAATCATGCATCCGTGCCTTCATCTCAGGTACTACATTAATTCACTTTGCGATTTTCATGATGTCAAAGAGCCGGAAACTGAAGTGGACTATTCTGGAAACAATATGCTGCCCGCTGTTGCACTGGTGTGCAGGGAGGAGGGGAAAGAGGCAACATATTTACCCCCATAAGCAGTCAGGCAGGATACTTCCATACAGCACAGGCATGCACTGGGAGCTACAGCTGACTAACGTGGTATTGGGTATGTTTATGCTCTCTCCTAACTGGGTTGTGCGTATGTTGCCACCAGCTGTAAGTGGTGTGGTAGCTGATGGGAGGGCTCAGAGGATCAGTGAGGTGCACTGCACAGTATGTTGCCCTGAACTGTCTGTCTGGATTCCTGTAGCTTAGGAATCAAGCAGCGACCATAACATTGGTTGCTGACTCCAGTAATAAACAAAATAAAAAGTTAATAGCTCATGTTAGTGACACATAAAACCTTCAGGAAACAGATCAAAATTCATAGTGTCTGTTTTATTCTATTTAAAAAAAAAATAATTCTGTCTTCTTGTAGTTCTAGAATCAAAAAAACTCCCCACTTGAAAGACAAGGGTTTCAACACTGCTAGATGTGAAAGATAATAATGCCTTTAATGTTCTGTAGCACCTCATCAGAAATGTGCTTTATCTGCAGATGAGATCTTAACTCAATTAACTCAACCTGAAATCCACAAAAAACTCTGAGAATTTATCTTTCACTGACTTTGCTGGATCTCTTTAATAATGGGAGTGGGGGGGTGGGGGGAACTTGTTCAATATATTGGAAGGAGGGTAATTTTGAAAGCATTCTGCCAAAACCCTAATGGCAAATGGAAGGACTATTATACATTCATTACTTTGAAAATGAAACCTTTTGAAGGCTAGCTATTGAAGAAGTGAAACTGCAGAAATTTGACAGGAGAGAATATTATTTTTATTATTAATAAACATTTTGGGGGAGACTCTGCCGTTGATTCCTGTAACAGGATGGCAGACTCTGTGAAGCTAAATAAGGAAGCAGAGCTTTTCTGTTGTGTCTTTGAGATGACAGGTATAATCAGTGCTGAGTCATACTATTAGGTGGATTTTGTTAGCTGCAAGTAGGATATGAAGGGTTGAAGAACACTAGGTTCTGGGATAGAAATCCCGTGGGGGAAAACACTAGGAACATTCTGGCTCAGGGACAGTAGCTTAGGCTAAGATTTGATCGATTGGTTAGTGTCTGAGTTAACAATGAAGTCAAAACCTAAAGAGAAAAAGTTTTAACTATACAGAGAACGTATATATTACATTCAGTGTAGGGTGGGAACTCTCCTGATGAAAACATCTAATCAAAGATCTAACTAGTATCATTCTTAGGCCTACTTCAGCCTTAAACAACTTTTGTGCTATGCTTTATACCAAGTGGAAGCTCTGGAGATATATTGATTTCCACAGCTACAGCTACAGAGGAGGTAAAAACACAGTGGCTCCTGGGGCTGGCAGCGGGAACCCCTCTTTGCAGGGCTCCCACAAGGAGAGGCTCCTCCTGTTAGCCTACCCTGGGCAGCTGGGGCTCCTGTGTCAACCTGCCCCGGGCAGCCGGAGCTCCCACTGTCAGCCAGATATGTGACCTGAGAGCACCTTAAAGGCTCAGAAACCGGAAGGGAAATAAAGAGAACTCACATTTCATTAAAAAAAAAATCCTCATGATTTTAAAGCCAATCTCATGACTTTGGGGGGTCTGACTCATGATTTTCTAATGGTGAGGGATGGCAACACTGAGTTACTTTGCAGAGGGGTAGTAGAGGAGTGAAATTAGTAGGACTCTAATCTAGCTCACAGATGATAGTCAGAACCCTCTGGGCAGGAGCAAAATTGTCAAGAACCATGCCAGTTCTCCACTCTTGCTGCAGCTGAGAGCAGCACCAGAGAAAAACGCTAGAGTTAATAGGGGAAAAGACTAAAAATTGGAGGATGTGGGAGGCTCTGGAGAGGGAGAAGAGACATAAAGCTCTCTGTCCCTTCTAACATCGAGAGGAGAAGCAGGTGGGGTGAGATAAGTTTATAAGATACCAACTTGTCAGAGTCTGAAACAAAAGATGAAACCCCAAGGAAGCCACAGGGGCAGCACTATGGTAGAAATCCCATTGCCCTCCCTCCTCACATCAATTTGGAGTTGCAGGGAGCAGGGCCGGCTCCAGCTTTTTTGCTGCCCCAAGCGGCCAAGAAAAATAAATAAAGCCACGATCGGCAGCACTTCGGCGGCAGCTCTACCGCGCCGCTTCGTTCTTGAGCAGCAATTCGGCGGCCGGTCCTTCCCTCCGAGAGGGACTGAGGGACGTGCCGCCCCTTTCCATTGGCTGCCCCAAGCACCTGCTTCCTGCGCTGGTGCCTGGAGCCAGCGCTGGCAGGGAGTGTTGAGCATCTCACTATGCAGTTGCTTATGAGCCTGGATGCTGAGGCACCCTTCTCCAACTGTCTTCTTTCATCTCTGCCTCTGGCCAGTTAGATGTCTGGTAAATGTTGTAAGCTCAGGTATGAAGGAAGGCAGAGGGATTAATATCAGAGGGGTAGCCGTGTTAGTCTGAATCTGTAAAAAGCAACAGAGGGTCCTGTGGCACCTTTAAGACTAACAGAAGTATTGGGAGCATAAGCTTTCGTGGGTAAGAACCTCACTTCTTGCATCTGAAGAAGTGAGGTTCTTACCCACGAAAGCTTATGCTCCCAATACTTCTGTTAGTCTTAAAGGTGCCACAGGACCCTCTGTTGCTTTTTACAGAGGGATTAATGTAGAAGGAGAAGATTAACAAAGTACATAGAATGGCATTTTCATAGTTTAATGATAGCCCTGTACAGGGTAAATAAAGAGAACACTTCATTTAAGTATTTATAGTTCTAAAGTGTATACACTGAAGATGAAGCATCTACTCTGCCCTAGAGACCTGCATGGGACTATATTTTTAATCCTGCTCCTGTCCCTCCCAACAATACCCACTCCCACCGGCTCCTGCATTCTTTCTTGCATTTTTATCCTGCTCCCATCCACAAAAACCTGATCCCGGAAATCCTGCAAGAGAGACAGATTCCCCCATGCTACTAAAAAAAGAAAAAAAGAAAAGTTGGTTAATATATTATTATATATAGAAATGGAATTCAGACAATTTTTACCACTAAAATAATAAAACAAATCTTGCTTAAACCATGTAAAAAAATACTTTAACTCCTGTTATGATAGACATCAAATCTTTCTATCCCTCGCTTAAAGATTTTAATACTTAAATTTATTTAAAAAAAAGAGAAAAACTTGCTTTACATTGCTGAAATTCTATTTATGACAAACTGATGAGAGATTTAGTGTTTTTCCGCAAATTCCTGAAGCCTTTTTCTTTGCCCACCCAGGCCGTCCCACAACAAACTACATTTTACCTGCTCCAGCTATCATGGCAGTGGGACCCGTGTGATTTTAGTTTTGCTGTAGGGCTCTACTCTGCCCTTCCCACCCTGGCACCTCGTTTACTCCTCAGATGTATGGAGATTTAAGCAGTTTGAAAAGTGGGTTCAGGAGAGTTACAACTCCAAGCTCTTCATAATTTGGGGTAGCTGTTTGGTCACTCACACAGCTCATCTTTTTAGCTGGTGGGTATCGGGGCAGCTTCCATTGCTGCCTTTGGGACAAATCTTCAAGGAGGTTGTACACATTTTAAATGTACCGGTTGTTTTCAACAACAAGTGGAGTCAATGGCAACATTTATGGCACACTTGGAGCACCTGAACCAACTCTGTGATTATAATGGGGGATATAAGGGATATGCTCTATAATAGGCTGACGTGAGTTTACAGGGGAGTGGACTCAGTGCTGATTGTTTGTAGAGCCAATATTTGTTTTTTAAGAGGACCATAAACCTTGTCTTAACAATAGAACCCACAACAAAAATCTGAAGTTTCTGAGTGCTTTAGCACAGGGCAATGTAATGTAGCAGCTAAAAATAAAAAACAGATGCCAATAAAACCAAGCACCTGCCTTGTTTCTGGTGTGTCTGCTGGTGGGGGCAAGGAAAGCAGAATTACTCTCCCAACAGCAGCTCTTTCTTTTTTCTAAATGCAGAATGCAAATCCTACATGAAAAGTGGGTTACGTTACCTGAGAGTTTTGCAGTAAAGTTTATAGTGCTGTGTGAAATTCATCTGGTTTTGGTTTGCAAGGTTTGCAGACCCCTAACTTTCACTCTGAGTTTTGGGCTTGAATGAACCCAAAAGCTGAAAGCAATATTCAGCCAAGCCAGATAAGTTTTACATGGTTTCACGTTAAAACCCTACAAAACACAGGCTTCAGCCACAATTTACACCTGGGACTATAAACTGAACGGGTATGACCAAATATCCATGAACCTCGCCTGTAATTTGAGTTTATAATAAAACTCCAAATCATTTGAGTTTCACCTGTTCTGAGCTTTCATTATGAAAGTTTTGCACTCAATTAGCAAGGTAAAAGATGGTTGGTGTGATTTCTGTTAGGTTAGGTAACACGCCTAACGACATTTACAATAAAGGAAGATGAAGAAGCTTATGGTTATTCACTGCATAAAGTCAGACAACACAGAGAGAAAAAGTTACTGGCTACTTAGGAGGTGATCAAGTTCTTGATGAGGCATATAGACACAACCATGGATGAGACCTAGCATAAAATGTGGAAACTGCAGGCCCCAGACCTATTTGTATAACAAATACAACATTTTTTTTTAGGTTCTTTAGGTTGGGTTTTACTGGTTTTAGATACTGTTTTTAAATTTTAGTACCAGACCCAAGTATTTAATAAGGATTAACTTTTATATAAATGAGCTGTCTTCAACAAAATGTTAACAGTCCTGGAAGCTGTATTGGCAAGAAGCCAATATCTCACACAGTGCTGGAAAACCAGAGGGAAAAGACAAAAGCGCATCATATTGCTCCAGTAAATTTCAAGACATAACAGGCATTCAGATTTGGTATTCTGCCATAGTTCTAAGATATTAACAATAAAATGATTGGCTGTGTGAAGTAACACATTGCATATAGCCTTTTAAATCTCTTTGGGTACAGATATCTTATTTAGCTGACATGTCTGCCAGAGATACAGTTGTATAATACAACATTTGCAAAATTGCTACTAATGTATGTTCTGATAGTATCCGTTTCTTATAGCAATAGTGTGAAGAAGGCCCATTTACAAATGAAATCTGTTGTTGGCACATCTGGTAAAAAAGCTTTCAGCTATAAAGATAGCTAATTCAGACATCTGGTTTTCAGTTAGTTTTCTTGCTCCAATAACACTCAATTTGCACATTGTAATATGTACATTAAACATTCTAAAATAATTCTAAAAACAATTTAGAGGAAAAACTGATGTTGCTATTGTGCTTTTCCAGACTAATATAAACTATATCACTTTAAAACATTAGCTGAAATTCTGCCCACAATCAGTTATGCAAGCCTACTGCAGTTACTGGGCTGATAGATATGTAGCTTAGGCCCAGAGCCCATTAAATATAATCACAACCATAAAAACCTGTCTCCATATAGTTTGCAGTGTTGTTGTAGCCATGTTGGTCCCTAGATATTAGAGGGACAAGGTGGATGATGTAATATCTTTTATTGGAACTTCTGTTGGTGAGAGAGACAAGCTTTCAAGCTACATGGATATCTTGTCTCTCTCACCAACAGAAGTTGTTCCGATAAAAAATATTATCTCACCCACCTTGTTTCCTTATAGGTCAGTTGTATCCCAGTATTGTAACCTTTGGGGGTCAAATTAATCCCTAGGGAAGAATTTAGCCCTTTATGTTCCCAGTACCGTCTCCTATTATTTTCGGGTTTTTTATTGTGGACCACGATTTCAGTAGCAAGATGTAGTGAATTCTGTTTACCAGATGCTGTGCCAATGGAGATTAGGTATATTTATTTTGTTTTACTTTTTGAATTGTATGATTAATGTGGGAAATTTGAAACTCTTTGGAACACAGATATGATCTAACCAGTACAAATTAGAGTAAATTCTTTGAGGTAGAAGATATGACAGGAAGAAGATACCACAACAGCTTTACAAAATTTCAGGCAGGCAGAGCTATATTGTAAAGTGTTAACAGAATAGCATACCATTGTAAATATGAGGTACTGTAATACTAACCAGTGAAGTAAAACATGCCCTCATTCCATTCTGTCAAAAAATCATATAAATCATGCCAGCAAATACTTCTGTAAAAATAAAATCCTCTTGTATTCTGCAATTCTGCTGCTGTAGGATTTGCTTCTAACACTATCCTTGCTACAGAGTTGTACTCCAGAACCTACACTGTAAGGTAATGTTTCAAAGATTAACTGAGTGTAAAATGATGCAGAATTGATTTTCTGGGTATGCAGATAGCTTGAAAAATAGCTCTGAGGGAAGTAAATATCCTCATTCATCTGTGGGTGTTAACTCTTAAACCTAACCATGTCAGTTTAAATGTCAATATTTGTAACTATTTCAATACTAATCAGTTTAACAAAAAACAAAAAACGTCCAGCTGATGTGCTTGTCCCACAATTCAATAACACCTGGAGTTGCTGCAGAATTTCCTATTTACTACCAAGGACTGATGCAGAAACCAGAGGACCTTGACATAGAATTTTTAGATCCAATTTTGCACAGAATATACTCGAACTAGTCTCTCCATATTAGTTAGGGTTACCATTCGTCCGGATTTACCCGGACATGTCCTCCTTTTTGTGTTAAAAATAGCGTCCGGGGGGGAATTTGCAAATCACTAAAAATGTCCGGGATTTCCCCACAGGCAGAGCGAGGCGCGGCTGGGAGGGCTGCAGGAAAGTCAGCCGCTTGCATGGGGCTCTGGCAGCCAGAGCCCTTCCCCCGCAGCTTGCCGGGCTGGACTCCGGAGCAGCTGTAGAGCTCCTCCTCCCCGCTCCCCCTCCCTCGCATTCTGAGCCGGCCGGCCTGCCGGGCCGTTTGCATCGGGCCTCGGCAGCTCCTCCTCCCCCCACTTCTCCTTCTCCCCTGCTCCCTCGCTCCGGCAGCAGTGTGCGGGGGCAGGGACTGGGTTGTGTGTTGCGCTGGGGAGCGCAGCCACGTGTCCGGCTCCGCACAGAGCCCAACACCATGTTCTGAGTGGCAGGGTAAGGGGGCCAGGGGGCCAGAGAAGGGGCAGGGAGATTTTGGAGGGGACAGTCAAGAGACGGGGGGGGGCTTTTTGGGGGGGTGGAGAAGGTTTTGGGCAGTCAGGGTACAGGTAGGGGGTAGGGTCCTGGGGGGCAGTTAGGGTGGGGGAGGGTCTTAGGAGGGGGCAGTTAGGGGACAAGGAACAGGGAGGCTTAGGTAGGGGGTGGGGTTCTGGAGGGCAGTTAGGAGCAGGGGTCCCACGAGGGGGCAGTCAGGGGACAAGGAGCGGGGCGGGGGGTTGGGAGTTCTGGGGGCGGGGCTGTCAGGGGGCAGGAGTGGGGAGAGGGATCGGAGTAGTCAGGGGACAGGAAGCAGAGGGGTTTAGATGGGTCGGGAGTTCTGGGGGGGGGCTGTCAGGGGGTGGGGAGTGGTTGGATGGGGCGTGGGAGTCCCAGGGGTCTGTCTGGGGGTGGGGGTGTGGATAAGGGTTGGGGCAGTCAGGGTACAGGTAGGGGGTAGGGTCCTAGGGGGCCAGTTAGGATGGGGGGAGGGTCTCAGGAGGGGGCAGTCAGGGGACAAGAGGCAGGGAGGCTTAGGTAGGGGGTGGAGTCCTGGGGGGCAGTTAGGGGCAGGGGTCCCAGGAGGGGGCAGTCAGGGGACAAGGAACGGGGGGAGGGTTGGGGGTTCTGAGGGGGGCGGGAAGTGGGAGGGGCAGGGGCAGGGCTAGGGCGGGGCTCCTCCCGTCCTCTTTTTTGCTTGCTGAAATATGGTAACCCTATATTAGTCATTATTATTTAGGACCGAGTCCTGTAAATGCTGGTCACAGCTCAAGTAAAAGGGTTTAAAAACAAAAGAGTATATAAATTGTAGGGATAAAGGAAGGAATTCTGACCGCTAGCTTGTAGTATCAGTACACACACAGAGCAGAGCTTTGGAAGGAGTAGAGATTGTGGCTTCCTGCTTCCTCCTTAGCACTCTGTGTCATGATATATACCCAAAAGGTGGATGTAATGTATCATTAGAAAACTAATAATTCACTGATCATTAATATTCCTGCGTGATGTATGTGTAACGCCAAAGGACCCTGGGTGTCAGCAGGCAGGATTGAAACTGGGATCTCTGAAGTTTAGTGTATGAGTCTCTACTGCATGAGCTAAAAGCCGCATGGTTCTTAGCTAAAACTGTAGCAAACTCATCAATCTTTAAGTAGTCTAGGTGCTACTAGAGGGGGACAGAGCACCACACCCAGCGGGCATGGGGTACATATGGATGGTCAACCTACAAAGGATTATAATATGTGCTGGAAATATGTCTAAAATGTGTTTAACCAGGCAGTCGGGGAGTTGATAGACAGTTTTTTCCAGACAAGGAAGGCAGTTCTGCCTGCTTGAATGTGTCTCCAATGTAAATTGAGCAAATTGTGACCAGAGAGAAAGAACAGCACATTTGCATGCCAGGCAAACAAAACTGAGCAAGTGGGGAAAAAGTGATCATGTAACAATCTATGCAGAGGATGGAGACTGCATTCCCAAGAAGCCTTCCTGCCTCTTGTAAGTCCATGAACTTTGAGAGGTTTTTTTTTCCCCTGAGGTTTACTGGACTGTGTGGAGAGGGGCATAGAAGCCCTAAATTATCCTCCACCTGAGGAGACAGGGAAAAGCAACTCCTTGGACTATGTGTGGATCTGACTAAGAGCTAATCAGTCATTGCTGGAAAAGGAAGATTGGTCAGGAAACTAAAACTGTAGCTTGTTGAGTTAGGTCTTGACTTAGCCATTAGAAAGCATATTTTCACTTTATTGGTAACTGTTTCTGTCTTTATCCCTTATACTTGAACTCACTTAAAACCCCTCTCTTTTTGATTAAATAAACTTGTTATACGTTTTAGCTAAACCAACCCAACAAGCTGTAGTTTCTGTCTCTTTAAATAAGCACCAAACTTAATATCTTCTGTGAATGTTCTATGATAGAGGCTGTGCTTTGCAGAGAGACATCTCTGAGGAACTTGGGAGATGGGAGTTTGCTGATTGTTACCTGCAAGGCATGGCTAAGACTGGCTGAGTCTTGAGGAGTTTGCTGGTGAGGAAGACAGACTGGTGTGGCAGAGAGCTGATGCAGTCTAATCAGGGCCAGCTCCAGCATTTCTGCCGCCCCAAGCAAAAAAAAAAAAAAAAAAGCCGCGATCGCCGGCGGCAATTGGGGGGGGGGAAAAAAAAGCCGCGATCGGCGGCGGCAGTTCAGCGGCAGGTCCTTTGCTTCTAGAGGGAGTGAGGGACCTGCCGCCCCCGAATTGCCGCAGGTGCTGCCCCTCTCCCTTGGCCGCCCCAAGCACCTGCTTGTTAAGCTGGTGCCTGGAGCCGGCCCTGAGTCTAATACCCAGCAAAGCTCACCTCTGTACCTCAGCAAGAGTAACACAGTGGCTCACAGTCTGGATGTACAGAACAGCATGTCACACACTCCACGTGGGTTTTCATCCTTATGGTTCTGTATGTGAGCAGATCCGCTGGTCGCACACACCTGCCCTGTTACATTGTGCAGAGGCATTGTTGAACAGGTTCAGTCTGCAAAAGGTGTGGGCCTCTCTTTCACCAACTCTCCATTGTCTGGTCCCGCTACTAAAGCAGAAACACTACATGTCAGCTGCATTTGGGGGGTTTACATGACAAGAGCCCTGCGCAGATACAAAATTTGTATCCACATCCGATCCACCATCTGCAAACACAGTCTGCAGATATAAATCAGATATCTGCAGATTTACAAGCCTGTATACATGACCACTCAGGATTTGGCCCTTAAGAAATATGTATGTATACCGTAAATATTTAATTTTTGAAATGGAAGGTATTTGCAAATAGCTACAGTTGTACTTTGTATAATACTATATGCTGCTGAAACAACGCAGCATGTGCATTTGTGTATATGTTAAAAAAAAAAAAAGATATGTTCTTTTAAAGAGATAATTCTGCTACGAAATGCACAGTGGTTCCATCATAATCCCCAGATTCAGCTCTGATTCTTTGGTCTGGAGGACAAAATTCCATAATGCTAATGAGAGAGAAAAATATGAACTCATTTACTAGGGCCCAGATCCTCAAAAGTATTTAGATGCCTGACTCCAAAAGCCTGATCCTGGATCTCAAATCATTGTAAACTGGTGCAGTAGCCTCATTAACTTCAGGGGAATCACTCCTGATTTGCAGCATAGGTGAGATCAGAATCAATCCCCAGAATCTTTAACCTAGCATGCTGATTTAGTATTGGAGAGGTAAACAGGAAGCATCTGTAGTCCTGAAGAATTTATAGTGCATTTGTTCAGCATTTTGTGAAATTAAACAAACAAAAAGCTGTACATTAAAACTTCCCCCACTAAGCTAGAACTCCCCTCTCCGAACGAGTAATGGAGAAACATCAATCACCCTGTTAGTCATGAGAGGAGTCTCTCTGTAGATATGGAATGCTGACTTTTAAGAAATCTCCTGTCTGACACTTAAAGAAAAAAAGCTACAGTTTGCATTTTACTTCTCTGCTCACAGTTGCAGCCTAGTAATGCCTTAGTCACTCCAGTGCTGCTGTATTGAGTTTACGAGAGACCTGACTACTTTAATCAGAGAGAAATCTTCATTAGCCATATCTTTAAAGTGACTATCCAAGGCACAGATGAGAAAAGTAATCTTGGCCACAGCTGCTGCCCAGTGTTAAAAGTTCTCATGAATCTTGTGACGATTGGTGGGTTTTTTTAAAAGCTCCAGTTCCTGGAGGCATGTGAGTACATACAAATTTAAGTTTTAATTTTTAATGTAAGTTTCCACCCTTATGGTTGTGGAGAAAAATATGACAGTATGACTGTAGTGTACCCCGAAGATTCAAAAACCAGAAGGCAAAAATAAAAGAACCACCACATGTATTTTTAATCAATCATTATTTTTTGCATCCTGACTCATGTTTTTTGAGCTTTTGGTTGTTGGCAGTACTGATGATGTGCATGTAAGCTGCTGGGGCATGGGCGGTCTACCAAGTTGGGCCCCACGTAGGTGCAAGAACTCATACTTTTAAAAAAGATTATTTTTTAACTTTTTATTTTACTTATTTTGTGAATAAATATAAAACAAACAAAAACCCACAGCCTGAGACAGACACCTGGCATAGAAAATTTCAGCCCAAATGGTGAAAGTTAGGCAAAGTTGTAAACCAATGAAAATTGTATCTTGTAATGGAAATTATCTGGCAACATTAAGTGTAGGTTACAGAGGTGTTAGACGCTACAGAGGTGGTGCAGGAGTGTGGAGGGAGGGGGCACTGGTGCCCAAACTGTAGCCCCACACTCCTGCACCACCTCTTCCCCTCAAGACCCTGCCCCTTTTCCCTATCGCTCGTTCTTACGGACGGTAAAAAGTGGTTGTGCCATGGCCCCATGGCCCTCTCCCCCCGTTCCGGCACCCCTGATATAGGTGAAGCTGGCAGCACAACCTAATTATGTAGCCTATCTTACTGTTAGTCTGGATGGGTAACATTCATTCCAGTGCAGAGGCCCACACTGGACCTAAGGGTCAAATTTCACCCATTATGCCGAGTTTCATTAAAATAGTCAATGTATATGCCCTGTATTATATATATGCCATTATGTAGAAAAATAATGCAACCCTACTGCAAAAATCAAAGCAAAGCTGCTGCTGATAGAATGCATACTTACTCCAAAGAACCTTCCATGCATTGGTTTTATTATGTAAAATCCCTGTGAAAGCAGTGGTGAATTTGAGATGAAATTTGCTTTAATTAAAATACCTGGTGAAAAGTAAATATTTAATGTTAAAAGGATAATTCCATGGTAACAGTTTAATATTAAATGCACAGATGTTAATTAGCAAAATGTAAATGGTTAGGCAATTTAAAAAACAAAACTTTCTTCCCCCCTCTAATGGCCATTGGCAGGGACACCGTCACGCACTTTAAAGACTAACTCCTTCCATATTTTTATTTTTCAAACTTAAGCCACCTTCAATTATGAAGTTAACTAAGATAGTTTACGAAGCTGCAAGAACTCTCTTTTGGGACCTAGTGCCTTTCTGTTAAAAAATAAGAGAGCTGAACTGTTTAAAATAATTATGTAAAAAAAATCGATTTGGAATGAAATAGCACTAACTTTGATCTTAATGCAGTTTGAAGCAGCAGAGACATAAAACCTGAAGTACTAGATCTATAATGTAAACGTAGACAGACTGATGTTCTTCAGCGATCAGGCATTTCTATAATGGGAACATTTTTGTTCCCTGGGACTAGTAAAATGAAAAGCAAAATATTAATGCTTTAACACGGATGAAGATGCCTTGGGTTTATCCTCTGATGCTTATGTCTCATTTTGCTGATCTAACAATTTAAATCTCATTTGTAATCAATTCCTGTAGAAATCTTGCCATCTTCTGCTCGCATACTGTATTCTCTGTAAGGAAAAGGAAGCAGAACCTGCAGCTGAAATTAGGCTTTAACTAGAAAGCCAGTGGGTGCACATTCTCCCTGTAGAGCATGCTGCTACACATAATTCCCATTAACTTTTATTACACACCTGCAGCAAAGGAAGAAAGTGGTGAAAAGAAACTCAAAAAATTGTTAGCACTGGGTCCAGCCAGAGGTCATGCCCTTAACAGCATACATAGGCTGCTGTCCAGGCAACAGTGGCCACCCACTGGCCAAAGGAATAGCTACTGGTCCTGTCTGCAGGCAACAGCAGAATGCCTGGCTAATATAAATCAAGTTGTAACCATTGACAATTGATCTTTACAGAGCAATATTAGCCGCATGACTGGTGTCAGAAAAGCAGACCTAAAGCGTTGTGTGCACACCCCTATCTTGATATTCAAGTCTGTACCAGGGATTCAGAGGAGTCAGCTGTGATTCTTGGCAGACACCCACTGACCATGCCACTAAACACAAACAGCTAGCCAGAGGGTTGCAGTTGGTTCAGGAGGATGCTGTAGGCATCCATAACGCCCCCTCCAAGAAGAGGTCTGCAGCTAGATGCACTGCTGCAAAATAAGGTAGCACTTCACTGTAAAGATGCCCTTATCCAGGAGTGGGTCTGCTGCTATGAAGAACCACCAGCCAAACCCTCATTGTAGAAGGGGGATCAGCACCAGAGCTTCTGGAGCTGCAGTAATAGCCTGGAGGCAGCCTAGAGAGAGGAATTCTGTCCCCGTGGAAGTCTTCAGCACATAGTGTCTACTTGGGGCAGGTACTAGAAAAAGAATTTGTCCTCAGTTCCTTGTGATACTACATCTCAACAGCTGTGAGCATCAATCTTGTGAGAAAACAAATACTTTGGTTTCATCAAAGAAAAGATTGTCAGTTGGCAAAAAGAACAACTTCCAATTGCGGTTTATTTCCAGCAATGCAAACAGGGCAATGTCTGAACAGAAAGAAATTTACTAGGTTAAATTTTGGCCTGTGAAAATGATTTGGTGCTAAAAATTCCTGAGATTCCAAAGCCCTGAAAGATAGGGGCAGGGAAGGGAGGGGAAAGTCAATTCAAATAGGAAATGGCTGTACCCTTAATTACTGTAATGTTTCACTGGCTTTGCTTTCAGGTGGCACCAATATACAACATGTGCTGCACAGCATCAAAACGCTGTCTTCTGACAGTGCATGTGAGAGACACTGGTCCACTGTACCTCATATGAGCCATATGGCAGGTTTAGAGGTCAGTTTTGTTCCTTATTTGGTTTTAGAATGACCGGGTGAAAAAAATTTCAGACAACATGACTAATGCTGAGGCAGTCAGTGGCAGCTTATACTAATTTACGAATTAAATTTTCAAATGGAATGGAATCCATTTAAACTGAAGCCATATTGTAAACTTTTTGTGACCATGACATACAGTAGCTGAAGCGGAATAAATTCATCCTCTATAATCACATTAATGACTGCAGGAAGTGGTAAGAGAAATAGTAATTCTTCTGAATATTTTAGGATAATTTATCTTTTGCAACACACACATATTGGAGGCATGTAAATAGAAGAAATTAAGTCATGACATTCTCAACCAGTGCAGATTCCCCAGAACTAACAACAGTGGAAGCTGTAGTGTAGACAAGGCTCAGGCAGTTTTATCATCCTGACATCTAACCTTGTTCAAAACTTACTCAATGGTGCAACATAAACTCTACTATCCGTTAGAACAGTGCTTCTCAAAGCTGGTCCGTTGCTTGTTCAGGAAAAGCTCCTGGTGGTCCGGGTTGGTTTGTTTACCTGCCCTGTCCGCAGGTTCGGCCGATTGCGGCTCCCACTGGCCACGGTTCGCCGCTCCAGGCCAATGGGAGCTGCGGGAAGGGCGGCCAGCACATCCCTCGGCCCGCGTCGCTTCCCGCAACCCCCATTGGCCTGGAGCGGCGAACTGCGGCCAGTGGGAGCCGCGATCGGCCGAACCTGCGGACACAGCAGGTAAACAAACCAGCCTGGACTGCCAGGGGCTTTCCCTGAACAAGCGGTGGACCGGCTTTGAGAAGCACTGCATTAGAAGACATGCTGGAAAAAATGTCACCAATATGACCGCTTCCACCAGTTATGGTAGGCATCACCAAGTGGTGCTGTTTTACAGTCTTCAAAGTTGTTCTTCTCATTGAACAAACGTTCAGTTGTGAGAAGACGTGCTGTGTTTTTAGTTCTGCTGTGCAAGGTTCCTAAGGGGAGCTGTATGACCAGCAGGAGGAGGGTAATTTGCTGTCTGCCTTGATCTCTGATTAGAGTAAATTCTTGAGGCAGAGTTTCTCTCTGGCAATCAGTTATTGGTGTTGGGCTGAGGTTTTGGAAAGAAGGAATTGCCTGGATGCTGTTTGACTGCCTGTATTCCACCACAGCTGTATAGGTGTAAATAAAGTTACACTAAGGCCTTGTTCTCACTGCTAAAAGAGGTGTGTTCTTTACTTCAGGGTAACTAATGCACAAAAATGCTCATGAGCTATCAGAGGTAAAAACATAGTGAAGACCATTCCCGAGTTGTTTGTAACTCAGAGGTTCTACTGTAAGTGCTACTGAATAGAAGATACAGGAAAACAAGAAAATTGCAGGTATGAATCGGCAGAGAAAGCCCTCAGATTCTACCAGATGAGCCAGTGTGACAGGGAAGTCCTGCTTTGAAAAAATGAGTATGCACTAATCCTGCCATAGAAGAAGAGGAGGAAGGAAAGTACACAGACTTTGACAATTTAAAACATAGGGACTGCCTCTAAGCATATGTTTCTTAGACTGCTGGGCTTAATAATGGCAGCATTTTAAGTGGCCTAGGCCTGGCTTTGAAGGTAACACCTCACTGGATGCAGGGAAATACCTCTGCTGCTGGACAAATGCAATGTTGTGTCAGCCAATAATAGTTCATGGATTTATTAGGCCTGGTTGAAAATAAATTTTATATTTGATGATCAGATTTAGGGATTTTAAAAAATGGATCCCTTAAAATGAATAGTCTGATTCACCCACACCCTAGCTGCGGCTCCCCTTCCTTTACAACTTGCAGGTCGCTTTTGCCTGCAGAACTGCAGTAGCTCCTCTCTGACCCACAGCACATACAACCTTTCGCAATGCTGCATTATGGTTGAATTTTTAATTACGCCAGTCAAGAAATGTGTGTGTGTGTGTGTGTTACAATAGAGTCCTTTCACTACGTGACCACCCAACACTGGACAAAATGACACACTGTTCAGCAAATAATGCACTATGTAATGGAAAATATCTGCACATTCTTGGTAAACAGACTCACCTATACTGCATATATGCTAAATTAATTTTAATACTGTGCCCCCGATTAGACTGTAGGTATATGGAATTATGTGCTGGTGAGTTATGTTTAAAATGTACCCTTCTACTACTACATACATGTTTTGTATTGTTGAATAGATATATTTGTACAGTCATGTAAAATTATTTTGTAAGGCATATATACAAGAGGTCAGAGAAAGGTCACAGTGTGTAGATAAGGTATTTCTATAGCAATACAACAAAAGAGGATGAGGAACTTTGTGTTGTTTTTTCCTGTATGTTCATAATTTGTACAATGTGTAGCTACACGTATACTCCACAGAGAAAGCCAAATTGATCCTTGGTGTAAATGGTGCCACTTAACTGAAAACAGTGGAGTTGTATCTGCATATACCAGGATTGAATTTTGCCTAAGCCTGTCCCACTGAAGTCAATGGGAGTTTTGCCATCGATTGATTTCGTTGGGAGCAGGATCCCGCCCATAATGCATTATGGAGGCACCAGAGTAGCCCTGTTGTCAAGTTGAAATTAACACTTCAAGTATATTAAATTCTCACAATATTGCACTCCTTTGAGAAGAGTGTTCTTTGGAAACTTTCTAAATAGTCTCTGCTAAAAAAAAAAAAAGGTAAATATTCCAAACAATAGAATATGTAATCCCCAGTCACCAGGCAGAAACAGTGATGTAGCCATTTATTTTGGCTTTTACATACATTTTTTCACTTTGGTAACATTTTATTTATTTATTTTACCTTATAAGAATTCCTGCTGTCTTTGGTATTGTTCCTGACTCACTAAAGTGTGATGTAAGATATGCAGTCTATGGATGCCTCACACTCATAACCAAGATTGGGGAAACAACCTTCACAAAGTAGAAGTGCTATTCAAAACAGCAGTTGCCTCAATGCAAGAAGATAACGTTACTCATCACAGAAATTTCCTTTTTTCTATTTTCTATCCCTAATTGTGATTTTTAGGCTGTGAGTTTTCTGGCTTCCTTTTTTTTATTTTGTTCTTCAATGCATTTATGGTGTTTTTATTTTCCTCCTTGGTTCAAGCTGCCTGTCCTACAACTAAAAACTAAATACCTTTTCTTTGTCATTTCCTCAGATCTTCAGCACTGCTTTTTGTCTTCCTTTCTTAATGTTTCCCTCATGTTTAATTTAAAGCATTTGCCTTTTATCTTGGTCAGTCTCTTTAGCTGCTTTTGCTCTCTTTCCTTTCATTTCCTCTTTCAAATATTCTCTTACTGTTACAGCAATATTCCCATTTTTCTTCTTAACCTACATATATAGCAGCTGTTTTAAGCACTTTTCTCTCTTGTTGTTGTTCCCTTTTGATTTTTGATCATCACAACCTGGGATTGAAATTCACATTAAAGTTTCCAGAGTATTTTTCTACTGATAACATATCTTTTCATGCTGGGGAAATATGTGAAAGACTACTATAAATGGATTGTAAATTATAAGTATTTTGATAGCTGATGTCACTGCTGAGTAGCTGTGTGCTTATTTTGGTCCCAAGATAATTCTTTAGATTAAAAAAAGAGAGAGAGAAAAGGTCTGGAGCACACAAATAAGGTTAGATCTTTTTTAAAAAGGATAAAAAATGAGTACAACCCATGTTTATAAATAAATGGATTCATTGCTTAGCATACAGAGATGCTTTAAAATGAGGATTTCACAGAGAATGGTTCTAAATAAAGATTGGGTTGAAGGGAGCCCTGATAACCAAAACTCCTTTTTGGTTTAGGTTTTGAGGCTAATTATCTTAATTGTGAGCCTAACTATGAGAAAGTGGATAAAAGTTGAGGCATCTTTTGGGATCGCTGTGTTTTCTATTCCTCTTTCCCTCTCAGAAGCACTCCCTAAAAGACCTTATATATGACAAGGGAAAAAATGAGATGCATGATTCCCTACTGGTATAGCTCTGATGGGTTAGCAGTGGTGGAAACTGTAGTGTAGATGGAGTGCAGGCGGTTTTACCCCCATGACATCTTGTGTTACCATGGCAGCTGTAAGCTCATATTTCTGATCTGGTTGGGAGGGGAACACAGTGTGACGGGTTGGATCACAGAAACCCCCTTGGGAGCTGCCACCCGAT
>NW_020664418.1:25178948-25185275 GCF_002925995.2 Terrapene triunguis
TATAAGCACCCCCTCCCCATAAAGCCTTATGGGGTACACTGTCACACACAGATGCTGCACCTGCAAGTATTTGTTGTGACTAGGAAAAAAAAAAGTTGAGTCACACCTTTAACCGGGGAAAGTAAATATCTTGTGCCCTCTTTGGAGCTGTGAATCACCCTTTGCTGGAGAGAAGGTTGCCATGATCTGGAGCTGCACTGATGGTGAATTACAGGTCCATTTCTTTCATTGTAGATGCAGCCAAAGGCTCTGGTGACCATCCCTGTGGCAAAAGCTCTTACAAATTCTGCTCATTCAGATGGCTAGAGAGAGTTGCTGCAGAGAGACATTAGGCATGCCTACCCCTTCCTTGGGGACTGAGTGTGAAGTCTCTTCAGATTTCTTGTTTTAAGTGTTATATTTTTAGACAAAGCACTTTAAAATGGTCAGAACTACAAAATATTTGCTTTCCTCAGTTAAAGAAAACCCTGTTGTGTGTCCCAGCATGACCCAACCTTTTTATAGCTACATCAAATAGTTGTAGAGTAGGATGTTGTCATTTCTTGTTCTTTTTCACAATAAGGACAGAAATAAAAACACAGACAGTTGTCTTTGTAACACAAGGTGGAGTCTGACATCCAAACTTCTGTAAATAAAAATCCAGCTGCAGCATTTGATCCATCTGCTTACATTCTGAAGAAAACAAACAATAATGATGTGCTTGTAACCCATAATTTGTGGAATTATGTAAGCAGGGAATTTCTCTTATGTATTCAGCATTTCAATTATGCTGTACAAATGACAACAGTTATAAAATTTTGGGCTTCAGTGCTTTACTATCTTTGCCGCCCTTCTGTCTTCTTCAAGATTCAAATAGCCTTATCTGTTTGTTTTTAATTAACAGTTGACTTGTACTATTAGAAGATACACCACTGGGTACATGGACTAGTCCAAAGTGTCTGTAGAATGATTTTGTTGTCTGTTGCTAGGGTGACCAGATGTCCTGATTTTATAGGGACAGTCCCGATTTTTGGGTCTTTTTCTTATATAGGCTCCTATTACCCCCTCACCCCCGTCCCGATTTTTCACACTTGCTGTCTGGTCATCCTATCTGTTGCTGAGACTTGAGAGATCAGAAAAATGGAAACTGCATCTTAATCTTAATTTCTAGCTTGTTTACAGTTTTGATTGTGTCAAAGCATTTATAACAGAGGAATAACAGAATAAAACTGAGCAGAAGACTATAATCATGTGATCAATATCTGCTGGTGTTTGTCAGATTTCAATCTTACAATTGAGTTGAATGTGCTAGCTATTGCATTGGCATTCCTAAAGTATGGTAGCTCTTAACAGCAGAACATTAGCGCACAGGAAGTCATTATATGACCCCCAAATATTCTTGTCAGAATGCAAAGTGGGTCTGATCATAAGCATGGAACAGCAACAAAATGAAAAATAAAAGCTGACAACAATGCACTACACACCTTTATTCCTGTTTCCTTGCCCTGCCACAGTTCCTAAGGCTATGTCTACACTACACAGCTTTTAGCGACATGGCTGTGTCTCCATAGCCATGCTGGTAAAAGTTGCGCAGTGTAGCCGATGTTTATCAGCTCTCCTGCCAACAAAAAACTTCTACCCGCAATGAGCAGCATTTGCGGTGTCGGCAGCGCTCCTGACGACAACGTGCTGTTCACACTGGCACTTGTTGCAGCAAAACTTTTGTCTTTCAGGGTGTTTTTTTTTTTTAAACACCTCTGAAAGACAAAAGTTTTGTCGTTCAATTGCCAGTGTAGACATAGCCTAAATCTACTCCAAACGGGCAACTCCAGGCACCAGCGCAGCAAGCGTGTGCCTGGGGCGGCAAGCCTCGGGGGGCGGCCTGCCAGTCGCTGTGGGGGTAGCAGTCAGGGAGCCTTCGGCGGCTTGTCTGCGGGAGGTCCGCCGGTCCCGCGGCTTCGGTGGCAATTCGGCAGCGGGTACGCCGAAGCTGCAGCACCGGCGGACCTCCCGCAGGCATGCCGCCAAATCTGCGTTACCAGCGGACCTCCAACAGATGCGCCACCGAAAGCCGCCTGACTGCCGTGCTTGGGGCGGCAAAATACATAGAGCCGCCCCTGACTCCAAACATTGGTTTTAGAGCAGTGGTTCTCAAACTAGAGCTACCGCTTGTTCAGGGAAAGCCCCTGGCGGGCCAGGCCGGTTTGTTTACCTGCCATGTCCACAGGTTCGGCCGATTGCGGCTCCCACTGGCCGTGGTTCACTACGCCAGGCCAATGGGGTTGCAGGAAGGGCGGCCAGCACGTCCCTCGGTCCGCGCCGCTTCCTGCAGCCTCCATTGGCCTGGAGCGGCGAACTGCGGCCAGTGGGAGCCGCGATTGGCCGAACCTGCGGACGTGGCAGGTAAACAAACCGGCCCGGCCCGCCAGGGACTTTCCCTGAACAAGTGGCGGCCCTAGTTTGAGAACCACTGTTTTAGAGAACATCAGCCGAGTTGCTGAGGGACCCCTGGCATTCTGACCCCCTGGGGCTCTCTTCCAGCCTGTGTTTTTGAGAACTCAGTGCAGGCTGAGGTTTGTTTAAATCTGCCAAGCTCCTCTTTTTACAGCTACTTAGGCTAGTGGGCTTTGTCTTCGCTGACAATGTTATCTCGCTGTAAAATCCTAAGGGGAGACAAAGCATTTGTAGTGTTTACTGCAAGATAGCTAGGTGAGGTCATACCCATACCCACATTATGGTTCTTGACCTTGTCAAGTTTACCTCTCTAAAACTGATGTGCCTTGTCTTCGCTAACTTAGCTAACTCAATGGCTCACAAACTTGTACTGGTTCACGTACCACCCAGGGGCAGATTTAGAGTTAGTGGGGCCCTGTGCACAGCTTCATTCCCCCCCCCACTCCGCTGGGGACCCAGCCAAGAAAAAGAACATTCTCGCTTATCTCCCCTGCTGTTTTTCATTCTTTTTTTCTTCCTCCTCCTCCTATATTATAAGTAAAAGGAAGTAAATGAAAATAAAGTGAGGCACCTTGATTGTTTTTGTAGTCTTTTTTTCCCCCCACAGACCACTTAAAAATTGCTGAGGGTCTCGGCAGACCACTTAATGATCTTTCCAAATGTTGTTTGTACCGTTAGCTAACTATTGTAAAGTGCTTTGGATAAGAGCGCTTTATAAAAAAAATGTAATAACCTTTTCTCGGTCCACCTGAATGGAGTTCTTAGACCACAGTTTGAGAACTTATGGTCTAGATGAAAGCCTGCATTTGCATTACGCTAACATAAAAAATGTGTAAAAATAAAAATGATAGATCATGCATGAAGGGAAAAATAAAAGCTAACTTCCTCTGAAGAAACATATTCAATTTGAAAAACAATATATTTATTCAGATAGCTTTTTTTCCTACACTTTTTTTCTTTACAAAATCGTCAATTAAGTCGTCATAAGTAATATTTTGTAAAGAAGCACTTTCAATTGTCAATATTACCGAACTTGTCAAATGTTCCTGGTTCATCGTATTACACAATCCATAAAATGTCACCCAATAATTTCTGCATCAAATTCATAACTTCTGTTTGAGTTATAGTATATTCATTTAGAAAAATATCCAGTCGTGACTTAAAGACTGCAAGTAATAGAGAATCCACCGTATCCCTAATTAGTCGTTCCAATGCGTAATTATTTTTTTGAGCTTCAGTTTCCAATCATTGGATCTCATTATGCCTTTCTTTGCTAGATGAAAGAGCTGTGTATTATTGGAAATCTCTCCCCATGTAGGTTCTTGTAGACCATGATCAAATCACCTCCTAATCTTCTCTTTGATAAACTAAATAGATTGATGAGTGACTGCTACTTCAGTTGTTAACTGAAAATTTTGAAGTTAACATTATTTGTGTGTAAAGAGATGCCTTTTTATTTGTCTCTGAGTCTAAGCAAGAGATGGGGGATACTGTTTAATGTGAGAAAATAATTTGGGGATCAGCATATATGAATGAACTGACTTCAATTTTTAAAGCTAATGGGAAATCTGTATCTATTTTACAGGGCAGCAAGGGGCACTACCGATATCACTGGCAGAGTCACAATGTCAAGCACAGCGGAGTGGATGATATGGTCCTTCTCTCCAAAATCACAGAGGATTCCATTGTGGAGAATCTAAAGAAACGATATATGGATGATTACATCTTTGTATCCTTTATGGACATGTTTTTACTGGGCCAATGTGGGCTTGCTGCTATAGAGTGTAAAACTAATTAATATATATTATATATATCTCCATCCATCCATCCATCCATCCATCCATACATGAAAGCAGATCACTGAAAAATGCTGAGCATTTTATATGAAAGTTCATGTGGGATTTAGCAAAATGCTTTCCACACTGAGCAAAAAGTTGCGGCCAGGAGATAGTACTCTTCCATTTAGTAGCACAAAACACCTTTGTTCCTTTGGAGCTTTATCTCTCTTGGGTTATACTTGCGAAGTTTTTAGTCCTGTGTTTTGCACTGATGAAAGCATGTCTGATACTTCATTTTCTCCCTATAAAAATGTGGCATTTGTATTAAAATTATCTAACAAAGTGGTATTATTAAGTGTTTTTCAGAAGAATTCATGATTAAATCAGACACGTTAGATTTTAGATTCTTGTTGTAAATACTATTATTACTTTTTTATCCCTCTCCAGTTTGTGCAGGCGTTTATTTATTTATTTATTTATTTTTAATCTAGAGATCAGCTCCTGAATTTTCAGTTGTTAATGTGTCCATCCATGAATGAACATTAGTCTGTGCCACTTGGGGCAGAGATTACTGAATCTTTCCACTAAATGCTGACATAGTTTTTCATCAGAAAACAATCATTTCATATGTTTATACTGACATAATGAGTGTGTGGTTTACCATATTGGTACCCTGGATGTTGTCATTCATCTTTGAATTAAATCCAAAAATGTATGAGGGGAGCATTGCAAATTCACAATACAGAAATTATGTGCAGTGGCTTTTATTTCCTTGCTGGCTAACATGACATCATTTTGCAGCTATTATTCCGTAACAATAGATTCTTATGTAGGGCACTAAATGCTAATTCTATATTACACATGCACAGAGGAATTACTTCATCCATCTGTTAAATTCTCTGCAGTAAAACACTGCAGCTATGTAAGAGCGCACAGCGCAACTATATAACAGTTGAGGAGAGGAAGTGAAGTACAGTAGATTCCACTTAATAGCAATCCTGATATTAGCAACTTCCAGTTAATGGCAATATATTGCCAGGAACTAATCCCATCTCATTCAACATAATTGTTACTTGGATTTGGATATTAGCAATAGCATGTGGCTTACCACCACCTCTTTTTGGAAGAAAGGCGCCACCTGCAGGCAGCTTGCAAGGCTGCTGCCCCAGAAGGAAGCACTGGGATGTGCTGAGCATCCCCTACAGGCAGGTTTTTGGGGCTGCAACTAGAGAAGGAAGTGCTGAGACTTGCCTTCTCTGGCTGCAGCCGAATAAACCAGCCTGGGGCCAGCACTCAGCACTTCTCAGTACCCAGTGCTTCCTTCTGGGGCCACAGCCCTGCAAGGGACCACACAGGAGGTGTGGGGCTGTGAGGGGAGGCTGTGGGCCACACAGTAGCAGGGAGAGGGGCTGCAGCTCAGATGCTGGAGCTGCTCAGTACCTCTCCTTGCACTCTCTGGGCTGCACCCGGCTGTGGGACTGTGCACAGGGAAGGAAGTGTTGAGACGTGCTGAGCCCCAACTCCTGGAGAGTGCAGGGAGAGGTAGTATGTGGGCTCCAGCACCCCCACTCACCAGGGAAAGCCCTAGCATCTGGGCTGCAGCCCCCCACCCTGCTGCTACCCTGCTCTCAGGCAGGTTTGTAGGGCTGCAGCCAGAGAAGGCACATTCCAGTGCTTCCTTTCCTGGCTGTTGCCTCACAAACCTGCTTTCTGCTTATTAGCAACTGCAGATAATAGCAACTTTTTGCTGGCAACTGAGAGGTTGCTAATTAGCTGAATCTATGGAATTCCATATCCATGGAATCTGCAGGAGCATTTCAGGTATCAGAATGTAATTACCCAAAGCAGAATTTAACCAGGACACCAGAATAGCCTCCTAAATCTTTGAAAAAATTCATGGTATTTATAATGGCCAGAAATAGTCCGGGCTTCCATGTTATATCTCCTCCAGTAGCATGCTGCCCTGTAAAAGTGGTTCTCAACCAGGGGTATGTGCACCCCTAGGGGTACCCAGAGGTCTTCCAGAGGGTACATGAACTCATCTAGATATTTGCCTGGTTTTACAACTGGCTACATAAAAAGCACTAGTGAAGTCAATACAAACTAAAATTTCATA
>NW_020664418.1:25185675-25211115 GCF_002925995.2 Terrapene triunguis
TTTTGGGACACTCCACATATGGTAACCCTAGGTACAGTAGTCTGGCAAGGTTGAGAGCCACTGCCCTACAACACCATTCTGGGGTGCTGCTTTCACAGTAACTTGCCTAGAACAGTGCCACCTACTGAATCACCAACACCACTTCCTGCAGCACCCTTAGTAAGTCTCTCATCAGAGAACTGACCCAACCTGAGAGTACGCTGCTTAACATCTGTACATCAGGTAGCTCCACTGAAGTTTACACCACTGAGAGTTCAGACGGTCCCTTTAAAATGCTGCTTTTTGTCATGTTCACAGCAGCTAGTCCTTCTCAAACTGTCAATAAGACACCACAGAAGAGGCTAAACAGTTCAAATATATCATTTCCTTTTTTGTATTTTTACTGAAAGTATCTTTTTTTTGTCCTCAGATACATGCTCCTGAGTTCCACGCTTAACTTAAAAAAATTAAAATAAATATTTTCTGAATCATATGCAATATGTTTGTATTTGTAAGCCTCAGTAATATAATTCTTACTATTAAGGATTTTAGAAAGTTATTGTTATTTAACAGCATTGATGGGAAACCCAATTTTATTTGTAAAGCTTTGTTTTATTGATAGATATTTATAGCTCAAAATATTATACAATACATCACCAGTAATAAGGTAATGCTTTACGAAATTATAGCCACTGAGGAAGTCTCATGAACCTTAACTGCTCTTGAATACAGACATATATTGGATCTGTGTTAATCTCCGTGAATCCTTTCAAACAGATGCCATACTTTGGAGAAAAGGAAATAGAAATGTACCAGGGAGCTGTAAGTAAAGTTATAAGATAAGATATTGCAGATATTCAATTGTATGTAAAGGTTCTTCTCTCTTTGTTTAGACTAATGTGAGTCTGGTTTTGGTGGTGGTGGAACTTACTGGCCTAGAATAACTTAATTTGAATGCAGCATCTAATTTTAATGTGATCCTGCTTCTTCTTTTCCCTCCATTTACATGTTGGATTCACTGAGACAGAGTTAAGCTTGCAAAACAGATTCATTTATTGATTTAAGTTTGACCAAAATTAGTTTTCCCACAGCAGACAGTTCCCCTATACAAGAGGAATTTTTCACTAGCTACCTACACCTTAGATCTCTAAAGCTGGACACCAAAACACAGAGGCACACAAAATTAGAGGCCAGTTTTGAAAATGGGCTGTAAGTATGGGGCAGAGGGAGGGCACTAGGACATAGGTAACTCAATCTGCTGCACTGGAATCAGGCATGTCCATAGACTGAAAACTACATATACTATTCAGTCTGAATGGGCTCAGGGGTCCGATGTGGCCAATCAGCCTGAGGCTCTCTGCAGTGGTATAGCCTGTTTATTTGTTATCTTAAGGGCACTTCTGAAAGGGGCATAAATTATGTGAGTTTCTCTTGGACAAGTATGTATTTAAGTATTCTACATTTTTAAAATAGGGTATTTACATATCTCAGTCAGGACAAAAATTATGGTTGAGAGATCAATAACAAATCTCAACAGTGACAATGATTATTGGTTTGCTTTCATGAAAAAGGCTCCTTAGAAAGAACTTGTGCTGATTTTAATATGTAACTGCTGAAGTCTGAGGCTCAATTTAAGATGCAAAATTTTCTGTCCTAGCAAGAAACTCTTCCATGCGAAATACTTATATTATTTTTTTCTGTGGTATTTAATGTTCTGTCTGAAATGTACATTATATTCCCCAACCCCCTCCCATAGGCTCAGTATGAAAATCCACCACATATCTATGCTCTAGCGGACAACATGTACAGAAACATGATTATTGACAGAGAAAACCAGTGTGTCATTATCAGGTAAGAAACAGCTGTTCACCTATTAGAGCTGCTAGTTTAAAGCTTTCTCAGGAGGAAGGAGGATCTCATTTTATTGCTAGATTCCCTTAATTATATAGAATTATCCATTTGTGTGTGTGTTGTGGGGGATCTCAGATCATATTGATGATGTATTATTTATTTTGGAACTTTAGAACACTGGGAGCATTATGGAACTTTCTAATTGGCCACAAGTGATGTCATAGCTATGTTTAATAATGCCCAGTAGATGTACAGGCTGAATGCTTTCCCTTATTTTTATATGTTAAAAATTCAATTTCAGAAAAGTAGCAAGATACTCAAGGAATTTTTGCATTTCTCATGTGGTTAAAGTCACTTGCTCTTTGGCCTTGTGCCTTGTAACACCCCCACAAATATACTATAATCACCCACAAATAGGACCCCCGTTTGTAATTTCTTACTGCAAAATTATAATGCACTGTACACTCGCAGTCAACTGCATTCAAGCACAAATGCAACCTTCCAGCACGTCGTCTGGTAAAAGAGGTTGAGTCTTGTAAATTCTTTGAGGGCATTACCATGCTTCTTTTTCTCTTACATCAATTTTATATTAGTAGTACTAATACAAATCTTTTGTGTCACTGAAAATGGACTATTTCAGGATTTTTCGGATCCTCATTTTTGTTTTATAATGTTACCTTCGTTTGTAGCTTAACAAAAAGAACCCTTCCCCTCCTCAATGGCTCTGGAGAACGTATATGAAAGGGACATGGTTACAAATGAAACCATGCTAGACGGTTTAAAAACTGACTTTTCATAATTTCCCAATCAGCTCTATTCAGGACTTCCTTTCTACTTCATTCCCACAGGGGTTTTGCTATATATGAGGTCATTGTTAGTGGGTTCTACTGTATGTGAGGTTGCTACTCTGGTGTCACCTTTTAAAGCTGCCCTGAACCTTACTTAGTTTGTTATAAAGTCATCACTAAATCAAACAGTATGTCTATAACTTCCGGTCTGAACCAAAAAAGTATTTGGAATGACTCCTCAGCTATGCCCAGGAAGTCTTCCACTGTCCCTGTCCCCACCTTAGTTTAGATCAGCAGAAAGGTATTTTAAATTTGTAACAGCCCTCAAAGAGTCCTCTGGCTTGTGGGGATAACCAGAGAGTTCAGTCTACTCTGGCCACCCCTCCTATGCCAGGGGCTTTCAGGGGTGGCAAAGAGCTAGCTGTGTCAGCCAACGTTTCCTCAGACCAAGGAAACTTACAGGCACCTGGGAAACTTTTTGGCCTCTTTGTGTCACTGGAGTGGTGCAAAGGAGCCAGAGAGGGGCCAGGATCTGAGTCTTTGTATCTGAAGGTGTTCCTCATACAAGGTTTTCTGCCATCATATTGAAGGCCATAGTGTGAAAGCAGAGATCATCTTCATATGTGTCACAGATGAGCTGCACTTGAAAGCCTACCAGGAGGAGTCGTGTGAAAATTCTTCCTACTTGTGGAATTTCTTTTTGAGCTGTGACTCATCGTCCTGGCCAGGCTCCCAAGGGTGACATCCCACAATAGAAAAGTGTATGGGTGCTCCTAGTACTGGAAAACAAGAGCATGTAGCTTCTTGGAAATAATTGATTACACATGTGCTCAGTCTTCCCCCACTCCTCTGCCTTCTTTTTAGCAATACTAGAGTTATTTGGTCCCATTTCTACGTATGGTTTATAGTTGTTAGAAACAAGTAAATTTTGTTTTGCTTTGAGCTTTGGTCCTTCAAATCCAGAGCTTGGGGTAGTTCATATGCAGGTCCAATTTATCTGAATCCCCAAAATTTGAGGGTTCAGAAAAACAATTCTGGATTTGACCTCTATAAGGACCAGGCTTTCAAACATGCCTAGCACCCAGAATATCAAGGCCTTTGGAAAATCTGGCCAGTTATTTAGGTGCCTGAATTGTGACCGCTGAGTTCTTTTATAAAAGCCAGACCCTGATTGTGGGTAATGAGCTCTTTTGAAAGTTTGGCCCATACTGTAAATAATGGATGGTTTGTGGACCCTGAGACGTGTGCACAGCCTCATCACACTCTTCCTGTGTTGTGCTTGATACATTTGAAGGGTATAACAAGAAGGAAAGAAGAAAATCATTTTCATTGACATTATATACAAAATGTTCCTCTTCTTTGATGCATGTTTATTTTTCCTAAGATTATTTTTGTGAGATAAACACAGGAAAAGCAGAACACTACATTTCCAGATGCTTTTTATGTTGGTTTTTGATTTTGGGGACAACTCTGAATGGTTCATTGCTGGGTTGTTAGATTTGTCAAATCAAAGAATTCAGCTGGTCGTACGGTTCGTTTTAGTTCATTTTATATTTTTGTCCTCTTGATCAAATTCCATGTACATTGCTTTGGATTACTCAAAGATTCTTCTGATTATAACATCACAGCTCCTAATAGTTACAAGATGCAAAGCTGATCCACCTCTCATTTACCAGTCTGAATTTGGAGTGACTCTACTGAAGTCGATGAAGTTATAATGATGTAAAGGCACACCAGTCTCTTGCTCTGGCATTGCCAGAGAAATGCTTCTGTGGGTAGCCTATTAGTGAGCATTCTTAAAAGATATCCAAAATAGGTCCATCTCTTCTTCCGTACCACTTGTTATAGGTAGCTGTGCCCATTCTAGGACTTCTTTATTACTGATTATATCAGGCCATTTTACTTTGAACATTCTCTGCAGACACCTGTAATGAAAGCTGTTCAATTTGCATTGGATGGACTTACTATTTTCCAGGACTCTGCTCCATAGAAGAGGACACTTAGGACAGTGTTTCTAAAGATCTTAAGTTTGGTGGTTTTGTTAATCACATTGGACTTCCCTACTGTATTGAGTTTTTGAAATACAGCAGTTGCTTTATCTATTCTGGACTTTACATCAAACATGGAATCTCCAGAATTGTGAATGATACTACCCACCTAAGTACATTTAGTAATGGTTTTCAAGGCTTTACCTTCCAAGTAGATAAAATCATTGGTAGGTAAATTAATTTTCATAACTTCATCTTTGATTTATTAATAATATCTAATGGCTTGGCAGAATTTGCAAGACCATTTGTCTTTTGCTGCATATCTTTAACTGATTTATTCATAAGACAGATGATGTCTGCAAAGTCTAAGCCTCCAAGCTTCCAGTCTATTCATGCATTGTCCGTTTCCATACTGACAATCTGTCACATAACAAAGTCAATAGCAATGACAAACAAGATGGGGGACGAGATGCAACTTCGCCTGACGATACTGTTAACATTAAACCAGTCCATTAGCTTCTGGTTTATCTTTACTGCACATTGAATGTTCTGATACAAATTTTTAATAATTTGAATGAATTTGAATGATTTTGTTGTTTTATATTATCTGTCACAGTGATTCTCTATCTACATTGTGGAAATCCACAAAACTCAGGACTACTGGGGGCGGCCATTCATTGCTTTGCTCTACAATATTACACAGGATGAAGAGCTGGTCTACACAAAATCAATTTGGCAAAAACCAAGTTGTTTGTCTCTAAATCTGCTTAGGGTGATTGCATAGAAGACTTTCCCCTGGGACTGAAAGCGGCATAATCCCATGCCACTTGTTACAAAACTCAAATATCCTCTTTGGGGGAGTTTGATTATAATCCCTCTTTTCCATTCTTCTGTGGTGTATTCTTTCTCCCAGACCAAACTGAAGAGGCATAGCAGGATTTTCATACTGTCCCTTCCACTTGCTTTAAGCAGTTCTGCAATTTGATCTTTACCTGGCAATTTATTGTTCTTTCATCTTTCAGTAGCTGCTTTAAATTCATCCAGAGTAATTTCCTCACAGAGACATCAAACGCTTCTGTCTTCTCTACATTACTGAAGTTAAATGTTATTTTTGGTGAGAGTATACTAAGAATGCCATGGAAATGTTCTGCTCTGGTTTTCTTTTATTCATCTAAGGTAGTAAGGGTTTTCCCTTGTTTATCTTTTATTGGACCTTCCCTTCTGCAGCTAAAATCTCAAGCTATTCATTTACTGTTTTGAAAAAAAGGGTTCCCCTCTCCTTTCACTGATGCCATTTCTGCTTCCAGTGCCTGTCTATCGATATATGCTCTTTTATCCTTCCTGGCTGATAGAAGGGTGAGACAGCCAGTTTCATCTAGTTAGAAAATACTGAGTCTTGTCATATATCTTTCAAGGGAGAGACAAGCCTGTTTTATTTGTGGAATAATTACCATGTGTGTTAAGAAAACTGTACATGTTTCTAATTATAGCTGAAGAACACTGCGCTATTATGAATGATTGTGAACAATGTAAACAATGAGGCTATTCAAGGGTTGGATTCTTCCTGGCCTGGATGCAGGTGCACAGTGTGTGTGTGTCCAGGTGGAAGGGGGAAGGGAGCAAGGAGCCTTCCTTAGCACCATTTGTGTGGCCCTCGTAGGTGCTAGGCAGAATCGCAGAGGCCCTGTGATCAGGAGAAACAGGGATTTCTCTATCCCTCTTTTCCCAGGGCTGTGCAGTGCTGTTTAGAGGAAAGAGGGCAGGAGGGGCAGAATGTCACAAAAACGTGGTTTGCATCTCCATGAAAGGCAAGAATGACGTTGAACCAGCTGTTCACAAAGATATGTTTGCAATGGAATATTAATTTATAAACATGAGACAGTTCTCTATTGTCTGAGCCATGCAGATGATGGGCAAGTCCTTTACTCCGCTTGTCCATGGCAATTGAGTGGTTAAAGAGTTTGGATATTTGACAATTTTAGTTGCTAGTGCATGCATCTGAAATTCACAAGAGGCAGCAGATCTGTCTGTGCACTTGTTCCCATATATGGAGGAGAGTGTGATTTGCAGTGTAGCCATAAAGGCCAAAATGTTATTCACATTAAGCGGTTTAGGCTTCAGCAGCGGTTTGACATTTCATTTCATTTCATTTCATTTCATTTCACTGAGTTTTGCTAAGGCATACGCATGGTGATTTATTTAAGTGCATATTATTGGATCTGGCTTCTGTATCCCACTCTAATAGCCTGCTGAGCTGTTCCTCCTCCCCGTCCCAAAGAAAAAAATGGCTGCCCTTCAATGGATACCTAAGAACTGCCAAAAAAACACAAAAACGATTCACTCGGCTGAGATTTGAACTATGAAGGGTTGTCTGGTGACTTGTTTTGATGTGGTTTTTAATTCCCTCTAGAGCATCATTGTCTTGTGATCAAGGCAGTGGATGTTATGATTAGTAATTTCCTGTTTTGTGTGAGATAATAGATATTTTCTTCAGATTGTCCTTAAAGGGGTATGTTTCTGCAAAGGTGGAAGGTTTATTTCCCTTTTTTATCAGTTCGGGCAACTTCTTCCATGAGGTGTTTTAATGTGCTATGAAGAAATTTCTCAATTCAAGTCTCTCTTCCTGTTCTTAATATCAGCTTAGTTATCATCTGCATCTGGTAATGTTTTCTTACAAGAAGGCTACCTATCATCACCTTAGGATGGTACAACAACTTTACTGATATTAATTTACTTTAATAGAGACTTCTCTCCACTTTACCCCTTTCAGTAAAACAATCTGACTAACTCTTTATCTTAAATTGATTAAAGTCAATTTAAAAAAATCTGGTCCTGCTGCTGCATTGTAAAGCCCATGCAAGCCTCAAACAATTGATTTTTTGAAACTTGTGCAGCGGAGAATGCCGCTGGAGACGTGATTGAATCTTACCAATAGCAGCCACTCAGGAAAAGGCATTCACACACAAATCTTCAACGTGTTAAGGAACCCTGGCAAAAGCCATCAGCAGTACGGGGGAGAAATATTTGTGTAAGGCAAAGCTGATGGGGATGCTTTGAACAAAACTAAAGAAATGAAACTTTACATGTAGACTTCTCCAGACACAGCAGAATAATATTTTACATCTGCAGTGTCCTTGGTTGGTAGATCTAAGAGCGCTTTGTGTACATTAATAAAGTTCCTCAATGTCCCAATCATGTAGATAAGTATTATCCCTCCCATTCTGCAGATGAGGAAATTTGTGCACAGGGTTTTAAGTGACTTCCCTTAAGTCACACAACAAATTAGTGTCAGAGGGGGGCATAGGAGTCAGAAGTCTTGACTCCTAATCCCCTATTTTAATCACTAAATTACCCTTCCTCTCAACAATGAAGAAGTGGAAATAAGTTTCTACATAATTCTTTAATTTTATTCTGAGTTCAGTGAAGTTTTAAGAGACTGTGTTGTGCAAATTTTGACTCTTTCAGAGTAGCAACTACTACTGGAAAAAATTGTGTAAACCTATAAAGTATTTTTTAATTATTAGGAACATATCAAGAAAGTGAATTTGATTTCCAGTAAGGAAAGACTACAGGTTGAAAATTAATTGTCAGTGCCACTAACCATTTATTTTCCATAATCCATTTTCTTCCTTTTTCTTTTAGAATGTATACCATGTTTTCTCTCCTGTTTCATTTGACTCTCTTTAAAGAATGAGATACAATATGAGCTTAGATACAGCTTGGTTCTTATTGATAATATAACATGGAACAATCAGTTGCACACATACAAAATGGGAAATGACCGCCTATGAAGGAGTACTGCGGAAGGAGTACTGCGGAAAGGGATCTGGGGGTCATAGTGGATCACAAGCTAAATATGAGTCAACAGTGTAACTCTTGCAAAAAAAGCAAAATATCATTCTGGGATGTATTAGCAGGAGTATTGTAAGCAAAACACGATAAGTAATTCTTCCACTCTACTCCGCACTGATTAGGCCTCAACTGGAGTATTGTGTCCAGTTCTGGGCACCACATTTCAGGAAAGATGTGGACAAACTGGAGAAAGTCCAGAGAAGAGCAACAAAAATGATTGAAGGTCTAGAAAGCATGACCTATGAGGGAAGATTGAAAAAACTGGGTTTGTTTAGTCTGAAGAAGAGAAGACTAAGAGGGGACCTGATAACAGTTTTCAAGTACATAAAAGGTTTTTACAAGGAGGAGGGAGAAAAATTGTTGTTCTTAACCTTTGAGGATAGGACAAGAAGCAATGTGCTTAAATTTCAGCAAAGGTGGTTTAGGTTGGACATTACGAAAAACTTCCTAACTGTCAGAGTGGTTAAGCACTGGAATAAATTGTCTAGGGAGGTTGTAGAATCTCCATCATTGGGGATTTCTAAGAGCAGGTTGGACAAACATCTGTCAGGGATGGTCTAGATAATACTTAGTCCTGCCTTGAGTGCAGGGGACTGGACTAGATGACCTCTTGAGGTCCTTCCCAGTCCTATGATTCTGTGATCCTGTAGGGAACTGTTTTAATTCTTCTCATGTCTCCATACTTTTAAAAAATAGCTGATCCATACATACTGCTTTCTTTCTTCCTGCTTACTCAGCCAATGTCCCTCATTTTAGTCCCGAAATTACCTGTGCTCCACACAAATTGGGAACCTCCTCATTCTTATTGTTGAAGTTTGCTTATATCAGAAATAAGGAATCATGTAACTGAGGTTACAAAGTAGTTTGAATAATTTTTTGTGTATCCCTCATTTTGAATATTTGTCACACATTGTGGTTCCCCACTGGGGCCCTGGTAGGTTGAGAGGTATGACTCCCAATAATCTCATAACTAGGTAAAAACAGTATCCAAATAGGGTCAGCTGTTACTGGAGAAAATAGATAGCACTACAGAAATGCCTGCGTTACAGAAATAAATACACCTCTACCCCGATATAATGCAACTCGATATAACATGAATTCGGATATAACGCGGTAAAGCAGCGCTCCAGGGGGGGCGGGGCTGCGCACTCCGGCAAATCAAAGCAAGTTTGATATAACGCAGTTTCACCTATAACGCAGTAAGATTTTTTGGCTCCCGAGGACAGCGTTATATTGGGGTAGAGGTGTAACTAAACTTTAGGTCACGTTGCAAAAACTTCCCTCTTTGATATAGTTTTTCCACCATAATCAGAATATTCCCCTGTTTAAAGAAAAAAGCCAAAGTTTTCTTTAATCTAAGAAAGGGCCAGAGCAGACGATTTAATTAAGTCCACTAGGGACCTAGCTTTGCTAAGCTGTTTAACATGGACACACTCAGACACCATGGTGATGGGTGCTAATATAAACCCCAAGATAGATAGAATATTCTCATAATGGGCAAAATTCATCCCTAGTGGAACTGCACTGACCTAATGGGAGTTAAACCAGAGATGAATTTGGGTCCATTGATATTTGTTTCCTATAGTTTCCACAATGTGCTAGGTACTACACAAAGAGAAAAAAAGGACAGACCATCCCTGCCCCTATAATATGTTTGCATATTTATTTTAGACTTGCAGGATCCTCATTCATCTGCTTTTCCAACCTCCTTCAGTCTATTTCTAGGTGTTTAAGCGTTTCAGTCTCCAAAGTCATACAGTTGCAGGGAAGACAATGCTGAAACTTCGCTCAGGTCAAACTCAAAAGTGAACTGCACCCATTTTGTGCAACACAGCAAAATGGAGGCTCACGTGATGAAAGGCAGCTGTTAACCTTCTGTCAATGGCAATCCTCATGCTGAAAAGTGACTTGGAGCCCAGTCCTGCACTCCATACCAAAGAAGAGCTTCCATTTGCTCAAATCCTGATCTCAGTTATAGCATCAGGGCTTCTTAAGTTGCACCCAGCAGTAATGGTCCTTAAGAGCTATTCTGACAAATGGAAATCCGTCACTGTTCTCTCGCTGCCCTAAAACTGGCAGGGGAAGTGGTGTCAGGGGCATGAAGGAAAGATTCCTTATATCTCTAAATCCCGATAGCCGGTTATTCTGGCTATTGGCTGTTCTGCACTGATGGAGCAATGCAAAGCATTTGGTGGGTTGGGAAAGGACCTGACTCTTGTATCAGCACAAATTGGGCCCACAAAATAGAAGGAAACATTTCAAGGTTTACTGCTTCATGTTAATGCAACAAGATGTTTTAAGAGATGTTTAACCAATGTTTGAGCAGTTTGGAAACCGGTATCGCTAGAAAAAGCTGATGCTGCAATTACGTAATTCAGATTGCTTTTGACTGTGATCTGAAATGGTGTGAGGATTTGAATACCGTATTATAGACATGAAGTTTCTTCCTAGATTTTACTAGTGTTGCGTTTGAGTTTCTGTGTACCAGTTCTCTCAAAAGTTTGCTTCACATTAGAAATATTTAGTAGAAACCTATCAAAATCTGTTACTACTCTCTCCAATAGGAAATTGGAAAAGGAAAATATAAATTAGTGCTGTTCACTTCAATTTTAACTTTTAGTTTCTTTTTATATTTGCTTGAGGTTTACATTAGACCAGGGGTTCTCAAACTGGGGGTCGTGAGGTTATTACATGGGGGGTCGCGAGCTGTCAGCCTTCACCCCAAACCCTGCTTTGCCTCCAGCATTTATAATGGTATTAAATATATAAAAAAGTGTTTTTAATGTATGGGGGGGTCGCACTCAGAGGCTTGCTGTGTGAAAGGGGTCACCGGTACAAAAGTCTGAGAACCCCTGCATTAGACACTAGCTCAGGTATCTGATTCAGGTTGGATGGATTTATCCTTCCAGCTTTTAAAATTGAGTATCCACTCTGGCCAGACTTTGCTGTGAAGAACTGCACTTTTGCTATTTTTAGCTTTCAGACTGTTGATGTAGACTTCTAAATGCAAAGATTACCCTCCCTACTGTAGTGAATGTAGCTGTAATTCAGATTTTTCCAGAGGATAAAGCCAAATGGCTGCATTCTCTTCTTCATGCTGATTAGGGTTAGATGAAGTGATTCAAATAATAAAATAACTGACCCAAGCCTTCACCCAGAACTCAAACTGAATTCAGAAAAAAAATTGTTGAGCGGTTCAAAAATTATTCAGCTTTTTAAAAATTGTTTAATATTTGATCTGTGCTTCCTGGTTGTTATCAGGATGAGAAACCAATGTGGTGAAATTTCTGATGGCTCTTCTTGCAATATTTTTACATTGACTGGAAGCCCAAAGGATGAGGCATCTTACGAGAATTCCAGCCTGGTTTTACAGACCCAAAAGGGCTGGATAAGCATCTGAATTTTTGAGTGCTTATCAGAACTGAACCTATGGGAATTTGGCCATGGTTGATGCTAATGGGGAGTTACACATTGGCAGCAACTGGCAAATCCATTCTCCTTTCCAACAGAGGCGGAGGTTATCCTGGGAAACATGGGGCAGGACTTGAGCAGGGCATGCATTTGGTCCACACCCAGGCACAACTGAGCATAGTCTGACCCATGGTATCAAAATGTGTTGAATTTGTTCAGAGACTTGAGGATCACTCAGACTTTTATGCATGAGGACAAAAGATTTCAAAATACAACATTGTGCCCTCTCACCACCATCTGTATGGGACCTGATTTGTCTCATCAAAAGTGGTGTAAGCTGGGTTAACTGCGCTGAATATGAGGACTAATGTGACTTGCACCAACACCAGTGTAAATTAGGACTAATTTCATTGAAATCACAATTTTCAAGTGTGAGATCAGAATCATTCCCCATATGTAGTATCATCTTAACTCATTCCAGTTCAAACACAGAACCTTTTATTTCCCCTTGAGAGGTCCTGTGATCTTTGTCCAACAGCTAGCAGTAGATGAAAGGGACTCCTAATCTGTTGCAAGATGTATCCTAATGTCACCACTGAAGTGAAATATTTTAAAGGAAGAAATTGTGAAAAGTTAGAGTATTAAGCCTTCTCGTAGCCTGTGTCAAGAGGCATAAGACCAGGAAGATAGTTCTCAGTGAGTCATTATTAATCACATCCTGAATGACTATTTCATTTAGGAATGCCTAAAAAAAAAAAAGACTCCTGTGGGATCTAGGCAGATGGCTTCCCTTAAAACATAAGGCTGGGATTTTCAATGGAACCTAAGGGAATTAGGCACACAAATCCCACTAAAATCCAATGGGAATTGGGTTCTTAGCCCCTTGAAAAATTTCAACTTAAGTATATTAATTTCTCTGTTTTAATACTTTCCCTTTTTATATGTCTGGTGGAGATTTTGTGAGTGTGTATGTAACATTATTTATTCTATGTCATTCAGTGACAAACATGCCCCAGAAGTATCATATTAGAATGTTATATGTCATATTCTATATGCTGTTAAATCACCTGATTTAAATTTGGGGCATATTTATTATTGTGGTAGCTCTTCTTGGTTAAACAAGGTAAATCTCAAGCAACTCCAGTAGAAACCTGAGTTACTCTGTATTTATACTTGTCTTCACTAGAGTTATTCCTGATTTAGTGTATCAGAGTGTAGAATTTGGGCCTGTGTTGGAAAACCTTTTGGTAGGAGTGACAATTTATCTTCCTTCTTTCAGTTACATTTTCCTCAGTGTTTCCTTAGAAAACTAAATCATGAAGGTCTAACTATCATTAAACTTTTATTTTGGGGTAATCTCTCTATCTACACAGTTTTAGTGCTGCTGAGCATGGTGGTATCCCACATTTTATCAAGTTCCATGTTGTTTTCAGGTCTGAACCACTTAACAGATGTGTATTTGTGTTCCCCTCCTCCTAGTGGTGAAAGCGGTGCTGGAAAGACTGTAGCTGCTAAATATATAATGAGTTACATCTCTAAAATATCGGGAGGTGGCCCCAAGGTACAGGTGAGTTGATATAGTGTAATGTTGCTGTAAAGAAACCATGTCAAATCTTATTGTATAGCCATAGTGCCAGAGATGACACTTAGGAGGTAAATGGCTGAGCACACATGTACAGCCAACATAGATCCCCTAGCATAGAAACTGGTGTGTCTCTACTGCACAAACAGGTCTTCCAAAGTTCAGGTATCCCTGAATTGTACTCTGTAGGGGACGGATGAATAGGGGCCAAGGATTCACCTCTGAACAGATCTGCTGGTCCTCCACCTGTGGATGGGGAGTCCATAAGATGAAAACCCATTAGTCTGAACAGACTCCTGTGGAACAGCTTCAGTGTTAATGCTGAATTATTTAAAGGTTAAAGATTTTTGGGAAAAAACATTCTTTAATGGAATTTATGACCTCAAGATGTAGGGAGAGAAGTTTAATTTGTAGCAACCAAACATTATTTAACAAAATCTCAGAAAATCTGCTTTTTCTACAATGTCAAATATGAATTTGTACTAGACCTTTCAGATCCAGATAGAATTGAACTGTGTCTCAGTGGTTCAGATCTCCCATTAAATCATGGATTTGTGTTCACACATTAAAGAGAAAAGAGAAGGACTTTTATTAAACATCATTTTAAACAAATTATCTAGTAGGAAATGTAATTTCTGGGAGCTAGCTAGAATGGTGAATAGTTGCTTGTTAATAATTCTGAAACCTCTGTCTGCACTATCTACACAAGCATTTTAACTAAAGCTAATGCAGTAAATTAGCCATATAATTCCACTAATGGAGTTCTATGAGATCATCAGCTGATTAACAGACAACTATTCTAGGTAAGTAGCGGCTACCCTTTACCAGTATGCTTTTTTTTTTCCTGCTTACCATAATACATTGGCCTTAGTACAAACTCTGATGCTGATTATGTTCTTCCTGTTTTTTTGGGAGACAATGATACAGGGAACATTGCACAGTCATTCAATAGCAAAGGGAAAATATGCATTGTGTTATTTTTGGAGTGGACTTAATCACATTATAAATAATTGTTTCAATTATTTAAGTAAATCCCAGCTGTTCCTACAAGATGCAAAATAAACTCAGCAGTTACAAGTCATAGCTGATTAAACTGATACATTTCCTTGAGTAGTGTATTATTTTTGTGTGAAATTCAACCCTCCCTACACAAACCTGAATATAGAAAATCATAGAATATCAGGGTTGGAAGGGACCTCAGGAGGTCATCTAGTCCAACCCCCTGCTCAAAGCAGGACCAATTCCCAACTAAATCATCCCAGCCAGGACTTTGTCAAGCCGGGCCTTAAAAACCTCCAAGGAAGGAGATTCCACCAACTCCCTAGGTAACCCATTCCAGTGCTTCACCACCCTCCTAGTGAAAAAGTTTTTCCTAATACCCAACCTAAACCTCCCCCACTGCAACTTGAGACCATTACTCCTTGTTCTGTCATCTGGTACCACTGAGAACAGTCTAGATCCATCTTCTTTGGAACTCCCTTTCAGGTAGTTGGAAGCAGCTATCAAATCCCCCCTCATTCTTCTCTTCTGCAGACTAAACAATCCCAGTTCTCTCAGCCTCTCCTCATAAGTCATGTGCTCCAGCCCCCTAATCATTTTTGTGGCCCTCCGCTGGACTCTTTCCAATTTTTCCACATCCTTCTTGTAGTGTGGGGCCCAAAACTGGACACAGTACTCCAGATGAGGCCTCACCAATGTCGAATAGAGGGAACGATCACGTCCCTCGATCTGCTGGCAATGCCCCTACTTATACAGCCCAAAATGCCGTTAGCCTTCTTGGCAACAAGGGCACACTGTTGACTCATATCCAGCTTCTCGTCCACTGTAACCCCTAGGTCCTTTTCTGCAGAACTGCTTCCTAGCCATTTGGTCCCTAGTCTGTAATAGTGAATGGGATTCTTCCATCCTAAGTGCAGGACCCTGCACTTGTCCTTGTTGAACCTCATCAGGTTTCTTTAGGCCCAATCCTCTAATTTGTCTAGGTCCCTCTGTATCCTATCCCTACCCTCCAGCATATCTACCACTCCTCCCAGTTTAGTGTCATCTGCAAACTTGCTGAAAGTGCAGTCCATGCCATCCTCCAGATCATTAATGAAGATATTGAACAAAACCGGCCCCAGGACCGACCCGTGGGGCACTCCGCTTGAAACTGGCTGCCAACTAGACATGGAGCCATTGATCACTACCTGTTGAGCCCGACGATCTAGGCAGCTTTCTATCCACCTTATAGTCCATTCATCCAGCCCATACTTCTTTAACTTGCTGGCAAGAATACTATGGGAGACAGTATCAAAAGCTTTGCTAAAGTCAAGGAATAACACATCCACTGCTTTCCCCTCATCCACAGACCCAGTAATCTCCTCATAGAAGGCAATTAGGTTAGTCAGGCATGACTTGCCCTTGGTGAATCCATGCTGACTGTTCCTGATCACTTTCCTCTCCTCTAAGTGCTAGTACACTAGTTTTGAGCAAGAAACTAACACCCTGATCCTACTCCCATTAAAGCAAATGGCCCTTCCACAGACAATGCTTCAAACTACGGGCTGATGCCTCTCTGCACCTGCTAGGCTGAGTTTTATGATCATTGAATCTGGGTAAGTGAGAATCCAGTGGCCTCCTTGTGATCTGCTCCCAGCACTTCTCTCCTTGCTGTCTGATTCGGAGCTCTTACAGAGCTACCACTAGCCCATTTGCAGTCTTGAGCTAGCATTCCTTATGCAGGCAAAACTCCCATTGACTTGAGGAGTTTTCCTTCTTTTAAAGAATTGCAAGATTGGGCTCCAAGGTTATAGGTTGAATTAGTAAGCAGTTATTTCATAAACAGGACATAAATACTTTGAAACCGAGTGATGATGTGTATAGTGTTAAAATAATTATTGTTCCCCATCTTGATCACCAGATGCTTTGCACCATTCAAACATAGCCTATGTATTTTGTCTCAATTTTTAATTATTCAGCAGAGTTCTGAATCTGCTTTTGAAGCCCTACATTTTCCAAATTCTCTACCTTCTTCCATTTTATCTATTTGCCATTGTCCTCAATATTCCAGTTTCCTTCTCTACTTGTTTCATTACTTCTTTTTTGGACAGTAGGCCTTATTTAGAAGGGAAGTTAAAGGCAAAAAGGATAAAATGTGGCCAGAAATGTTGCAATCTTGGGCCAGATTGTGCCCCCAGATACACTTGGTAAAAACCTGGAATAACTGTTGATTTAATGTAGATTTATATGCAGTAGCTCAGGTTAGAATATTATCCTCAAGGTTTTTTGTCCAACTCAATCTAGCCATAATCCAGAAGTTTCTCAGATAAATGTACTTAGTGAAACAGAGGAACATAGGATTCACTATACAGGATCCAGACTATAGTCCATCAAGTCTGGTAGCCTCCTCCCAGTGCTCCAGCAGAAAACTAACCCCTTTCTCTCTGGTCCTCCTTCCACTCCAGTAAATCACTCAGCCAATTGTGAACTGTTCTACATGGATATTTGTTATGTTTTAATGTTCCCTAGAAACGGGGTTTTAAAAATTGTAAGCTACCTACTAACAAGGGGAGAAACTCTACCAGTTCAGGCGTAGGAGGACTCTACCAGCAAGGCCAGTGGTAGTGGCTTACTGGTACTAAGGGGTGGGGATCTGCACCACTTTGCTTTTCTACCTCCTATATTCTTGTCCATCCCCCCACCTTCCTGGCTGCTGCGAGAGAGTGAGAGAAAAAGTTTCTGTTACTTTATCCCTGACCAGAGTCTGCCTCTGCTTCAAACCCTGTGAGCAGCAATGAAACTGTCAAGAAACAGGTCAGTTTCATTGTGCTCCTTCTTGGCATAGATATGAGCAGCAGCACTGGCTATCTGCAAGTTCAGGAAGATGACTGCATCAGTTTATGTTCTGCTTAAGTTTGAATGATTTTCTTTACAATCATAAGAACCAGAATTTAGAAAATAAAAAATAACTTGCATTCTGCAGACGTGATGGTATAGATTTCCCTTCACCTGGCCAAGAGGATATTCTAAAGCCTGCTTGTAGAGACAGGCATCCTTGCACCTTATATATATGTCAAGTTCACAAATCATGGCTTGTATGAATGCTCCAAGACCTTGATAAAGAACCCAAAGCAAATTTTGTTGTTGTTGTTGTTGTTGTTTAAAAAAATTTCAGCATGTGAAGGACATTATTCTGCAGTCAAACCCTTTACTGGAAGCCTTTGGGAATGCGAAGACTGTACGGAACAATAACTCCAGCAGATTTGTAAGTTCCTCTTGCAAAAGATTGCTTTTGCTTCTAACATCTGTGGGTTTGATTTGGGCATCTTTGGCTTGGTCTACACTTACCCCCCAATTCGAACTAAGGTACGCAACTTCAGCTACGTGAATAACGTAGCTGAAGTCGACGTACCTTAGTTCGAACTTACCTCAGTCCACACACGGCAGGCAGGCTCCCCCGTCCACGCCGCGGTACTCCTCTCGTCTAGCTGGAGTACCGCAGTCGACGGCGATCACTTCCTGGTTCGACTTATCGCGTCCAGACAAGACGCGATAAGTCGAACCCAGAACTTCGATTCCCAGCCGCCGAACTAGCGGCTGGGTGTAGACATACCCTTTGTGAAGTAAAATGCTGGTTTTTATGTAAACGGAGAGGTACACATTTCCAGGTCTCCTAGATGTTATTGCAAATGTTTGTTTCTATTACTGTTTGGGCAAAGCTATTTGTAAGCAGTCTGAGGTGTAAACAAGACAATTAGCAACTTAACTGGGGGCTAATCTGCACTGAACTGGAAGGTATGAGCATATCTATTTTCCAGCCCATGTAATAATTAGCTGTGATTTTTTTTTTTTTAAATGGGATGGAACAATTGCTAGGCTTCACTGCTGGGCATGAAGGTTATTCATCTTTCCAAAAAGCAATAAGGAATTGTTTTCAGCACTTGATTATAAATGTTATACATACTAATGGGAACTAACAACTACATATGCAGAATAATGGCCTGATATTGTACCCTAAATTCAGTTTTAAGTAATGTAGCCCTTACAACATTTAATTGGGAAGAACCACCATGTATTTATAAAATATAGTGAAGAGAGAATGTGAGCAAAATTACTGTACATATGTGGGACCAACTGCCCTGCTTGTGTAAATGGGCACAGCTCTATTTAATTAAAATGGAGTTTTACCCTTTTACATCAGCATGGAATTTGAACTGTACTTTTCAAATGTTAGGCCCGTGTTGAAAATATATATAGATATATATCTGGATATAATAGAATATAAATGTCTTGACAGACATTCAGATGTAAAGTGAAATAAAATATACAATGAGGTTATCTGACACATCCTGCAAGGGGGGAAAAAAATTCAAAATTGTAGATATCCTTATTGTTTTCCAATGTATTTCCCCTGCTGTGACTACCTATATTAGCAGTGACCCTTGCTTGACAAACTTCTTCCCCTTTTGCTCCCCTTAGTTATCAGACCTTTCACAAAATAGAAGTAAAGGGTTGACATGGGTTACTAATGCATTTCCTCAGTCCACCAAGATAAAAGGATCATTGATATACATCACCTGGAAACAGAAGGCTGTATTAACCATATGGTTTATGGAGTTGTAAATCTACTACACTGGAATAGTTCCCACCTACGTCAGTAGTAAATTTAGCCATTGGTGTTTCATTTCTGCAATTTGCCTAATTTACACCAACCAAGTAAGGCAGAAGAAAGAAATCCCCCAGTTAGTCCTTACATATGGGTTAGTGTACATCTTTGTTCTAATGCACTACAGAATTATTATGTTGGGTTTAGAATTAGTAACTGGACATGGAAAAGTGGGGAAGAAAGTAATTGTTTCTTAAGAGTCCAGGCCTAATTTAACCTTGAAAGACTGAAGTAATACAGAATAAATATTCGAGTTAGTTTCCTTGAGTTATACTGCAACAGGTGTCTGCTTTAAGCTTAGTTTTTATTAATTCAAAAACCTCTATAATTATTTGTTACAGGGGAAATACTTTGAAATCCAGTTTAGCCCAGGTGGGGAGCCTGATGGTGGAAAGATCTCCAACTTTCTCCTGGAAAAGTCTCGGGTGGTAATGAGGAATCCTGGAGAGAGGAGTTTTCACATTTTTTACCAGGTCCGAAATGTACAGTTCCTTTCGCAGTTATTTAAAAAATACTTCTTCCATTTCCAGTTTTTCCTTTATATTGGTACATCTCTCAGTGAAGTCATGCTATTGATTGTATGTTTAAAAGGGCAGTCTGAATATTGCTAGGTACCTTCAGTTGCACACTAAGGCATTGTCTAACATAGACCCATTCAGTGGCTTGAGTCTCTTTCCAAATCCAGAAAACAGTAGACTCTCAGTGAAGTAACAACGTGATGTATTTCTAAGGGCCAGCTTGAAAATTCACGGTTGCCTCCCACATGGAAGAGTTTAACAGAATATAGTAGATAATTTCCCTGCAGATTTTTTAACTGTCCTGTAGAGAATGATCACTTCTGTCTTCTCTGACATTACAGCCTCAGTCACCTGTTCAAGAGCTGTCCCTCCCCAGTTGGAGAGAGTTAGCTGTGTAATGGAATCATATCTGATTTCTGGTGTTTTTCTTTTGCAGCTTATTGAAGGTGCCTCCTCAGAGCAAAAACACAGCCTGGGCATTACCAGTATGGATTACTATTACTATCTGAGCCTCTCTGGATCCTACAAAGTAGATGACATAAATGACAAATCTGATTTTCAGGAAACTCTGGTGTGTTTTTAAAATCAGTGCTCCATGTGTGTATATTCATTCAGATATACCTTTTAAGGCAAACAGTTTCATATTTACAGACAAAGGAAATGTGGGAAGGAAAACCACATGCTGCAAAAACTCACCCATATAATTTTAATTACCCCTTTATTATGAATGGATGTTCTTTCTGGGTAGCACTCTGATACATAGGCGCTGACTCCGTGGGTGCTCTGGGGCTGGAGCACCCACGGGGAAAAATTAGCAGGAGCTCCTCAACCACCGGCAGCCAGCTCCCCCTGCCCTGCCCGAGTGCGCCGTGTTCCCGCTCCTTCCCCTCCCTCCCAGCGCTTCCTCCGCCACCTAACAGTTGTTTGACAGCACTTAGGACTTTCTGGGAGGGAGGGGGAGGAGTGGGGATGTGGCGTGCTAGGGTGAGGAGGCGGAGAAGAGATGGGGCAGGGGTGGGGACTTGAGGGAAGGGGGTGGAATGAGGGGGCGGGGCTGGGGTGGGAAAAGGTGGGGCAGGGACTTTGGGGAAGGGGGTGGAATTGAGGTGGGGCGAGGGCAGTGCAGGGGCGGGGCTGGGGATGTCGAGCTCCCACGGGGCAGAGGGGAAGTCAGTGCCTGTGCTCTGATAATTCTGCTAAGATAGCCACATAGGAGACAGTACTTTTTGTCAGGGATTTGTTGGACATTTATTTTAGAGGTACAGATTCAATAGAAAAGGAGATCAGCCAGTGAGCAGCAGGTGGAGAAAGTGCATTATGAAAAATATTAAAATACAGCACAATGATTAGCTTCCACTGAAAAGTGAAAATTGAAAAAAAGAAAGCTCTCTACTGTATATAGTAGCATGCACTGAAGGCTGGAGGAAGGGACTGAGGGCTTGTCTACATGTACAGCGCAATGTAGCGCTTTAGTGGAGACGCTACTACGCCTCTCCTGTCGGCATAGTTAATCCACCTCTGTGAGAAGCGGTAGCTGTTTTGATGGGAGAAGCTCTCCCGTTGCCATAGCGCTGTCTACACCAGGGGTTAGGTCAGTATAACTGTGTTGCTCAGGGATGTGGATTTTTCACACTGCTAAACAACGTAGTGATACCAAAGTAAGTTTGCAGCGTAGACCTGGCCTGAGAATCCGGAGACCAGGGCTCTGCATCCAGCTCTGATATTGACTTGCTGTGTGACCTGTGGCTAGCTATGTGGATGCCTCTGCCACTTCCAGTGCAAAACATTATCTAAGTGCCAAGAATCATCATTATTACTGTACCCAGCCTATGTGGGACTTTGGCAAAAATTACAGATTAGGAATCAGATTTGTAAAAGAACCATTTACTACACTTCGTAAAAAACTATTCTGCAGATCAGTTATTTTGTGACTGGCTGAAGTGCACAGCCTAAGCCAGCCAAAATGTAACTATTCTAGAATCATGCAATATGCAGTTTTCACTTTTGTTAGGTCTAAATCATCTATTTGTGTAACAGGAATAATATTTTTATAATACAACATTGTCTTAGAATCTGTGTCTCCTTCTTTAGCGCCTCAGTTTCATTTTAGCATATATGATGAGGTCAGCTAGAGCTCACATCCTGTTGATGAAATTCTGTGGAAACTTTAGTGGGATTTGGATGCCTGATTGCTTTAAATTCTTTTGAAAATCCCAGACTTAATTTTTTTATTCCAATTAATTATTCATGGTTTGTGAAAAATATGGTGAGTGAATAATGTTAGTAACTTGATGTCTTTCTTTTCCCAGCATGCAATGAATGTGATTGGCATCTTTGCAGAGGAGCAGACATTGGTACTACAGATCGTGGCAGGAGTGCTGCACTTGGGAAACATCAGCTTTAAAGAAGTTGGCAACTATGCTGCAGTGGAGAGTGAGGAGTGTAGGTAGTTCTGGAAACAATTACAAGATTAATGATGATGCAACAGGCTGAGGCCCAGATGTTGCAAGGTGAACTGAGTAGTGAGCTGCTTATCCAAATACAGTAAATCATTTCTCATGTTCTGGGATTGCTAATTCAGTTTCTCTTTCAAAAACAATATGGGGCCATAGCCCGTAGTTACACCCATGCAATCTTATCGATTTAATTAATGAGAGGTGGAGCAGCAACTCCCTCCAGAGCTGGCCTGGGTAGCCAGAGCATAGATGCTTGGGGCAGGACCGGCTCCAGGCACCAGCCGAGCAAGCTGGTGCTTGGGGCGGCAGCTTGTAGGAGGCGGCATTCCGCCCAATCCTAGGGCGGGACGGCCGCTTTTTTTTTTTTTTTTTGGTTGTTCTCCTCCGGCCGCCCTGTAGGGGGCAGCGGTGTGGAGGACAGGAGCGCCCTGCAGCAAGCCCGGCAGGGCAGCCCGCGTCCTTCCCTCCCAGCCGACCGGAGCAATGCAGAGCGCTCCCGGCAGGGGGCATGGCGGGAGGGGCTGCGTGGCAGCGCCCCGCTGAAGCCTTGGCCGTCCCCCTTCTCTCTCTCCCCCCGCTCCCTCCCTCTCCCCCCGCTAGCCGGGGCACATCTGCAGGGCAGGGAGTCCCCCTGAACCCTGGCTCCGGCCGTGCCGCAGGTTTTTTTTTTTTTTTTTTTTTTTTTGGCCAGAAAGCCAGAGCCGGCCCTGGCTTGGGGCATTGTCCATATTCCTACCCTATCCAGGCATTAGATAAAAACACCTGCTGTCTTTTAAAAATTGTCTTATATGTTCTAAGGTTTGAGGTAAACAGCTGAAGAACTTTTTTGGGATGGGGTGCAATTTATTTAAGATACATCTGAGTGTAAAGATTTGAATCATTTCTTGGAAGATTTAGAGAAGGTTTTGAGCCAGAAGTCCCATTTTTACCACATCCCACCAGGTTTATTTCTGCTGACTGCTACTTGAGATACTTGTGGGTTTTCTTGTTTTTTGTTTGTTTGTTTGTTTGTTTTTTGTTTTTGTTTTTTTGGTTTAAATCTTTAAATCACCATCCGTTGGTTTAGTTCAAAAACAACAACCCTGGTTGTTCTTGCAGTTTTGGCTTTCCCTGCTTTCCTCCTGGGAATTAACCAAAGCCGCCTGAAAGAGAAACTGACCAGCAGGCAGATGGACAGTAAGTGGGGAGGCAAATCAGAGTCCATTAATGTGACGCTTAATGTGGAACAGGCCTGCTACACCAGAGATGCTCTAGCCAAAGCCCTTCATGCCCGCATCTTTGACTACCTGGTGGATGTAAGTTCAATTTTTTCTGATTATGTCACTAGGGTTAAATGTTGAAAGGAATAAATATCCCATGTGGGCTTTCCCCATAATTCTCTGCTTTTCGCCATTGTACCCTTCCCCCACTGCACTACATTTCCTCAAGCCTTAAACAGCTGTTAATTGCTAACCACTGTTGTACAGCCCTCTCCATGCCCTCCCCCCTCCACACACACAAGCAGGGCCCCCTGGTGGCTGTCCTAGAGCAGGAATGCTGAGGGCAAGGAAAAGGGGTGCAGGGAGGCTCTTCCATGCAGTACTCCTGCACTGGAGGCATCCTTAACTTGCTTGCGTTTCTAGAGCATTTAGCTGGGGACATTATAATGATAGTGGCAGCACTGGATGGCACAACAAGGGCATGGCCATGGAACTCGAGACAGTGGCTAGAAGGCCCATGCTACATCTTTTGAAAAGGTTTAACTGGCTGGTGAGTGCACCGTCTCCAGCACTGTTAGAGGCATTATGCCTCAGCCTCCAGTCACTGCTGCCCAAGTGGTGTACCACGTTCTCCTCGGCCGCCTGCCCTCCCCCATCCCCAAAATACAGCTCACGCTTTCAGAGCCTTAATGTGACCTATAGTGTGGGGCACTCTCAGGAAAGAAGAACAATCAGGTAATGAAACTCCCAGGGGGAGTGGTCACAGCCTTCCTTCATTGTCCCATTCTTGCTGCTTTCCAGATGCCATTCTACTCCCTTTCCCTTCCTCATGTGCAAGGTAGACTCTTTTCAGGAGGAGACTCTAGGCTGAAATGGGAAGGGAGAAACATCAGATATTGGACAAGATACTGGGCTAGCTGGAGCAAAGGTTTGTTCCAGGGAGGCATTCCTATTTTCTTATAACTGCCTCACCATGGCAGCTCCCACTGCCTATAGCAGGTGTCACTGGTGCCAGCAGCTTAAAAGAGCAAAACAAGGAAAAGCAGAAATTTAAAAAGTTTAATGGGAAGAATCAGATTGCATATCAGCAGAACTCTAACTATTGAGCTTTTATAAAAGTTCCTTTTATTTCTTGTTTGCCTGTTCTATTTCTCTTTTTAAATGGCCAGTAACTCTTTCTAATGAGAAACAGATTTACAGGTAGTAGCTCTGAAGGCTCACTTGCGTGGATAACAGGATAATGTAATACTCATTTGCTAGCTGATGACAGAGTTTACCTTTTTAAATAAAGTGAAATACGCTTGCGGGGAGAAAAGGGGAGTTTCATGCTTCATTTTTTCAGTTCAAAGTTGCTTAAGGGTTTAAACTGTAGTTTGTTTTGTAAAAAACATGTTTTTTCTCTGTTTTTTATTAGTCCATTAATAAGGCTATGGAGAAGGACTATGAAGAGTATAACATTGGTGTCTTAGACATTTATGGCTTTGAAATATTCCAGGTAAGAGTGCAAAATTCAGGATCTGAATTGACCTGATGTTGAGAGGATTTTGTTTTTAAACTGTGTTCAAAAGAAAGTAAGGAAACTGTCAGCTTCCTGGGCATTCAGACTAACTGCAGTGCCCAGTGGTAATAACTCACATAATAAAAATGAAGTACTGAAAACAGCTTCAGAGAATCTAGGTCACTAACCTTTACACTGAGGTGCTGACAATACACGGAATAACTAAAATCAGCTGCCAGCACATCACTGAATATGTTCATTAAAACCTCTCCAAAAGTTGCTTATTATAAAAAAAATCAAAAGCAGTTGAATGTGGAGCATGAGACTAACATTGTTAATATTTTTCTTTGTTTTACTATAGAAAAATGGTTTTGAACAGTTCTGCATCAACTTTGTTAATGAAAAACTGCAGCAGATTTTTATTGAACTGACACTGAAGGCAGAACAGGTACCTACACATTCATAATCTCTGATTTAAAAATTCACAGAGTTAGCTGTCGCCCTTTTGTCTGGTGCTGGACTGAGGTTTCAGACAAAAATTTGCCTTTTTGTAAAGCAAGACAACAAAAAATCATTGCAGTTGGCTAACCTTGAAAATGTAAATAGCATCAGTTGCAGACACATTTATCTTCCAATACAATGATACAAAGGTGAGTCTCTTGCATACAGGGCCG
>NW_020664418.1:25211515-25241536 GCF_002925995.2 Terrapene triunguis
GGCTTTTTGGCCGCCCCAAGCAAAAAAAAAAAAAAACCCGGGGGGGGGCGGGGGGGGGAGGAGAAGAAAAAGGGGGGGGGGGGGGGCGGGCGGGGGGGGGGGCCCGGCGGGGGGGGGGGGGGGGGGGGAGGGGGGAGAGAGAGAAAAGGGGGGCGGCCAGGGCTTCAGCAGGGCGCTACCACACGGCCCCGGTCGTTTGGGAGGGAAGGACGTGGACTGCCCTGCCGAGCTTGCTGCAGGGCGCTCCCGTCCTCCATGCCGCCGCCCCCTACAGGGCAGACGGAGCGGCACAACAAACAAACAAAAAAACCAAAAAAAAAGCGGCCGTGCTGCCCTAGGATTGGGCAGAATGCCGCCTCGAACAATCTGCCGCCCCAAGCACCAGCTTGCTCAGTGTATTTATGCAGTCATATGACTCTGACTCACTGACAGAAGTGGAAAACTGCAGCCTGGATCCATCCCTCCATTTTTGTGGAAATGGCACTAAAAGTTAAATGCAAAAACAGTTTGTCTCACCCATTTTTCTCTATTTTTTAATGAAATAGATAATTCAGTTAATTTGACTGTACATTTATTTTTACTCTACCCATTCCTCACTTCTCTACCCTTTTAAAACCATGTGCCTTTCTCTGCCCTGGAATGTCCTTGCCAAGTTTCTCCTTACATGAGCATCAAATTCTACATGGGAAAACAATAATAGCATGCAATATGCCCAGAGAGGTGTGGTCTAGTAGTGCAAGTATAAACCTGGCACCCAAGGACTCCAGACTCAGCAGCTAAGTGGTCTTGTGCCAATTACTTGGGGTCAGTATTTCCAGAAGTGTACATACACAATTGCACTTCCACAAAAGTGCGCACAAATGACTAGTTAAGCATCTAGCTGGACATTTATGTATGTAATTGTTACAACTAGAGCTGGTCAAAAAACATTTGTGACATTTTTTTTCTATAAAAAATTTTTGAATTAAAATGTTTTTGACCATCTGTAGAGTTGGTTGCACTCACAATCGCAGGAATTGCGCACAGAAAGAGGGAGCATAGCTGGTCCTGCATTTTTGCATGTGCAGTTCTGAACATGCTGTTGTGGAGATCTGTTCCTTAGCCTCTCTCTCTGTTTCTCCATCTATAAATTAGCCTTGAGAATATTGATAATCACCTGCGTCTCAGGTATTGTGAAGCTTGTTTTGTTAGTGTTTGTAAAGCGGGTTGAAGATAAACATGTTAATTGAAAATCCTGCTTTGATTAGTAACTGCTCAAGTCTTGGGTGAGGAGAGTGGAAGGACTCTGAGGCATCTGAACAGTACAAGGTGCACTGGATGAAGGGGGAGGATTTTATCCTCTGCAGTGTCAGTGTTGTGTAATACAGAGCTGAATTGTACCCCAGTATTATTTTTCACAAAGTAACTGTAAATCTGACATTGGGAGACATATGAGATCAGAACAGGGGAGAGGTATGTTGTAGTTGGTGTTTTGGTCACAGGTATTACCACTAAGTTATTGAACTTATATTCAAAGGGCCAGATTCATCCCTATGCTAACTTTGTGGACCCAAAGAGATGAATTTGCCTCAGAATTCCTGTATTCATTTAGGACACGGTTCCGTGAATCCTCCACGCGATCCCATAGAAATTATCCAGCAGGAATTATTGTCAGTGCTTTTGGCAAGATCACCGAAAAGAAGCTCCCAATCACCTGTATAGACAGGTCTTTTAAAACCATTTGAATGGTACAGAATTTATCTGTGTGTGGACTATCCTAAATCCACTACTAAACCTATAAGGTGAATAAATATTTGGATCTTTCTTTCTGTCTCACAGGAAGAATATGTGCAAGAAGGAATTAGGTGGACACCTATAGAATATTTCAACAACAAAATAGTATGTGACCTCATTGAGAATAAAGTGGTAAGTTTTTGTCACAAATACGGATGCATGAAACTGAGACAACATTTTTCTCCAAACTAATTGTTAGGACTGCCTTGCTGTCAAGAGTAGCCCAGGGTTGTGCAGCAAGTGGGACACCCTAGTTCCATATCGGTAACATGTATTAGAGATGGACTGAAATTAGTGCTGGTCAGAAGAAGAAAAAAACACCGCATTTTCCTGCTGGAAAATGGAGTTTCATCAAAATCTAAATTTTCCATGAACTCCACGTTGCACTGAGGTGGCTCAGTCACAGGGAGAGACCACGCTGAATCATGGGAAATGTAGACCAGTTGGGGAGCTGACCCCCTGGGGAGAATGGGACATGAGGGAGCGACAACTTCAACTGCCATGATGCACTGTCGCAGCTCAGGCAAAAGCAGAGAATAATGTCCACCCAATAGACATTTTGACATTTCCAGGTAGAATTTTTTCAGAACTTTTTTTTCGATGAAAACTTTTACTATTTAGACTTTTCATCCTGACTTGGGATGAAAATAAACGTCAAAATATCAGAATTTCCCGTGGAACAGAAATTCTGATTTGTTTAAGCAGCTCTACTATTTACCCCTGCACAAAGCCCCAAACTTTGGTCTTGGTTCAGAGGAAATTGTGAACCGTATGCATAGCATTCCCAGTGTTGCTTCTCTTATCTGTATGTAAAGAGACATCTGGGTAGGATAATGTTATATGTGTCACACTACAATTTTAGAGATTTGACTCCGAGTTTGTCAGGTTGCAGGAAGAGAGATTAATAATATTTATCTGAAATGTGGGTTAGTTTTTGGTGGTGGGGGAAGAAAATTGTCTAACTATTTGTGACAGCTTTAAACTAAAAGAAATAGATTTTCTCCTTGTCATTAGAGCTGTCTGGTCAATCCTAGGACTTCCAGTTCTTCCTTACCTTTTCTTTCATGCTAATGGACAAATTAATCCCCAGTATAACTTCATTGGCTGTGGGGAAATTACACCTGAGATGAATTTGCTCTAGTGTTTTACTCTATCAATCTTGAAACCATATCACATGTTTCTTTTCTTTTCTTCCCCCTCTTCCCGATTTACCTTTGCCCTGTCAGAATCCCCCAGGAATTATGAGCATTCTGGATGATGTGTGTGCCACAATGCATGCAGTGGGAGAGGGAGCTGACCAGACGCTGCTCCAGAAACTCCAGATGCAGATTGGGACTCATGAACATTTCAACAGCTGGAACCAGGGATTTATCATCCACCATTATGCAGGAAAGGTGCTACAGAAAAACAGTTTTTAAAAGGAAAAAAGCCCTATTATTTTAAATGCTAATTTCTTTTAAATAAAAGCACAGTAACCAAATGGAGGGGAAATAGTTTTAACCCTTGATTAAAACTAAATTATCAGTTGCACAACTATCAAATTTAGAGAGTCTGACCCTCCTCTGATTGCCATCAGTTTTCCACTGATATAACTCCATTGATTTAAAAGGAATTACTCTTGTTTTACACAAGTGTAAGTGAGAGGAATGTCAGGCCCCATGTTCTCAAAGGGCAAGTCTACACTTGTAATGTCTGGTAGGGTTATGGACTTTTTAATGACATTTTTATATAGGCAAAAGCACTAGTGAAGCTGCAGTTGTACTAGCCACACAGTGCTTTTGCCAGCACTGTTTATTTCATTTAGGAAAAATCAAATTATGTTGGCAAAAATACTCTTTTTCCAGTGTAAAGTCCATCTACACTAGGAAGGTTTACTTTTATAGCTATACTGGCAAGCCTTTTCTAGTATAGACTGGGTTAAATCTGGGGCTCTGCTGTGTTTCTTCTCTACAGAATTTGGGTTTTTAAAAAAAAAATTTCATTTCACACTAGGGACAACAGTCCTAGAGTCAGATTAGTAATTGACATCTGTGATAAAATAGTTACAACAAAACCACTAGTTAGAAATGTTATCAATTTGTATACTTACAGATGTGCAGTATCATTCAAGGTCAAAAATTTTGCTGCATGTCAGAGAGAGATTAGGTTAAAAAAATAAAATTAGATTAAGGACATACTTTAATTGATAAGACAAGGAAGAAGCCTGCCAGATTGTCATTTTTTCCTTAGGCCACCCTTACTCACACTGAGTAGACCCTTAACACTGTAATAAGTTCTGTTGAAATCCGTGGGACTGCTTGTGGAGTAACATACTGCTTAACAAGAGTAGGAGTATCAGATTCTGGCCCAGAACTTGTACTGTGGCTGCATACTGCAGGGATTTCAGAAAGTGTGTTATCTTATATATCAAATGTGCACACAACAGGAGTAAGTTATAAACAAATTTGCAGCCATAGCTCTGAATTTCCTTGATTTGTTGATTACATTTAGGTCCTTTGCATTAGTTTCATTTGATCAGTTATTAAAAATACAAAATAAAAATAAGAAACCCATATAAGTATCAGTCAATAGCATATATGTGTACATTTTAAAAAAGGACCATAGAAAGTATTGGGTCATACCTGTTCTGTTTTCAAGAGAATGTCATTGGAAACCTTAGAATTAATTGAGAACTAAAATTAGAATTAGAATCATAACTGAGTATGAAACATGGATATACAGGAAAAGGTGTTATGAAAAGTAACTAGTTGTATGTACATAGATACTTTTCACATATGAATATCCTTCCTAATTGCAAAAGCAATCATTATGTCTAAGGACTAATTGTTTGCAAAACTAGAAGGTGTGAAGAAAAAGCAAAAAATATTAAAATATTTCTTGGAAGAGAAGAAAAAGTTTGACATGTGACTGACAGCATGTTGCCAGAATTTAGACCAATATGAATAAAAACAGTTGAATTATAAGCCTCTGAAAAGTGATGTTTCCAGTGGAAACCACAACAACCCTTAACAGTTAAATTAAAGTCATTTTCTAATAAAATATAGTCCAGCTATTTATCATGACATACTATGTGTGGCTGGCTAGAAGATCAGCAACCAACCATCAGCTGTAAGGCAATTGAAAAGAACACAACATAACCTTCTGAGTGAAGCCATGGACTTCAATGAGATCAAGATTTCACGCAGTATTTTCTTATTGTAGTAGCATGTGCAGAATATTCCGTGTATTTTGGTTGACATAGGTTATTACTACAGGGGTTTCGGTATCAGTCTACCGTACATATCTCTTGACATGGCACTAAGACTAGCAGAACTTTGACATGCAGAAACACTCATTTCCTATTTCTTTCTCCTACCGACAGCAACAACTGTTTCCATTATGGACTGCAGTGCTAAGATACCATCAAGAGAGTCTTTTTTCCTTTTTCTTTTTTTAAAGAGTGAAATAAAGGAACTTCGTCAACTTGAAATCTAGTCAGTTTAAAAAAAACAAGTTAAAATCACTTTTGGGTATCGCATCTGTTCCCAAGTATGTCTGCCAATTTTTGTGGTTTTTACAAATGACATTATCTGTGGCAGTGTGAGATACCCACTGAAACCAGAGAGGAAGTGAATTACACAGGAGAAACAGTGAAACTGACTGCATACAAAGTGCTGTCAAATGATGGTGTCCCCTTAAATTTGGAATAAATGTGCAGGTGTTCTGTTTATTATTTTGTACTAAGTCCTGCTGTATTTCTCCTATTTGTTCATGATTTTTTTTGAACACTGCAGTACTTATTGATCTTATTTAATTACAGAAAACCCTGATTATGCAGAACTTTTGTTGTTGTTTTTCCCTATATGAGATTAAATTTATTGCCAGGCTGTTGCATCTCATTAGCTAGCTACATGGTATTCTTTTTTATTATGTTCTAAATATATATCTGACATCAGCTAAGTCTTACATGACAAACTCATGAGGCAAATTATATTCAGGGATTTATTGGTTACCACGAATCAGATCAACAGAAAAATCGGGGGGGGTTTAAAATATTGTTTAATTATCAGGTTCTCTACTAAACATCAACATTTGATTTCCACCTTGGCCCAGGTGTCCTATGATATGGATGGATTCTGTGAGAGGAATCGGGATGTTCTTTTCATGGACTTGATTGAACTCATGCAGAGCAGTGAGCTGTACGTAGACAAAACTTGTTTAACACTTACACTTTTGGTGACTAGAATGTTGGGTCAAGAAGATGCCGGGGGCCTGATTCTCCACTGCTTTGCACCATGTGTAGCCATTTACACCTGCGCAAAGTGGGTATAGAACCCAACCAAATCAAAATGGTAGCATTTTGTAGCCAGTTTGCACAGATGTGAATGACTATACATTGTTCACGGTGCAATGGGGGATCAGGCCAAAGGTAGACTAGATATGATCAGTGGACAGGCTAGATATGGTCAGAGTCTAGCCCTGAATAAGGGCTTCAGGATCTAGTCCAATGATTTGTAAAGTGCTTTGAAATCAACAGAAGAAAGGTTCTTGGTTAAAGGTACAAAATAGCATTTTTAAATATTGTATGTTTTAATTAATAATGTTGATATGTTAACCTTTTAAAAAAAATTAAGGCTATCCACATAATATTCTTTTGAATCTGGGATTTTGTGACCCTTCAGAAATTCACGTGTCAGCGAAAGGGATCGCTGAAAAGGGATCACTGTGTGCAAATAAAACTGTTGGAAAATGTTGATCTTAGATTGATTTGGTATGGCTGCATTCACAAATTACTGTAAATAATCATGCATAGTCTACTAAACCACCAGTTTCTACTGTGTATCCCTTGATATGCTGCAATGTGCACAATGGATGGTTGTCCTGTCCTCATACACCAAGGTCAGAGAAGGGCAACTAAAATGATTAGGGGTTTGGAACGGGTCCCATATGAGGAGAGATTAAAGAGGCTAGGATTTTCAGCTTGGAAAAGAGGAGACTAAGGGGGGATATGATAGAGGTATATAAAATCATGAGTGATGTGGAGAAAGTAGATAAGGAAAAGTTATTTACTTATTCCCATAATACAAGAACTAGGGGCCACCAAATGAAATTAATGGGCAGCAAGTTTAAAACAAATAAAAGGAAGTTCTTCTTCACACAGCGCACAGTCAACTTGTGGAACTCCTTGCCTGAGGAGGTTGTGAAGGCTAGGACTATAACAGCATTTAAAAGGGAACTGGATAAATTCATGGAGGTTAAATCCATTAATGGCTATTAGCCAGGATGGGTAAGGAATGGTGTCCCTAGCCTCTGTTTGTCAGAGGGTGGAGATGGATGGCAGGAGAGAGATCACTTGATCATTACCTGTTAGGTTCACTCCCTCTGGGACACTTGGCATTGGCTACTGTCGGTAGACAGGATACTGGGCTAGATGGACCTTTGGTCCGACCCAGTACGGCCATTCTTATGTTCTGATGTTAATTCTTTTCCAGACCTTTTATAAAGGCTCTATTTCCTGAAAACCTCCAAGCAGACAAGAAAGGCCGCCCAACCACTGCTGGCAGTAAAATTAAGGTATGTTCAGTTTATGCCTCTTGGATATAACTGGTGGAAAGGGTGAGAACAATTTTTCTTGGAGTTAGTATTTTTATCTTTGAAAACTTTCCTTTTACAGTAATGGGATCAGCTCAAAGGGGTCTAGATAGAAGGACAAAAAAAAAAAAAAAAGCCAGTTTCCCTTCTCAGAGACTCCTATACAAACAGTCACTAAACATATTTCTACCCTGTGTGACATCTGTTTTAACTGAATTGATGAGCTAGACCTTGTGACCTCGTCATACTTAATATTTGCATAGTGCTGGAAAATAAATTATTTGTATGAGTGGTAAATATTTTTATTATGGTTATTTAGTAAATTTTTCTATTGAGAACAAGCCCAACTACACTGTATCCAAAATAAGAAATGTGCCTGTACTTCAAAGATAACAGGCCAAATTCCTTATTGGTAAATCGGTACAGCTCTATTGACATCAGTGGAGGTACACCATTTTACGCCAGCCAAGCGTCGGGCTCAGAGTGTTTTGTTTAAAGGTGAATATTGCATTTGGGAAATATATACAGGTTTTTGCATTGTAACCATTTCAGAATGAAAGTGAAAATTCAGTCAACTTCAGTATTTCAATAAATGTCAAAAAACAAAACAAAAATACCCCAGCAGATTCTGCACAACTAACAAACAATGGAGTAACTTCAAATTAGCAACATTCCTGGGTTTTATGAATGGATAGGGAAGGAGTGCTAGAACTTCGCAGACACACTGTATACAAAATTACTTTACAACCAGGCCAACTTCGTAATTTTCCTCATAACCAAAATAGGAGTTTTGGACAGTGAAAAAGAGTGAAAACCACTTTTTTTCATTAAATACTGTATATACATACCCACACATGCTTATACATTGCATTTGGAAAATATTTTTTTCCCCAATTACATATATATATATATATATATATATATATATATATAATTTTTTCCCCCCCAAATACAGTATATAATGTGGGTGTGTGTATTTAATGAAAAAAGTGGTTTTCACTGTTTTTCATTGTCCAAAACTCCTAATTTGATTACGAAGAAAATTACAAATCTGGTTCAGTTGTAAAGTAATTTTGTTTCAGCCATCACAACATTATATTTTGCCAGTTTCACTTTAAGTGAATTTTTTTGCCCAGCTTTAGTTTGAATTTCCAAAGTGGCAATTGGTGGCAGTGATAGCAGCACTGGCATGTACATAATGAATGAGCCCCTTCACACAGCTGCTTGGTATCCTACAATTAACTACAGATAACTTGTCTCTTTACAGCCCAGAAAGACACCAGGGCCTGATCCAGTGCTCACTGTAATCAATAAAAAGTCTCCTGTTGACTTCAGTGGACATTGAGTCAGGCTTCAGTGTTCAGATTTCTAGCATATTATTTGAAGATTGGCTTGAACCTATGCCCCCCAGATCCCAAAGTCCCCAAAACTTGGAAGAGTTTAGATCCTAATTTGAATTTAACAATCTCTTGTTAGTATTACTACAAGAAGTCTATTAATAATTTGAATTCTCACTTCCATCAAATAGATCTTAGCACTTTTGTCTAGAAAGCAATATCAGTCTAATGACACTGCCCCTTTTGTCATATTTCACCTTGACTGTCGAGATCAGCTGAAGCATTCACGTTAACAGCCCCCCGATTTAAATGTCAGGGGCTGGAGACAGGGTGATTTCTTTTAAAAGCCATCAACTCTCAACTCACTCCGCACCCTCCAGGCATTCTACCATGGCAGTATATCTACTAAAGCCTTTTCTTAGGAGGTGGCTTGGCATGGGGATTGAGTTTCACTGTAGTGGGAGTTGGTGGACTTTGTCAGTGGATGTAAAGTCAGTCTGGTTGTATTAATTTGTTGTATTAATAATGCATTCAATGTGTACATGTGCCTAGAGATTACAATGGGTATATTTTACAAATCAAATCAATAAGATGGAAGAGTTATCTTTGCTCCACCAAAAAAGAAGAGTTATACAACATAAGAGTGAGAAATAGAAAGATAAAAGTCCAGTAACGTAAAAATAACTGATAGCTTCCTTGCTAATGACAGCTGGCCTTCAATTTTTGAGATTTTTAATGCAACTCCTTGTGAATTGTGACTTTTTTTCCATGTATGTGACTATTTCCATGTAGCCCTTTTACAGGGTCAAATTGAGTCTTTCTCTAGACCAGGGGTTCTCAAACTGGGGGTCGGGACCCCTCTGGGGGTCGAGAGGTTATTACATGGGGGGTCGCGAGCTGTCAACCTCCACCCCAAATCCCGTTTTGCCTCCAGCATTTATAATGGTGTTAAATATATAAAAAAGTGTTTTTAATTTATAAGGGGGGTCGCACTCAGAGGCTTGCTATGTGAAAGGGGTCACCAATAAAAAAAAGTTTGAGAGCCAGTGCTCTAGACAACCATGCATGTGGCTACTTGCTGACTCTTGCTGCATATTATCCAAAGATACTGTGGGGTCAACGGAGCAGTAGACAACTGACACTTTGAAGAAATATCCTATATAACTTACCTGAATCAGCTCATATCTAAGTGTTGTTCCTCACTTCACAGAAACAAGCAAATGATCTTGTTGGTACCCTGATGAAATGTACACCTCACTATATCCGCTGCATCAAGCCCAATGAAACAAAGAAGCCTCGAGATTGGGAGGAGAGCAGGTATGAGTTAGCCAAGTATGGGATGGGCAGAGCCAAAGTAATAGTCCAAACAAGGCTTCCTTTGAGCGGCATTTGTAATCACCCTGCATGCCAGCAAACAGAACTGGGTACTCTAGACACAGGACTCAAGAGAATCCTTCAGACGTGGCATATAACCACTTACTCTCTGGCCTCTCCTAAACTCTGAGGAAAAACAGTGGTTTCATTTGATTTAGCATTAGTAATTAATGTGATTAATCTTAGTCTTTCCCTAGCCAATTATGGGTAATCACAATTTACAGAATGTATTTGAGTAACTCCCTTAGTAATTAAGGGCTAAATTTTCAGAACAGTACAATAGGATTTACACAACCAAATCCTGTTACACACAAACGGGATGTAGCTTGTAACTTTTGTTTGCTGCTTTGAAAAACAGCTTTTACTAGGTAGTTAAAACCTAGCAGTCTGAGCAGAAGTCACTCTGGGCATGTCTACACTGCGATAAAAGGCCTGTGGCATGGCCACAGCTGGCCCGGGTCAGTGGGCTCAGGCCACAGGGCTATAAAATTGTACTGTAGACATTTGGGCTCAGGCTGGAGCTCAGGCTCTGAGACCCCGTTTTCCAAAGATATGTGTTGTTTTGCCATTGCTGAGGTAATTGGCAATGAAGTACAAGTAAATAGACTACAACACATTGTGTGATACCAACCCCAGAAGTAAATTGACATCATCTAGCCTTATAACTATGAGCACTTTTCCCCAGTTTTTAAAAGGAATGATCTCTCATTCATTAAACTGGATTTTATTTTTATAGTCTATCTGTAGTGGTAAAGCCTCAAACACGCAGAAATTCTTCATAGTTGTTAGTGATGTCCCCAAGGAAGGGCAGATCTGCTCATATGCATATCCCTAAGTAAAACTGTAGTCTGCAGTTTTTCTGTAGTGAAGATTCATGGGACTGACCAAAGGGATTTTTTAGTTTTGCTGTTTTCCTTACATAGTCTTGTGATCTTACTGCTGTGGGAAAGTTCAGTGACACTGGAAATGCAACATCTAAATGGGTTGAAAGAGCCACAGTGATATTTTGCTGAACAATATTGGTTTGACCTTTGAAAGGAATATCTTCCTGGGGTCATTTAGTCTCATGCACCACACTGATGCACACATATTTGAAAAATTGTTGTGGCTGCATATCTGATCTGCTTACAATTAGCATGTTAATGGACTTCAAAAATATTGTTGTCTTGCTAAAGAAAAAACTGTATCCAGGGAAGTCTGTGTTACTCTGTGCTACACAAACCCATGTCGCTCCAGGTTTGTACTTCAGTCAAATAGTTTCAGAAACTGTAGCACTCTGCTTAAGTAGTTTCAGAAACTGTAGCACTCTGCTTAAGATAGACCTTGTATCAAATCTAAGCTTTAGCAGGATTCGTTGCTTATTCCAAAATTTGGGGTGTTTCTTGAAAATGTGTTTTTGTTTCGATTCTGGTACAACTGCTTGGCCTGAAATTTTTCTGTATTAGCAGAATTCCTAGACCTTGGCCCTGCTTGAGGTTGATGCCTGAAGAGAGATTTTAAGAGTGTCTTTTTCCCAGGAAAAAAAAAAGGACAAAAAAGAAATGTTGTGTTGCTGGACACTGGTACTGGCAGAGTAGTAAGAAAAAGGGAGTTGTATTGTTGTTCCACTGCATTATTCCAGATGTGAACAGGAGGGAAAGCTATAAACAGGAAAATATATTTTTGAACATCATCTCTCTACTGTTACTGCACCAGAAGCCTTGGAATGGGTACAGAACCTACTTTGGTTCCTTGAACACTAAGATTAAAATATGCAGCACTTTTTACTGTGAGTTTGAAGTCCAAAAAGCAACTTACATTGCTTAAGGAAACCATTTTTATAAACGTTTATTAAAAATAAAAAATAACTAGAGGGTTTTGTCATTGACAACATGGGATTTTAAAAATGAGAAATTATCCCCGTTTATAGTGTGAGTCATGGAAAAGGAATGTCTCGAGTTAATAAAATCAATGGGCAAAACATCCTGTACTTTAGAGACTTGGAATGAAGCTAAACTTAGAAAATAACTCCAATGAAGCAACAATTGAGAGCAGTGCTTAATTTGTGCAGGGCACCTCTAGACTTGGCAGTTCATAGCCCGGCACCTTTGGGCTTGTTTCATCAGTTATGAATGTAAAAAAATTGCTTGAGCCCCAGCACCTCTTTCACTACAAATTAAGCACTGATTGAGAGGTACCAGAATTTGAAATAGGTCTTTGGAAAGAATGGAAAGATGGTAAGCAAAAGATTTAAAAAAATTATATACATAATTTAAAGAAGCATTTTTTTTTAATGCGGTGATTTGTTAAATTCACTTTAAAACTTTAGCAGCCCTGTTGTTTCTTATTGCAAGCTATTGAGATTTGGACCTTAAAAAAAATAATCAGTCATTTTAGTACACACCCCCTTTAGCTCTCCAATGTGAATTATAAACATTCAGTAAATTAAGGAAATGCAGAGCAGTAAAGCGGGACTCATACAACAGCAACAAAAGTTCACTGAAAGATAGTCCCTTATTCTGAGTTAATGTCTAAGCTTTAAAAAGTGGTCTAGCAGCATATACTTTTGTTTTTAAATTTAGAAAAATGTAAAATATGCTCCCAAGCTCCAGAAAGGGAGAAAAGTCCCAAAGAGAAGCCCCTTCTTTTACGTTCTTTTTTCCCCTTTGAGATTTAAGATGAAATCCTCAGCTCCTGTGGAGAACTGAAGTAAAAGGGCTTTTCAAAGAGGAACTGTAGAGCTGTCAGAAGAATGGAGTCTTCCCCTTCAGCCCATAGACAAGATACAGAGCACCTCCACAGCCTGCCTACAGCTGTTAGTTCAGCCTCTGGGACTGGTGCCAGCCTACAGGGCTTGTGGCCATTAGAAATATGAAGTGTTCGGATTGCTGAGCATGCTCCAGCCGCTCTTCCAGCCTGCCACAAATCTTCTCTCTGTAATACGGCAGAGATAGGAGCAGGACACACTGCTCAGCCTCTGCTTTCCAGCCCCTAGTACTCCAGAAGTGTGCTATTTTGGACCTTTGACCATCGAACGTGGCCCTTCTTGCATAGTATTGAATCTGAATAGCCAAATATAAGATATTATGTTTAATTTTGAGCTATGTAAAGTGCAGGTGAAAATTAAAAATTTACAATAAAAGAAAAGAGGTTAGTCTCCCATTTTGCCTTCCGATGTCATCTCAGTATTTGGGGCATTTGTGTAGATCAGCATTTACTTGGCTTTTTTTATGGCCAAGTATTAGAGCCAAGAACTGTGGACTAATCAAGTCCTGAATTATTCATTAGAACTTTAAACAGAAGGGAAAAAAGAATATCGAAGTAAAATTGGAAAGTTAAAGTTCTGGTTAAGGGACCTCTAAACAAATGAGAACAGGCTTAATTAAGTGCTCATCTTTCCCTAACTAGGAAAAACTGTAATGAGATAAACTTACAAGGCAAAGGAACAGAACAGCGACAATAACTCCATCCCAGTCTTGCTGGGATCCACATTTCATCCCACCATGTAGTGATGTACAGTTTGACTATTATTCCCTCTATACTTTGTGTGAGTGAGCACACACACACACATATGCATGTGGTTCAGAACTAGAGACTTTAAACAGAATATAGAATTGTAAGGATACATACGTTCATAAACAGGCTGAAAAGAAAGGGATTATAAATCTCACTGTGTTTTTCCCCACAGGGTAAAGCATCAAGTGGAATACCTAGGGTTGAAAGAAAATATTCGAGTAAGGAGAGCAGGCTATGCATACAGACGGGTGTTCAAAAAGTTTTTGCAGAGGTACAGTATTACAGGCATTGCAGTATTGCTGTACAGTGGTTTGCTACATGGGTGGGGAAAAGAGGAGGAAAGAAAAGCCACAAGCCCTGAAAAAGTTTCTAGTTTCTCCCATTAGCTTTAACTGTGCAATATACAGTTTATATAGAGATTTAAAGGAACAAAGGCTTTTAAAGCCAACTTTTTGCCACTGAGAATTATCATGTTCTTCTCTCAACTTACCGAAAGTATCAATTCCTACTGCACTGCTATGGATCCCTCAGAGGTAAGAGTAAAAGTCTATGGGAATAGAGAACTAGCAAAGTGTTCAGCAGAATATGCTCCAGTCTATGAAACTCACACTCCTTTGAATGCCTTATTGTGGGGCTAGCACTGTATTTGTAAATAAAAAAATTAAATAAATTTAAATATCCTATTTCCTAGAACAGGAAGGGACCTTGAAAGGTCATTGAGTCCAGCCCTCTGCCTTCACTAGCAGGACCAAATACTGATTTTGCCCCAGATCCCTAAGTGGCCCCCTCAAGGATTGAACTCACAACCCTGGGTTTAGCAGGCCAATGCTCAAACCACTGAGCTATCCCTCCCCCCAGATACATTAACATCTCTCTCTTTGCTGGCTGAGACTCTCTTAAATTAAAGTAATTTCAACCAAATAATTATAATTATATATATATATTCTAGCCTTTGGTGGAATAATTGACACACAGCTACCCAGGATCAAATTGAGACATCCTATGATAGATCAGCAAGCTGGTACTTTTTTTTTTTTTTTTAAACTTCCATCTTGTATTTGAGTATCCAAGCTTTAATTCTAAAATAATAGTTATTGTTGCAAAGGCTGAGATAAGCAGATCACCCAACATTTCCCTCAGTGTCCCTCACAGAGAAAGGAACAGAACCACTCAAGATAGTGGATAGATCTAAAATAATGAGCATGGGCATCTTGTTTTCATCCATCATCGTGAGAGCCTCAGCCTAGAAGAACCGTTCAGTCTCAGTACCATACTCTGGTGCAAAACCAGATTTGCTGGGATCAAGAAAATCCAAGGAATGATGCAGCAAGATACAAAATGTTGCTTTCTTTTCGGAAGCAACATTCTTAGTGACAGTGCCCCTGGCATGAAGCAGAGTCCTGCCCAGAAACTTCATGATTTTTAGCAGGTGTGTCCTCTTTTTTGAAAACAGTGGGCAAAAATTAATTGGTGATGTAGCTCCAGAGAAGTCATTAGAGTATTTCCAGGGATTAATTTAGCCCCTTTTCTGGGATAATTCATCGTGGAACAATCCTTCACATGATTTAATCTGCTCCCAGTCTTCCAGTAAAATATAAATGTACTTCATATTGTGTTAGCCCACTTCAGAATGTTATGCTGAAGAAATACAACCTGGAGAATGAAGCACTTTCTGCTTGCTAGATAGAATAAGCAACCAATAATGCATGTTAAATCTAGTGTCGGCTAGATAATAGCTGAACATTGACCACGTATTGTGCCCGTGCAGATTCAAAAATCTCTCTGAATGAGAGATCTGCACAGTGAAAGCCACACGGCACTTAGGGAAGAAGGTGAACAGATTTCTACTCTTACAGGCAGAGATCCACAGGCAGTCTTAGTCCATGAAACCCCCCTGCAGTAGAATTTAGCTCTTTGCTTCAGTGCAGTTTGGTAAAGTTTAACTTCTTGTTATGAGTAAAAATCTTCCTGCACCCTTTCCATTCACAGTTACCTAACATCCAGAACAAGCTCTGTTCTGACACCATGAGTCAGTGTGAGTAAAAGTGGGCTGAGGCATGGGATGGACAGGAAATGCATGTTTGTGCAGTTGTTTTCATTGGGAGCTCCTTGGCAGCTCTGTGTAAGTGGAGATTTCTGGGCTGAATGGACTTTTATGTCTGAAATTTTCATTTGCATGCAAAAAGCCAAAGTCACTGAAAAGGCCTGTGTGTTTTAAAGCATAACCAATCCAAGAGCTAAACCCCATACTCCCATATTTAGACATATGACCTAACTGCTTATTGTGCATTTATAATGGATTTTTTTTTTGGCAGTCATGATTTGGCATTTTTTCAAAGGCATTTTAAACACAGGCTCAGCACTTGTGCCTGAATCACTCTTCCACCTCATATTGCATGAGCTCGAAAAGCCCAGATAGAGGGACATTAATACTTCTAATTGAAATGGACAGCATTATAAAATACACAGAGATGTGTTTGAGGAGAGTGCTATGCCACATGGCGATGCACAATATAATACCACCATATATCATTACATATTATAGAATAATGTGGCTGTCCTGAAACTTAGACACTTCACAGCATTCAGTGTGTGAAGTGATCATGATGGCTATAACTGGGAGCAAAAAAAAAAGAGTTTCAAAGGTTTTTTTTTAATATAGCTTTGAAGATTACTATTTATATTAAAAGTATTTTATTCTCCAATTTCCACCCCTACCACTCCCCCCCAAAATGGCTAGAATTTGTGATATGAAACATGTGTAAGACAAATTCAGAGGGAATATGCAAGATAATATAACTTAGTTTTTCTTACACTGACTTAGACTCCCCTATATTAAGATTCCTTACGCCTACTTAAACCCACAGTACTGATGAAATTACATGCTGAACAGCCAGAAGAAACTGGAAATTAAGCAGGGTAGGAACCTCTTTAACTTACAGCTTTTCTTGCTCCTCCATATAAATTACACTAATGTTAGACTCCCTGCTGCATCAGGATGGGTGTACCTAGGTCTAAGAGTTTTAGAGGGACCTAGTATTGTCCAAGTTACACCATCTTGCATATTACTTCAGCATTTGACCCTTAAACATTTATAAATAGAGCTGGTCAAGTTAGTCATTACAGATGTAGTTCCTTTTGTTGTTCACAAATTCTCCCAGTTTTCTTCTAGTATGTTTGCTGTTCATGAGTTTTTTCTGAAGTTCAGACAAGTACTTTGCATACTTTGGATTGTTCACAGTCTATTGCCTGTCACTGTTATTTGTGTTGTGTGGTTTGTCATCTACGTCGCATGGCATCTGATCCCTGTCTGGGAAATGTTTTATACAGAAGAACAATGAAAAATGAGCATTTCTAATAAATAACCATTTGTGCAGTTTCAGGGTCTGGAAACATTGGGTCTTCATGCCATGGGGAAGAGAGGCCAGCGTGAATCCCACCCTGTCCTGCCTCTTTCCTTCCATGAACCACCACTTCTCCTGTGGCTGGTTCTCTCAGGCAGGAGCTGCTTGTCCCTGTTACTGGGATCCGTGTTCTCTCTCACTCTACAAAACAGCAGGGTGGTACTGAGATACTCATCCAAGGAACATCATTCCCCACCTGCCATATGCCTGGTCTGTTCCCTATTACAGCACTTCCCTCCCACCTCATATTCTTGTTGTGGCCAGTTACAAAGCACCCCAATCCTGAGCAGGTGGCCATCATCACAGTCCCTCCCCACCCTCCTGAAGGGCTCTCTGCTGGAGACCGGGCCAGCTGCTGACAATAGCTGGGCTGGGAGAGTGAGGCTGGCTACTAGCTTAGAAATTAGAGGTTCTTCACAAATAGCCATAACAAGGATTAGAAGAGGGGGACAGAGAAGGGTTGGAATGGGAAACAGGCCGTGTGTTTGGGAAGGAATCAGTGAGGTGCCAAGGATGAGTTACTGATTACCTCAGGATAAATACTGCAGATGAACCTATTTGTCCTGAGATTGTTAAGGGTTAAGGAAGCAAAGCTTGATGTATGTGTTTTAGTTACCTACTATTGGTTTAGGGAGACTGGAAAAGTTGGGACCAAGGACATTCATACTGGACAGTACCACCTTTGTTAAAGTGAAAACCTATAAATTTGTGTGTCGTTCCACAATCCCTTTCATAAGCACTGTGACAACACAGAACAGAGGGGCCAACCCTAGGGGCAGTACTGACTGAGAGCCAGTGGCATTCTTCTCCTGCTGTGTGTGTGATGCCAAGTCTTAATATTTTTCTTCTCTCTTACTGCTGTCTCAGATATGCCATTCTGACCAAAGCAACCTGGCCTTCCTGGAAAGGAGATGAGAAAAAGGGGGTTCTCCACTTGCTCCACTCAGTCAATATGGATCCTGATCAATACCAGCTTGGGAAAACTAAGATCTTCATCAAAGCTCCAGAATCTGTGAGTATGACTGATCCGGAGTCTTAGCGCATGGCACAATTTGGTTGGTATAGGTACAGTTCTGCCTTCTCCAGCTGTGCAAGAGGCCTGTGCAAGCAGGACCTGAGAGGACTGGAATAATATCATTCTAGCCGAGCTCAACAGGTCACACAGGTCTGCTCTGAGGATGGAGGCAAGATTTACAGGTGCATTTATAGTGGGTGCAATATGCAAATAAAAAAAATAAATTAATGGAGATATCTTATCTCCTAGAACTGGAAGGGACCTTGAAAGGTCATCGAGTCCAGCCCCCTGCTTTCACTAACAGGACCAAGTACTGATTTTTGCCCCAGCCCCCCCTCAAGGATTGAACTCACAACTCTGGGTTTAGCAGGCCAATGCTCAAACCACTGAGCTATCCCTCCCCTAGTAATAATGTAATAAGGCTGCTGCATGACAGTGAGCATGAGAGTCTCCTAAGGAAGGCAAGGTAGGATGCAAGGATACTTTGGAAAGGGGGCTCCGTTACATAGCACATGAGGGTTTCATGGGACATGGCTTGCACTTAGTTGGTTGTATGAGAAATTGTAATATGCGGGGGAGTGATGCTATGAAAGCATATGTGTAACCATTAGAACAAGAAATAAAACAAGTATTATTTGATCAATCACAAACTTAACTAGTGAGGAGTAGAATCAGCGCAGAGAAAATGCCCAAAATATTGTGGAGAAGAAATTGTTTTGTATTTACTAGACCAGCATCAAATGTTCTGGCATGACTAAGATTTGAGAGATGACACCATGTGAGCATTAGGGAGCTGGACTATTTATCCCAATACTTGCTGAACTCTTGTTGAAAAAAAATCAAGTTCAACAACTTCTGTTGAAAAAATTTTTCTTCTTTTTTACATTTGTTATTCAAAAAAGATCCTTCTTAGTGGGAAAACATATCCCATTCAGCATCATGTAGTTCTTTTCAGTCTTGAGACAATCAGACTTTTGGAACAGAGTCACATTAATTAGGGATGGAAAAAGACCTATTGGCTCACTTAGAGCCTGATCGAACACCCATTGAAGTCAAGTGAAGCTTTAGATGACTCATGTAGGCTTATATTTTGTTTCTTTCAAAATAAAAGGAGGCATGTGATTGTTACGGGGGGGGGGGAACATTTGATTTGCTATGAGGGAGTGTGAAAGGAACTGACCATGTAATGAATACATTCATTTTTTATTAAAGAATTTCTCTTGTATTTTTGTTTCACAACGTATCTTACAGTGCCCAGCACTTTTTTTATCTTAATGTTTTTATTAGATGAGGGAGAGTGTGATTTTGATGGCCTTAAATTACAGCTGTTGGGCTGCTTTGCTTTGCTATACTGCAATTAGTATGACTGTTTGCACACACACACAAAAAAAAAGTGGTATGTGCTGACAGGATGCAACATCAGTAATGTTGCTATAACCTAAAGTGCACCGATTAAGGGTGTGACCATGCCCCCATTGAAGTTGATTGAAGTTTTGCTATTGACATAAGCAGAAGTCCTAGAGCCTGTGTGCCAAAATCCAGTCTAGTACTTGCATCATTGTGAAGGGACTTTTTATAAGCTTTCTGTAGATGGAGAGTTGCCAGCTAACTCTGAAATAAGGTTTTATGAATGGCAGACAGGAGGCCATTTCCATTACACACCTGAATAAATAACTGTCTTCACGTATAAGGGAAAGTGAGACCCAGAGAAAATGGCTTGTATTAGATTGTGGTTTTCTTTGTTTAATATCAATATGTATGACACCCCATTTTTATAGCATTTCTAAATCTTTGGAAGATTTCAGGGGCCAAACTGAGCAAAGGGTTTCTTAAAGTCTGAGTCTGCTGCTTGATCTCATGGTTTTTACTGTTTTTCAGGGATCTATTATTGGCTGCTTGAAACAAACTGCTCATGGCAGTTTAACAAACAACAGCAAGAGACAGTAAGCACCAATCTGGACAATATTTTTGTGGTTTAATTATGCTATAGTTAGCTGGGTGATCGTGCTGATGATAAAACCAGCACTAACAAAGGAGAATTTTTCTCCTATAAAAAAGGCAGCCTTCTAACAACAAAATTTACAGTGCCATAAATGGATGCAGTGAAATATGTTATATTCCATGGCAATTAAGAAAATTACTCTACTGAACAATTCTGTAAATCTGGCTGGATTAAAACAAATACTCTTTCAGCCTTTTATGACCATTATCCAGAATCTCATTAACTGATTAAAAAAAAAAATTTTCTGAGCCTATGATGGGTGTTTCCTCTGAGCACCACTGAGAAAAAGGAACCATCCCAAGGATTTTGGTTTATGTCCGTTTCACTCATATGCTTTCATTTATTCTTCTGGGTCCTGAATTAGCCAATCTAGAATATGCCATAAGAATCCAATTTTGTGGGTGACTGGTGCATGGTTATTTCCAGGGTTTTGCACTTGCATAAGGGATAGGATAACCAGATATCAAGTGTGAAAAATCGGGCTCGGTTGGGGCAGGAGGTAAAAGGGTCTTATATAAGACAAAGTCCCTAATATCAGGATAATCCCAATAATATTGGGACATCTGATCACCCTAAGAAGGGGACATACATTTCTGACAGGATAGCGCCCAAGGTACCAACTACTACATTTTCTGTAATTATTTTTTGTAATGTCACCTCTTGTGTTGTTACGTTATACCATGAATGGTTCAAGACATCACACTGACATTTAAGGCTGTAATTTAGGAGGCTACATTAGGTTACCCACACATCATACATGGAGAGAGAAAAAAAGGAGAGAAACTATAATTCCTCACAGTATGTATCAAAATGTAAAAGTCATTGTCAGCTTTTATATCCTATTCTATTTATAGCTATATACATAGAGTTGAGGAGGATATTTTTTATGTTTATGGGCATGATCCAATACAGAATAATCGCAGGGGCTGTCTGGTCTTTATTAAAACTATCAGGTTAATACATTTTAGTGTGAGTTCAGTGTTTTTTAATTTCACACACACAGCTTTGAGGCACTAAATAGTTAAGACGCACAGAAGTAAAACTCATTTCTAAAAGGAGTGTGGCAGTATTTCCGTATTTTTTTTGTATTGAAGCGCCACATTAACTTACCTCATTTCTACATATAAATTGAAAAATTTTCTTTTCTGCCCACGTCATTTCAGTACCCACAAAACAAACATTGACTGCACTCTCTAAAAAGGATTTAGTGTTTGTGTTTTTAAAGCACAGCATTCCCTGTGTTACATGTCAGAAGTTTGGGGGAAGAGATGGTGTTTTAATATTTTAAATGCGCTTCTTTAGCATTTCACTAACATTAATTGTCACCACCACAGGAACCTCTTGACATTATCCTGGTGTGTCCATAATGGTCCCAAATGCAAAATCTCTATCCAGCTTGAGTCTAATCCACAATACATGATCTCACAATTGCATTATATCTTGACAAGTGGGCCATTGTCCGAATCTCTGCTTGGAGTCAAACCCAAGACTTGCTCTGTGTCAGCAGCAATGGTAGTATGTCAAATATTGATTCTGACAATGAAAATATTAAACATGCACTGCTAACATCAGTCCCTTCAGTTTTTTAAATCCGATATGAAACTTGTTAGACTGGCCAGACCCAATTTTAACCATAAGATGAGCTGCAAAGCTTATGTTACAAATAAGGTGTTTGGACTAGAGCATATCTCTGAGGAAGAGCTCAGGATTGTGTGTTTTCTTTGCAACACATCTGATATCACAAGCACCTACCCTGTTTTTTCAGATATTATGCTTTAGAGGGAAAGAAAACTGAAAACCATGCTTCGGTATGAAACTTTTGAGCTACTGTTTTTACACACAGCTCTTCAAGTGATTACATTTATGCATTTGGCAACACTTTGTGTAGTCAGTTTTACTGTTTTCTTGATGCTGAGTTCCACTTCCTGACCATGGCAACATCACTCCCGTGCACTATTCAACACCCAGAACGCCCCTGCAGTTCTGAGGAGTTTAGAGACTGGGAGGACTTATCTCAGTGCTGCTGCTGAAGAAGAAGCTGGCAGACAGGCAGCCATGTGTACAGAGAAGTGGCAGTGATGCTTTTAGACCTGCCTATTGTCTCTTGCAGAAAAGCCCCTTATAACAGGCAAGTGAGCTGAAAACCCCTCCTAAATTATAATTCATCTTCCCAATTATTTGACTGGTATCATTTTAAAACTTGCTCCATTCTCAGTGGATTTTCCTTTAAGACCAACTTCCCATCCTAGGTTTTGTGTAAAAGCTTTATATTTACCATATGATTTCACTTTGGTAGCTCTAGTTACTTTGCTGAACATGCAGAAAAGCTCTGTTTGCTTTAAAACCCACATTGGATTACATTGGATAGGCATGACATTATTTTTCTTTTGGTAGCGTCCATGGTTTCAAACCCCATGACTTTGAAAGACATACACGCAAGCCAGCTAATCTTTTAAAATAATATCTTTTATGGAATTAAAACAGCCAACAGCACACTGGGAATTGGCAGCTTTTTGCCCCCCTTAGGTTATATTTTAAGCATTTTTTATGAAATTTCCTAATTCGTGCTGGGAAGCAAAGAGGAAATTTAGAGTCTCTGGTTTTCTCTCTCAGAAGACAACAGTGTCATGAGAAATTCCAGCAGTCTTTTCTAAGAAACACCCTGCAAAGATATAAAAATGAAGAGCCCCTGGCTGGCATAACTGATTTTAAAATGAAAAGAGAATAACCTAGTTTTAGGGGCTTCCCTTTTCATATGGAGTAAGTAGTAGAATTCATCACCTTGCTGGATTAATTTGTGTAAATCTCGTGGAATTTTGGAAGCAGTCAGGCCTGTGTCTACACTATAACTTTTAATTGGTTTAGTGCCCAATTAGTGCCACTACTGGCTGTAAGCATGGTTTTGTCCACGCATAGCACTGTCACATTGGACTATTTTTCTACTATTTTTGAAGATCTCTACTTGCAGTTCCATGTGTTGTGAAGTTTTATGGTCTGTTTGTATTCCTGGCATAACACATTAACATGCCTGTCTCTGAACCAAAATCCAGCAACCACATGTAGGATTCTGTGACTGTGGAAAACAATAGACTTATCTTCATGAAGGACCTTTCCCTGATTTCTACAGGATCTTCATGACCCACTTGTGAATATACTGGGATATTGCATATTTGCAGGGGAGAAACATACATATTGTTTGGCAACAGCCCCCAAAATATTTGTCAACAGACAACTTCAATAGGAAATAGTTACAGTTGAAAATGTCAGCATCATTAGGGTCTACCTAGTGCCTCAAAAATATGTTATCATTTCCATAGATAATAACTCAGAAGTCTAGAAATGAACATTTAAGCGTGCAGACACTATACTCATGCCATATATTCCTTCTCCACTTACATCTCCCCACCCAACTTTATCTTTGCCTCTTTATGATTTGTATATATATATACACACACAGTTAAGAATTCCTAGGATATTATAAAATCCTATTTCCTTATCAAGGGTCTAACTTACAATGTGCTATAACTAACATATAGTACACTATTACTTATTTTTAAAAAACTAAAAAGTAGTGCAGTTGTTAGTGAACATTAGAGGCATACCTACCACGTAGCTAGATCAGCATACGCTTATCTGAACTTAAGACACCATTCCATAAATCCAAGGTTTTGCTTTCTATTCCTGAGAACAACTTAACTCCTCAAGCACATCCTATGAACTGAAAGCTTACAGAGCTCTGACGTGGTAAATGGGAAATCTAACTAAAATGGGAAATCTTTAGTTATAATTATATAAGTGGCATATAATCTTATGTATGGATTGCCAAGAAAATAGTATTTCAGAACACAACAACGGGGCAACCTCAGGAACTTCTGGACATAGCATACAGGGAAATTTCCCAGAGACCCCCTAAAACCTTGCCAAGGAACAGTATATCACACACAGATTCATTGATCCGGATCCAAGCCATGTCTGGCAGGGAACCTAGAGCCCCGAGTAACTTGGACCCACAGAACCATCCAGGGGGCTTCCACCACTGAAGAAGAGTGTAACCAAGAGGCACAAGGAGTTTGAAATTCAGACTTGGACAGGGCAGGAGCTAGTATTTATTCACCCTCTGATGCCTCTTGTATGTGAAATGAGAGGGCAGTATCAAGTAATGCATCCATTATGACGTGTTATCTAAGACAAGACCAGCCCCCTCCTGTACTCTGGCAATGCCATGCCCAGATTCAACCAAGAAGGAGCAAATGGCAGAAGGGCGGGTTATGTAGTGTGACTGAGCAGGGCCCACTAGAGAATCACAGCCTAAAGTTGCGATAGGAGTGCTGCAGGGAGAAAAGACTATCCCTATTCACCATCCTCCAGACTTTGGCAGCAGGAGTAGGGGGTAGACTCTACATGAGCCATCGTTGCTCACATCATCATCAGAGGACACTTCTTCCTTTCCCTGCAAGATCTTTCTTTCCCAGTCTGATGCTGGGCCCACTGACAGTGCTTGTAAGGCACTCTTGGGTCTGGAGTGTAACAAATAGGTGGCATCCATGAAGGTTGAAAATGAAATGTGGATTTTTCCAAGCTCACTTATTCCTCATCTGACGTGTTTGACCCATTTCCCTCTTTATCTGTAGCTGTTTTTGCTTGAAGAGATGAGAGAACGGAAGTATGATGGATATGCTCGGGCAATCCAGAAGGCATGGAGGAAATACATGGCCAGGAAGAAGTATGTACAAATGAGAGAAGAAGGTATGTCTTTACTTCTAATGCTGTAGAAGCTACATGAACTATCCCAGAGCCAGAAACAGAGCATGATTCAAACAAGCACAGTAATATCTCCCATCCTGGAGTGCAAACTCTTGCATTGCTTTGTTTGAGGTTGAGTGCATTTTGCTAACAATTTGAAGTGGTAGGGATAGAGGTTATCAGGGCCAGCTCTAGGATTTTTGCCGCCCAAGGCAAAGACAATTTTGGCTGCCCCTCCCCCCCCCCCCCGCCCCGCCTCAACTCCGCCCCTTCCCCAAATCCCCAGCCCTGCCTTCTCCCCCCAGGCTCTCAAGCCTGGGAGGGAGGGGGAGCAGCGGCGCGCGAAACGGCTGCTTCGCCCGCCACGGCCACTCGGGATCTCCCCCTCCCTCCCAGGTTTAAAAGCCTGGGAGGGAGGGGGAGACTCCGAGCGGCCGCGGCGCGGGCGCCGCTCCTCCCCCTCCCTCCCAGGCTCTCAAGTCTGAGAGGGAGGGGGAGCAGCGGCGCGCGAAACAGTTGTTTCACGCGCCGTGGCCACTCGGGATCTCCCCCTCCCTCCCAGGCAGGAGCAGCAGAGGTGAGCTAGGGCGGCCCGCGGCACATTTTTAGGGGCGGCATTCTGGCGCCGGCCATGCCGCCCCTAAAAATGTGCCACCCCAAGCACCAGCTTGTTTGGCTGGTGCCTAGAGCCGGCCCTGGAGGTTATCTAATACTTAGGGAGAGAGCTTCCCACAGCTAAACAGAAGCTGGGACCTGGGACTAATATAAATTCAGTCCTAGAGTTTGTCATGCTTTATTGCCTTCCTAGGCAATAGCAAAACACTTCTACAAGCTCTTAGCTTTAAACCAAAGGTGAGGCATGCATGTTTTGAAAAATGTCTGATTCTTATTAGAAAACAAATCTGTTATGGTGGCAGAGGACTTTGAGTAATAATTCAGGTTTTGGGGATTGGTACTAGATATAGATACTGTTTCATTTCCGGGGACAAATCTTGCTAAGCGTATAGTTCTACAGTAACTCCTCACTTAAAGTCGTCCCAGTTAACGTTGTTACGTTGCTGATCAATTAGACTATCAGAGAACATGCTCGTTAAAAGTTGTGCAATGCTCCCTTATAATGTCGTTTGGCAGCCACCTGATTTGTCTACTGCTTGCAGGAAGAGCAGCCTGTTGGAGCTAGCTGGTGGGGGCTTGGAACCAGCGTGGACCGGCAGCCCCCCATCAGCTCCCAGTTCCCCTAAGTTCCCCGTGCTGCAGCCGCCCAGCAGGCTATCAATTGCTGGCAGTTCAGCTGTCCCTCCCTCCACTGCCATGTGCTGCTCCTGCCCTCTGCCTTGGAGCTGATTTCTGGAGCCTCCTGCTTTCTGTGCGGGGGAGGAGAGAGAGGAGGGCTAATGTCAGGGTGTCCCCCTCCTCCCTGCTCCTGCACCCCACTTACCCCATCTCCATAGAGCAGGGGGCGGGACAGGACAGGGCTCAGGATGGAGGGAGCTTTCAGCTGCTGTCTCAACTTGCTGATCTACTTAAAAAGGCAGTGTACTTAGAGTGGGGTCAGCATACTTAAAGAGGTAATGTGCATTTCTCTCACACACGGTGTGTGTTTCTGTCTCTGTCTGCCATGCTGTCTCCCTTCCCTCCATTCCTGCTGTCTTATAGAGTGTGAGGCTACATTAACAACAATGGGTTAACCCTTGAGGGCTCAGCCGATTGCTAGTTCATCATTTAGCAGTAAGGCATTCCCTGGGAAATATCCCACCCTCTGACTTCACCACCTCAACCAAGCTTCACAATCATCATCGCTGTGTACAGTATTAAATTGTTTGTTTAAAACTTATACTGTCTGTGTGTGTCTGTGTGTGTGTGTGTGTGCATATATATGTCTTTTGTCTGGTGAAAAAAATTTCCCTGGAACCTAACCCGCCTATTTACGTTAATTCTTATGGGGAAATTGGATTTGCTTAACATCTTTTCGCTTAAAGTCGCATTTTTCAGGAACATAACTACAACATTAAGTGAGCAGTTACTGTGCAACATTTTTTTTATTTTATTTTTTTTGGCAGTTGCTCTTAGAGAGTTCCACAGAGATCAGATTTGCATCAGAACTTCCCCAAATTCTGGAGGTGGTTCTCCATTCTGGGCAAAGTGTTTAAATAGGTACGGCTTTCAAAGCACACATCTGCCTGTCAAAAGGATTACCAGCTTAAACAGTGCCTTTTTTCACCTGCCAGACAAATATATTTGCCTAAATTTTCTTCTAATGTTAAGCTCCTCTTGAAGCCCTGTGAGCTCTTTCTATTCATGAATTTAGAAAGTTCTTTGGTTAGCAGTATTTATTAATGTACTCTTTTGGTGTTCAAGCCTCAGATCTGTTGCTGAACAAGAAAGAGAGAAGGCGAAACAGCATCAACAGGAACTTTATTGGGGACTACATAGGCATGGAGGAGCATCCAGAGTTACGTCAGTTTGTAGGGAAACGGGAGAAGATTGATTTTGCAGACACAATTACTAAATATGACCGGCGGTTTAAGGTATGGTTACAAAAAAACCTCCTGATCCTCAGTCTAGTCATGGTGTCTAAGTTATGGAGCAGTGTTTTTTAGGAACTACCCTATAAAGGAAACTCCACCATGCTTGGAAAAGCTCAGTTTCTGATTGTAAATAGGGTATAGAGCAGTTCCATACAACCTAGGATTTCAGATCTGAAGGAAAACCATCACTCTTGGGACTAATGGATAGAGGATGCCGTCACATTCTTTAGCCATGGTCCATGTTACATCATTTTCACACTTTCTATCCCAAGGACAGAGGGGGCGGTGGCAGATGCTGGGTAGAAAGTGCTGTTGGAATTAAGAAATAGAGAATAGGGAGCAAAGCTATATCTTTATCTAAATGCAATCCAAGCTGAATAACATTCACCCACTTCTCTACATCCTCCTTCCCCTGCCCCCCCAAGCAAAATAAAGCTGGTACATTATGTATCTGTGGCACATTCATGTGTTTCTTATTTGGCTAATTTCAGGTGCCTGTGTATTTTGATGATGCTGTACATTTATATTTTTTCAAATCATTTCACATTTCAGGGCGTGAAGCGAGACCTTGTCCTCACCCCAAAGTGCATATATCTGATTGGGCGTGAAAAGGTGAAGCAGGGGCCAGAAAAAGGCCTGGTGAAGGAGGTGTTAAAGCGGAGGATTGAGGTGGAAAGAATTCTTTCTGTTTCCCTAAGGTCAGTGCCTGGCCAGGTTCTTTCTGCTGGCAGAGAAAAATCATGTAGGAACAGGAGAGGGGAAGTTGTTTACTAGGGATGGAATAATATGAGCACTATTCAGTGAATTTGAAAATTATTGGAGGCAAGGGGACTGGCAGTTCTGAAAGCAAACTGCTTTTCCGTTCTTACTAATATGCTAGCTCCAGGAGTACACACACTTACATTTACACACAAACACATGCAGATTTTCTGAGTACCTGTTAAAGTGGTGCAATCAGTAGTTCTTTTACAGGAGTTCTCAGTTTGGCCCATGGCTTCCCAGAAAAATGTTCTCCACCTGCATTATCAATCATAATTAACATTAAGAGGTGGTAATGACTTTTGATCTAAGACCGAAGTTTGGAAGTAATTCCTAATGCTTTTTGAGTATATTTTGTGAGAGTCCTACTTCCTAGAATGCTTCCAGAAAAGCTTGCTGGAGTGATGTTCTCTCTGGCCATTCTACATTAAGCCTTTAGTGCTGGTTAGGCTGCTAAGTACTTCTGCTGACCAAGGGCCAGACACATTCCCGATTACAGGAAATAGCTTCTGTGGTCACATAATTCTTAGAAACCACTTCCAGGTGACTCAGTACAAAACAGCAAGAAACTGCACATCAGACAAATGGATTCCCATGTAAAACACGTCCTCCCTCACAGAAGCAGAGAACAAAGTCTCCTGCCATCTTTGTATTTGTTATCACATTTTGCCAGTGCTGGCATTTGATTGACATTCAATACTCAATGATACAGAGCTATCTGCTTAGGGCAATAAGTGGAGTTAAATATTAAACTAAACTAATTATTTTTAAAATATTCCCATACTTAAGTATTATGGGTTGATAACTAAAAGTAAACTTTTGAAGTACATGTTTATAAATATCTGTCTCATACTAGCCCAGTGTAAAATGGGGTGTAAAATGCACCAGCTCTCACTCTATGGCATTTCTAATCAGATAGATTAACACATACTGGTCCTGTTCTTTTCCACTGCATTTTCAAAGCAAGCCTGTGTTGTTTTATTTGTCACACATTTATAACAAGAATTGCAACCATGAATGGCTACAGTAATAGGTGTTGGCTGGATGTTAGAGCAAAGTCTCTTATTCTGGTGCCTGAAAACTAAACTGTGAGTGAGGGTCCTGAAAATTACTACATCCAGACACTCAGACTAGGACCCTAGTACTCTGTGTATACAGCTGTACTGAGTAAGCTAAAAAGAAGCCTGCCTCCAGATTGCCAACTCAGTAAGAGTGGTTACATTCATTACCTCAGATGGAAGCGTACCTTTCTGTAGATAAACCAAATCTGATAAATTCAGAACTCTATATTTATTATATTGATGTTATATTTAATGAGGCTTTGGCCATGAGTTGTCAGTGTGCTGTTATCATCATAAACCAATGCTTGTGGTTTCCAAAAATTTCAGAAATTACATGGCATAAGACTGTCTCCAGATTTTAAAAAATAAATCTAGTGAGGGTTTTTTTTTTTTTTAAATGTTTTCATTTTAGTGTGGGCCGAACTCAGAATGAATATTACTTACACAGGTTCTTGTTCTATATTGAATTAGGGTAGCCAGGCTAAATCAAGTAGGAAGAGGGGCACAGAGGTTACTATCTGTAATAGGACCAGACTTTATGGGGAATCTGAGATACTACTGCCCTGACAATGGCAAGAATTAAACGTTTTCATTGCCATTCTTAATAGATTTTTACAGAATTATTGGAATAATACAGAATCCTTCCTATTGTACACTTAATGCCAATTCACGTGCATGTATATTACCTAGGGTTACCATATCTCATAAATAAAAAAAGAGGACCCTCCACGGGCCCTGGCCCCGCCCATTTCCCCACCCCCAGCCCCGCCCCAACTCCGCCCCTTCTCCACCCTAACTCCGTCCCCTCCTCCCTTCCACTCCCAGCCAGGGGGAAAGGGCTGCCCCAGTGCTACCGGCTTCAGGATTTGCCGGGCAGCCCTCAGACCCTGCGCCCCCGGCCGGCGCTTCCCCAGCGCAGCTGGAGCCCGGGAGGGGAAGCGCCCAGCTGGGGGCGCAGG
>NW_020664418.1:25251536-25329049 GCF_002925995.2 Terrapene triunguis
GGGGGGGGGGGGGGGGGGGGGGGGGGTGGAAACCCAGAGGGACAAAGGGTTCCCGCCTTATGCAAAAGATATATAAAGGGGTGGAAGAGAACAGAGGGAGAGAGGAGCCATCATGAAGAATCCCCTAGCTATCACCTGAGCTGGAACAAGAGCTGTACCAGGGGAAAGAATTGTGCCCAGTCCTGGAAGGTGTCCAGTCTGAGAAAAACTTACTGAAGCATCTCTGAGGGTGAGATTATCTGTGGGTATGTCTACACTACGGGATTAATCCGAATTTAGATAATTCGAATTTGGGAAACAGGTTGTATAAATTCGATTGTATGCGGCCACACTAAGCACATTAATTCGGTGGTGTGCGTCCATGTACCGGGGCTAGCGTCGATTTCTGGAGCGTTGCACTGTGGGTAGCTATCCCATAGCTATCCCATAGTTCCCGCAGTCTCCCCTGCCCATTGGAATTCTGGGTTGAGATCCCAGTGCCTGATGGGACCAAAACATTGTCGCAGGTGGTTCTGGGTACAGCCTCACCCCTCCCTCCCTCCCCCCCTCCCTGCATGAAAGCAACGGACGGCAGACAACCATTTCGCGCCTTTTTTCCTGGGTGAACACAGCAGACTCCATACCACGGCAAGCATGGAGCCCGCTCAGCTCAAGACAGCAGTCATGAACATTGTAAATACCTCGCGCCTTATCGTGCAGTTTATGCTGAACAAGAACCGGGAAAACCAGGCGGAGAGGAGCAGGCAACAGCAGCGCGGTGACGACAGTGATGAGGATATAGACATGGAATTCTATCGAACCGCGGGACCCGGTGCTTTGGAGATCATGCTGTTAATGGGGCAGGTTATAGGCATGGAACGCCGATTCTGGGCCCGGGAAACAAGCACAGACTGGTGGGACCGCATAGTGTTGCAGGTGTGGGACGATTCCCAGTGGCTGCGGAACTTTCGCATGCGTAAGGGCACTTTCATGGAACTTTGTGACTTGCTTTCCCCTGCCCTGAAGCGCCAGAATACCAGGATGAGAGCAGCCCTCACAGTTGAGAAGCGAGTGGCAATAGCCCTGTGGAAGCTTGCAACGCCAGACAGCTACCGGTCAGTCAGGAATCAATTTGGAGTGGGCAAATCTACTGTGAGGGCTGCTGTGATACAAGTAGCCAAAGCAATCACTGAGGTGCTGCTACACAAGCTAGTGACTCTGGGGGATGTGCAGGTCATAGTGGATGGCTTTGCTGCAATGGGATTCCCTAACTGTGGTGGGGCGATAGATGGAACCCACATCCCTATCTTGGCACCGGAGCACCAGGGTACCCAGTACGTAAACCGCAAGGGGTACTTTTCAATAGTGCTGCAAGCACTGGTGGATCACAAGGGACGTTTCACCGACATCAACGTGGGGTGGCCGGGAAGGGTTCATGATGCACGCGTCTTCAGGAACACTAATCTGTTTAAACGGCTGCAGCAAGGGACTTACTTCCCGGACCAGAAAATAACCGTTGGGGATGTTGAAATGCCTATAGTTATCCTTGGGGACCCAGCCTACCCCTTAATGCCATGGCTCATGAAGCCATACACAGGCAGCCTGGACAGGAGTCAGGAGCTGTTTAACTACAGGCTGAGCAAGTGCAGAATGGTGGTAGAATGTGCATTTGGCCGTTTAAAAGCGCGCTGGAGATCGCTACTAACTCGCTCTGACCTCAGCCAAAGAAATCTCCCCATTGTTATTTCTGCTTGCTGTGTGCTCCACAATCTCTGTGAAAGTAAGGGGGAGACCTTTATGGCAGGGTGGGAAGCTGAGGCAAATCGCCTGACTGCTGATTACGCGCAGCCAGACACCAGGGTGATTAGAAGAACACACCAGGAAGCGCTGTGCATCAGAGAAGCTCTGAAAACCAGTTTCATGACTGGCCAGGCTACAGTGTGAAATTTCTGTTTGTTTCTCCCTTCATGAAAACCAGCCCCCTTCATTCTCATTCATTCTCTGTAAGCAACCCACCCTCCCCCCAGCTTTCTTTCAAAGGTAATAAAGTCACTATCGTTTAAAAATCATGTATTCTTTATTAAGTGATTATAAACATAGGGAGAGAACCAAGAAGGTAATCTGGGTGAGGTTTGGGAGGAGGATAAGAGGGAAGTCTAAGGCCACTGATCAAATTCAATATAATGACAGCCTTTTGGTTGGGCTGTCCCCTGGGGTGGAGTGAGAGGGTGCACGGAGCCTCCCCCCCCGCGTCTGGGTGAGGAGGATATGGAACATGGTGAGGGGGGAGGTAGGTTATACAGCGGCTGCAGCGGCACTCTGTCATCCTGCTGCCGTTCCTGAAGCTCCACCAGACGCCGGAGCATGTCCGTTTGCTCACGCAGCAGCCCCAGCGTTGCAGCCTGCCACCTCTCATCTCGAGCATCCCTCAAGACCTCACGTTCACTGGCATCTTTCCTAAATTTAGATACAGTGTCCTTCCACTCATTCAAATGAGCTCTTTCATTGGGGGTGGATTTCATTATTTCTTTGAACATGTCGTCTCGCGTCATCTTTCTACGACGCCTTATCTGAGATAGCCTTCTGGACGCAGGAGGGAGGCTTGAAACATTTGCAGCTGCTAGAGGGAGGGTTGAAAAAAAGTAGAGAAGTTTTTAAAATGATACATTTTACAGAACAATGCTTGTACTCTTTCATGGTGAACACTATTCACATTACATAGCACATGTGATTTCAGTACAAGGTCGCATTTTCCATCTTAATATTGAGTGCCTGTGGCTTTGGTGTTAGAGATCACAGACGCAGGTCCGGGCAACAGAATTCAGCTTGCAGGCAGCCATGGTAAGCCATTGTCTTTCGACTTCTGCGCCCTCCTTTCCAACATACCAATCAAAGCCTGTTGACTGCTGAGGTTTTCCTGTTAACCTTCAGCAGCAGAAAACAAACTAAAACCCCCGCCCCCCCCCCTCCCGCCATGAATTCCCTGGAATGATCAATGTACCCCTCCCCGACCGCGTGGCTGGTAACAGGGAAAATCCCTGCAGAAACCAAACTAACCCCCCCGCCCCCCCCTCCCGCCATGAATTCCCTGGAATGATCGCTTTACCCTTCCCCCCACAGCTGGTATCAGGGAAGATCCCTGCTAGCCAAACGCGAAAAGCTCTGGGCCAATTTCCCCCCCCCCCCCGCGCTTGGCTAACTGCAGGGAAGGATTTCTTATCAGCCACAGGCAAACAGCCCAGTAGGAACGGCCACCTCTGTCCCCTTAATTAAGTTCCCGTATTTCAAGCAGGTTACCATGAGCGATATCACTCTCCTGAGGATTACACAGCGAGATAAAGAACGGATGTTGCTTGAATGCCAGCAAACACCGGGACCATACGCTGCCAGGCTTTGTCAGGCAATGATACCAGATTACTTGCTGCAAGCATGGCGTGGACAAGTGTCCTACCATGGAGGACGGAATAAAGCGGCACTGCCCAGAAACCTTGTGGCAAGGCTTTTGGAGTACCTCCAGGAGAGCTTCATGGAGATGTCCCTGGAGGATTTCCGCTCCATCCCCAGACACGTTAACAGACTTTTCCAGTAGCTGTACTGGCTGCGAATGCATCCCAAGTCCTCAGGGCAAAATAATCATTAAAAAACCTTGCTTTTAAACCATGTTTTATATTTTAAAAGGTAAACTCACCTGAGGTCCCTTCCATGGGGTCATGGTCTTGGCTACTGGCTTGGGAGGCTTGGGAGGGTACTTCAGTCAGGCTGAGAAAAAGCTCCTGGCTGTTGGGGAGAACGGAGTGCTGGGTGCTCTCTGCAAGATCCTCCTCCTCCTCCTCCTCTTCCCCATCCTCAGAATCCTCAGGTGTAGAGACTATCCCAGACCCGGTTTGCACGATCACAGGTGGGGTAGTGGTGGCGGCCGCCCCTAGAATTGCATTCAGCTCTGCGTAGAAGTGGCATGTCCGCGGCTCTGTCCCGGAGCGACCGTTTGCCTCCTTTGTTTTTTGATAGGCTTGTCTGAGCTCCTTCACTTTCACGCGGCACTGATCTGAGTCCCTATTGTGGCCTCTCTCCATCATGCCCTTGGAGATTTTTTCAAAAGTTTTGGCATTTCGTCTCTTTGAACGAAGTTCTGCTAGCACTGAATCCTCACCCCATACAGCGATCAGATCCAGTACCTCCCGTGTGGTCCATGCTGGTGCTCTTTTTCGATTATCAGCCTGCATGGTTACCTGTGCTGATGAGCTGAGGTATCTGTGGTATCTGTGGTCACCTGTGCTCTCCACACTGAGCAAACAGGAAATGAAATTCAAATTTTCCTGGGTCTTTTCCTGTCTACCTGGGCAGTGCATCCGAGGTCAGATTGCTGTCCAGAGCGGTCAGTGGTGCACTGTGGGATAGCTCCCGGAGGCCAATACCATCGATTTGTGGCCACACTAACCCTAATTCGAATTAACAAAATCGATTTTGGCGCTACTCCGCTCGTCGAGGTGGAGTACAGAAATCGATTTAAAGCGCCCTTTAATTCGAACTAAATGGCTCTGTTGTGTGGACGGGTGAAGGGTTAATTCGAATTAACGCTGCTAAATCCGAATTAATCCCGTAGTGTAGACCAGGCCTGTATTTAGTTTGATTAGACATAGATTTGCGCATTTTATTTTATTTTGCTTGGTGACTTACTTTGTTCTGTCTGTTACTACTTGAAACCACTTAAATCCTACTGTCTGTATTTAATAAAATCACTTTTTATTTAGTAATTTACTCAGAGTATGTATTAATACCTGGGGGAGCAAACAGCTGTGCATATCTCTCTATCAGTGTTATAGAGGGCGAACAATTTATGAGTTTACTCTGCATAAGCTTTATGCAGGGTAAAACGGATTTATTTGGGTTTAGACCCCATTGGGAGTTGGGCATCTGAGTGCTAAAGACAAGCACACTTCTGTGAGCTGTTTTCAGGTAAACTTGCAGCTTTGGGACAAGTGATTCAGACCTGGGTCTGTGTTGAAGCAGATGGGAGTGTCTGGCTCAGCAAGACAGGGTGCTGGAGTCCTGAGCTGGCAGGGAAAACAGGAACAGGGGTAGTCTTGGTACATTGGGTGGCAGTTCCCAAGGGGGTTTCTGTGATCCAACCCATCACAGAGTGATGCTGACTTACACCAGCTAAGGATCTTATCCAGGGTCTATGTTTGCTTCGCTGTCTAAGTTCAGGGAGTGCAAGTTAAAGGTGATGCAGCTTGTTTTGCTTTTATCGGTTTGAGTTTCAGTCTCATTTTAAGAAGTATTTCTTTTTCAGCTTTTCTAATTAACTTTACACAACATTCTACAAATCCAATCTTAATGACTAGCTTTGCTGTTGTTAAGGATATGAGCTTTTCATTGTAGCACATGTTCCCATTTTATAATAACAATAATTAACTTAAAATGACTAATTTGTATTCAGTTATCACACAAGAAGATTGTTTTGAGGATTCCATTACCAGCAGCTGAAACAAAGAACCATTATCTAAAAGCAAAACTCAGCTATTAATTCTTCATTAGATTTTTTAAAAATCACCATGATTGCTTTCAAATGCTATTAAAATGCAGGGCTATTTTTGCACTTTGGATTCAAGGCTGAATGACGCATGGTCTGATTTCTTTACAGCACAATGCAGGATGACATTTTCATTCTACATGAGCAGGAATATGATAGTTTGCTTGAATCGGTCTTCAAAACGGAATTTTTAAGCCTTTTATCTAAGCGATATGAGGAGAAAACACAAAGAAAACTACCTCTGAAATTTAGCAATACGTGAGTAATGGTTTTCAAAAAAAATATTAAACAGCTGTTTCTTCCTGCTGCCAAGGTAAAGATGCAAAAACCAGGTTAGTGTAAGTATTGGATTCTCATATTTATATTCCATCCTCTATTACAGAACCAGGGAGATGTGTGCAGTGTGAATGCCTGCATACGCATGTGCTTAGAAAGCTAGAAGACTTTCTTGCATAGCCTGTGTAATACCTTAGGGTCAAATCCTAGCCACTCCCCACTTCTCATTCTCTGTGCGCAGCGAGATCTTAATGCAGCAAAACTTCCCTTGCTGTGCTGAGTGGGGCATCAGGTTATAGAGAGGCCACACAAGGGAAATTCTTCACCATGAGCGCGCCTACACAACAGTTCTCTGTGTCAGTTCTCCCAACTGCAATGAGGGCCAGGCCAGTCAGTGAACAACCACATGGATTCACAGTCCAAACCCTTCCTCTCTTAGAGGAGGACAAGGCAGTAGCAGCTGCAGAGTGGCTGTGCTGGTGTGTCGTGCCCTAAGAAGGGAGAATTCTCTTCAGTCCCATTATGTACTCCTTGGCCTTACCCTAGAGATGCTGAAGTACTACACTGATGCATGTGATGTACCTGCTTAGATGCATAATGGGAAGATAAGGCCAGAGTGATGGGTGGTTGGTTGAAAAGGGGTCTCTCATTTAGGGTAGGAGTTTAGATTTTGTGGGGACAGAGGCCTGCAGGGATCAGTGGGGGTAGCTTGGATACGTATCTGAACTTCTAGATGCTTGTTCAAAGAAAATTCCAGATGTTTGAGAACTTGGATTTGTAGGATTTTGTTTGCATGTTGGGGCTAGTTTTTGCTTTAAGGGCATGCTGGAAACCATATCAATAAAATTGCATTCTTGCTAATACTCCTATGAAGTAAGCAAATTAATTACATTGAGCCTGGAGTTTGCATGTCTATTTTATTCCAGTCAAAGCAGTGTAAGAATTATTTAAGGGAGAATATCATTTTAGCTTGATAATGACATGGGTGAGTAGGAAAAAGTGTAAAAAGTTCCATATAGTCATATAGACTGGGAAACGAACGCCAATAACAGAGGTGGTTTTGGTTTTGCCATTCTAAAAAGCAATGCATAACAACTGAGGTTTTGCACATCATGGCTGCCTGAGCCCATCTCTAGCTACAGTACATTGAAGGTAATATGCATTTGCAGATACAAGCTGTGAAAGAGACTATTTGAATTTTGATAGAGGCCTGTATCTTCAAAGGAGGACATAAGTACACTTGCAAAAATGTACATGTTCCCATTGTTCCCACAACGAAATGTATTTGCATGCATATGTCAGGTAATACCCAGATATTCATTAATGTATGCCATGTGACACCCACTAGCATGCACCTATGCAGGGTTCTGGGTGATGTGTTAGATAATATACGCATCTATTGTTCAAACCTTTGTCCTCAAAACTCCATCGAGAGCATCTTATGCCTTGTTTGTGTAGATTTCCCAAGAACCGTTAATGATGTCATGTAGGACACAAAAAGGCATGAAACCATGTTTTGTTCAGTTTAAAATACTCAAGATACAGTTTCTCAGCTATAGCTATCAGCGAGGTTCTGTTTATTTTTTCCCATTTGAAAGCTATCTGTTGGTTAGTGATGTTCCCTGGTCCTTGTATGTGAATGCTTCTCTTTTTGTCTCTGTGTGTGTGTGTGTGTGTGTGCGCGCTTGCATTAGACTTGAAGTGAAGCTGAAGAAGGAGAACTGGGGACCATGGAGTGCAGGTGGTTCTCGCCAAGTGCAATTTATGCAAGGCCAAGGAGATTTAGCTATTCTCAAGCCAAGTAACAAGGTGCTGCAGGTCAGCATTGGACCAGGACTACCAAAGAATTCCCGTAAGTATGAATTTCCCTTTGACTGTCCTTCTGAATGGATCGGAGTCTTGATTTTGGCTGTTCGTTTTACTTTTATTTCTCGGTCTCTTCCCTATCCACCACCTACCCTATGTTCTTCGTTGTTTCTCTATGGCATTCACAGGAAGAGTAGATTGCAGACTGTAACGCTGCAACATACTTGCCTCTCCTTGTACAGCCTTTGTTGGATTCACTGTTAATTCAGCAGTGCACACTGACTGCTGGTGGAAGCCTCTGAAACTCATGACCCTGGGACATAAGACATCTGGTCTTGTAGCATGGGACAGAACACAAGTGGCAGATTAGACATTCATTCCATCCACAAAGGGCACCCTCTTCCACAAAATCCACAGAGACCCCTTTTCTGGTTTGTGAATCCATGTGTGAGGAGGGAGGCAGGCTGGGCTAGGAGAAAAAGGTGCCAATAGCAAATTATGGAGTGATACAACAGCAAGGAATCAGCTCCAAGTGTAACAGTACCTGAGGATGCATTAGTTTTGCCTCAGAGCACCTCTGTGCTGTGAAGCTTTCCTACCTCCTGTAAGGGGGTTCTAAAGACAGCAGGGGGAAGCCCCATTTGCATTGCTCCCTGCTTCTTTGGAGTCCTACCATTGGGGTAAGGAAGAGCCAAAGATGTAAAAGACCTTGTAATAACCTGTTGTCAAATGTTACAGCCTCTCAAACAGGAGCTTAAGTCTTGTGCACGTCATGAGTTATTTTCAAACCATATTTAGCCTGCTTTGTTCCTTTGTTTTTACAGCTATGGATTACACCCCTCTACCTCTTATGCTCCCTTAACACACATACACACACACACACACACACACACACACACACAATTTTCTCTACAGCCCTTTAATTCAAAAAGCAGAAGGTGAGTTCTCAGCCACAATATGACCAGCTTGTGCCACTCCAGTGGTGCAAAGGAGCCATAAAGCCAGCTGGTGAAGGATTCTCACATGGGGAAATCTTCTAGTGGCACAGAGCTGCAGTAACGCTTGGCATAGTGGGCTTACAAAGAAATTACTAGACAAAAAGCACCATTATGCCAACTCTCCTTGGCTTTTGGAACATTCCTTGGGGCTAATGGCAGGTGGATGCCACTTAGACCAGCTTTATGATTAAAGCTCACCTGGACCACAGCTGGCCCCAGGACTGGGTGAGTTTGTTAAAATGGCATTAAGTTACCTTTGATCCCCCAGCCCTTCAGGTGCTATGCGCTAAGCACAACTTGGCCAAAACCTGAATTTCAAATGGCTGCCTCTGATCAAGAACGAGGAGCTGACATTCAGCATAAGGACTTGTTTACTGAATGCTACACAGAGGATGGCAATCTGACAGAGCTTAACGTGTTTATTTTAGGCCCCACGAGACGGAACATTACCCAAAGCCAAGGGTATTCCCATAGGACTCAAAGTCAGAATTACCCCATGAGGGCTGCTCCACCTCCCCCAGGTAAGTTATCTTATGCTTTGGCTAAGGCAGCATTCCAGACTCAATTTCTTTCTTTCATGCCGTAGCTGGGCATCATTCTCCAGAACGCTTTGCAGTGGGGGGGGTTTCTCCTTCAGTTCTAAAAGTATTTGTGAAATCACCATAACTGAAATTAGGCTCCTCAGTGTGATAGGCATTATATCAAACCAGTCCTTCAAATCCACTGGCACTTACTCTGAGACTAGTGTTCAGCTGGAGGTGTCTCATGTCAATTGTCATAGATGCCAGCATATATAGCCTCTTGATACAAAACACTGAATGTGCAGTTGCTTCTCTGCATCTTCCACTTTAGGACACAGTATATACACACAGCACAGGGCTAGACAATACTCAGCCTTGTCACTGCGCTCTCAGTACCACACATAATGGAACTGGACTTGTGCCTCATTCCCTTGCTGTTATGCAACAGCTTTTGTATATGCTGATGCATATGAGCTGTGCCAGTACGTAGGTGCAGAAGAGACCGTCTCTCCATGAGATGTTCTCCCCTTGGGGTTGAATAAACTAGTTCCTTGCATGGTAGCTGTGCTAGTAAGTAGTGTGCAGAGTTGAACCCTGGATTGATGTCACCAGGCTGTGTCTGTTACTTTCATTTTTGCCCTTAAATAAGAATTTAGAGTATGAGCTTACAGGAAAGAACACTATTTTATTTACTTAACACTTCCCAAGATGTCCTTTTTCAATAAGGAGCAGCCACTTATTTTAGAAAAGAAGTACAATGCTAGGAGAAAACTTCCTGTCTAAAGCTGACACTCTTTGCCAGATTAAATAATAAAAAAGTCTAAATCATACAGTACTGACTCAGGCAAGACAAAGTTCAGTGTGAGTCTCAGACAAAGGATTGCATGGAATGGTTTTCCAAGATGCCAAGCCTGTTTACAGCAATTAAGCAATAGGATGCTTGCACCGCAGTAGTTAAGGTTGGATCAACATTTCTTTTGCAAAACACTAATTCTGAATGTTTGTAATTAGGCAGTAAATACTTGTTCAGGGTTACATGAAACATCAACCCAGCAGCAGCTTGTTTGTTTTTAAAAATATTTGCAAACACTCGTCAGTGTTTAAGAATCAGGAATGCAAAGGACAGCCACATTGAGTTCAGTTCTTATAGTGGCCCTTATGCTCTGAAGCATCCACAGTTCAATAGCAAATCTGGGTGTAATGGGGGACCTCACCCAGGGGATAATGCTGGCAACCCATCATTGCATCTTTGCCTCAGTTTCCTTGAAGGAGGTTTTTAATAAGTCCACAGAAGTTTGTATCTTGAACATCACCCCTTAAGAATTATGTTTTAATTTAGTGGTCTGTCTCAGCTTTAGACATGAAGGTTACTATTAACATTAGCCTTTTTTTCTGAAATACTAAGTGGCTACTTCTCATTTAAAGAGAGCATTTTGCAAAGAAATCTTGGGAAGCATTAGGTGAACAAAATATTGTTCTGTTCTGCAAGTTTATAACAAATAAGATTAATTTAGAGTAAGGGTACAGGTGAAAATAAGAGACCCTACTGACATCCATCTAGGTTCAACTCTGCACACTACTGACTAGCACAGTGAATATGCTGGGATCTAGTTTATTCAACCCCAAAGGCAGAACATTACATGGAGAGACCTCCCGCTTTGCATCTGTAGGGAAGATGGGCTGAGTCAACCTTAATCCATCAACCCCAGTTACATCCAAGCTCCTTACCAGCAGCAAGGCCTTTATGACCCAGAACCTTCTGCTGGAGTCGGGGTTCTTCTTGGCAATAGCTGGGGAATAGTCCCTCCTCTTGGGTCAAGGTCCTTCCATGGAGGCTGAACCAGAAGGACCCTTCTTCAGGACAGCTTATGATTTCCTGCTGAAAACTCTCCCACCTAGGAGCATTCTCCCTGGGTTTCCATTGCTAGTGTGTCCCCCTCATCAAGTGCCCCCAGATGCCTTCTCTGTAGGCGACTGCTCTTCCTACACTCTAGGAACCTCTGTTCTCCTAGTCCCCACCACTTCCACCTCACCAATACCTTCCCTTTTATCATGCCCAGCTGCTTCCCTGCCTAATTAACTACTTTCTAGTTACTCAGTGAGTTAATTAGTCCCAGGTGAACCTGAGTTGCCTCATTCCCCCTTGTGGAGCCTCTCAGAGGCAGGCTGATCCCCTGACCCCTACAGAGAGCTAGCTGCCCTCTGACATCCCTCCAGATCTGTGTTGGGTCACTTCAAGATTTTTTGTTTAAAAAAGAAAAAAGATTTTTTTTAAATAGCCATTTAACATACGAAAGCTATCTGCTGCTCATGCAGTGTGTTCTTTATCAATACACCTGTGCAAGAAACCACCCTTATTAGGCAACCTACTTCTTTTAAGAGAACGTCCCAGAGTATCCCAAACAGACTGGCTGGGATTGTCAAAGGAAATTAGGCACCATGTGATTTGGGGACCTAAATCCTTGGGCTCTGATGAAAATCCCAGCCACAAAGTACAATTCTACTTCCCCCTTGCCCCACAGTGGGGGAAAGCAGACTGTGTTTGTCAGCCTCTTGAGTGGACACATAAGAGAGATTCCAATGTATTCATGACCATTTTAAAATTATAATGGGACTACAGATGCACACACTACTGTGTACACATTTACTTTAAAATAAACCTTAATAGAGATGTCCATAAAAGATAAGATAAAACTAGATTTTATCTAATAATCTAGATTGATACATGTTGGGGCTAGCATTTATTTTTTATAATATAGGATCCTGAATAAAGGGTGGGACTTAAACTGCTGCCCTAGTATCAGAGGAACTATCAGGAACTGAAGGTCATGCAATGTCAATAGAAGGCCAGTGTGTCCTAGATTTGCTGTAAGTTCTTCCAGGACCCAGTGTCATGAGGAAATACTAATGAATGAACTCCTGTTTCCCCACTGTGATCCTTCAGTGTGCTAGTTGTCCAGCTGGCCACTGCTTTTAACCCCAGGCGGGGAGTGGAGAGGGTCACCGGATGGTGGTGCATGTATTGTGCCCAATCCTGCTTTGATTGAATTTAGTGGGAGTTTGAGGCATGGAAGGAATGCAGGATTGAGCTCATAAGCCCTGATTCTTCAAGTGATGGTCCGTATATGGATTCCAAACATGGGTGCACATGCACGCCATATGCACCCACATTTGGAATCCAAATAGGGACCATGCGTCTCGAAGAACCTCCAGTTACAGGCAAATAACTTCTTCTGCAATGAGCTCAGAGGTTCGTAGGTGCTTTTTTTAACGTGTGTTTTAGAGGCAAGGTTTCTGGAAGGGCGTGCAAAGTGCTGCACCGTGGTTCAAGGACAGTTAAAGGCAGCACACCTGCTACAGCGCACTGTGCAGGTCAACACAGTCTCTAATATGTATAAGACAAAGCACTGCCTCATGCTGTACAGTGCAACATCAGTGAAATGTGAGTGGTTAAATATTGTGAGAGGTTACACACATATGCAGTAAACAATTTTCAAAAGTTCCTCGTAATCGTGAGTAAACTCTGTCAAATCATTAGCCATATTATCACATGCAAAATTCAAAATAGGAGCCACTATTTGATCTACGAGAGAGCCAGAAAGCATCTGAATACACCTTTTCTATTCATTTAGTGCTTCTGTTAAACAGGCAAACATTTATATCATTATTTTAAATAAAACCTTTGTAAGGTGTAATAAGGTCAGTGTTCAGAGAGCATTATGGGGTTTTCCCCATCTGACTCCCTTTAACTTTAGGAAGTTCAAGGACCTGACCCAAAGTACACTGAAGTCATTGGAAGTCCATTGCCTTTAATGGCAAGCCAAGGTGGCTAAACCCCCATGCAATGGTTTTAAAACACAAGGGCTAAGGTTAAACAGCAGCCAAGATCAAAAACGTATGGTTTTGCTAAACCAAGAGCTGTGCAAATCCCAGTGATCATTTAGAGTTTTATCACATACCTGAAACTTAAACAAGCGTCATGAACTCATGAATCTGCGATGAGTTTTCGGTAACCCCGGCTTATATACAGAGCAAAGTTGGGGATCGCAGCTGAATTTTGCTTTGAGTTTTCAAATTCCTTGAAAGTTGAGTCCAAGTGACAATTGACAGTTGAACTGCAGACAAAGGTGAACACTGCAGAACGGAGGCGACCTTTTGGAAAGCCTGTTATCCCCACAGTTGTACTGCATGGGTTCATGCTTTTTTATACTTCTAGGTCACCATCAAAATGGAGTGATAAAAAGCCCTCAATTTGTGCCACATCCCCACACCCCAGCGAACCAACGAGCCAGTCAGAAGAACCTGTATACAACTATGGTGCGCCCACCTTTACCACAGCAACTCTCAGCAGGATCAGACAAGGTTTCACACCAACCAGAAAGTCTGGACTTCCTCAAGGTCCCTGACCAAGGGGCTGCTGGGTAAGCTTTTATGTGGGGACTCTTTCAAAGAAAGAAGGGCTGATCTTTATAAAGAGGTTCCTGGACTTAAATTATGCATCACTGGTGAAATTATATTGTTTGCACACATGGCCAAAGCATGGCATTAAGCTGAGCTCAGGAGTCCCATTGACTTCCATTGGATTTCTGCATGAGGAATGATCGCGGGCTCAGGTCCATAATCCACTCACTATGGAGTCAATGTGAACCAGTTCCAGTATTCCCAATGCTAAGATCATATACTTGCACAGTACCTACTAAAGACTCTCAAAGCATTTTACAGGCTTTAATTAATAATATATGGAGATATACCTATCTCATAGAACTGGAAGGGACCCTGAAAGGTCATCGAGTCCAGCCCCCTGCCTTCACTAGCAGGACCAAGTACTGATTTTGCCCCAGATCCCTAACTGGCCCCCTCAAGGATTGAACTCACAACCCTGGGTTTAGCAGGCCAATGCTCAAACCACTGAGCTATCCCTCCCCCCTATGAGCCTCCTCTCCCCTCAATGAGAGGGATTTTCATAGCCATTTTATGGATGGGTAAACAGTGAGCATAGCTCACTCTGCCTCTGTCTCCCAACAACTGTCAGAACCCAGTCCCCTGTCCAACCACGAGACAGTATTCGCTCTTTAATACTATCTTATTTTCATTGGAGGCACGATTACTCCATATGGGATTGATTTTTTTTTTTTTTTTTTTTTTTTTGGTGGGGGAAGAATGGCAGGATAATTCAATGGCAGGAAGTTGATTTTATTGGTGAAATTAAGAGCATATTAATTCCACCTCAATTTGTCTCCTTTGCACTTAGGAGGTGCAACGTAAAGAGCTTGAATACTGGCCATATCTGGACAGCTGAGAATTCCCCCAGCAGGGGGTGCTCTCACCTGGCATATCCAGCCATTCCTAGTCCTTTCACAGGGGCATACCAGGAAGGGCAGGGAGTATGGTTGAGGACCACTGCTGTCAAGCAATTCTCAGCTGGCACACAGTCCCTTAGTGACCTTTTGCAGCTGGTGGAGATTAGAATAGCCTCAATTCCAGCACCGGGACTAGGGCTGCACAAGGCAGAGAACTGGGGAGGCTATATCCAACTCCGTGACGTCCTGCCCCCATCTCCTACATGAAGCAGTTCTCAGTGCTGGATTGAAACTGACTGTATCAGACAATCATCTAGGAAGGGACCCAGCTAGATCTATTAGATAATGATCATACTCAAGTAAAATATGCAATTAGGGTTGTTACAGTTACTTTGGGACTCAGAAGTGAAAACTGGTGATGTACACATTGCCGATTACTTCGTCAAGGATTTACTAGATTACTGATGATCTGTACATTGTATGGATGAGATGGTACCAAATACCTTTGCTCACACTTGAAATGGAAATTACTCGATTACCAAAGAGAAGTAACAGGAAGTGATGTCCAGGTTACATTTTTTGGTGTCAACAATAAGAGAAATATCTCAGAATCACTTGTTTAAAAAAAAAAAGTAATATCTTCCTATAATCTGTTACTATGACAACTACATGCACTAGGAAAAATGTCTCCTGCTTGACAGTGGTGCTGAGGTTTATCAGCTGAAATTAGTAATAGAGATTTCTTTTGTTTTCAATTATGAATAAGCTATTCTAAATAATTGCAAATGATTATACCTCAATGAACTTGTTGGCCCAAACTCATTGCCAGATGGCCTGTGGTGTCCATGCATTTCCAATGGACAGGTGTTCCCATCACCAAAACCACCAGTACCACCACCGTTGGCAAAGAAGAAGTTCAGAGTGACCAAAGGCTAAATCGGCAATGGAGACGGAACTACCCACTCAACCCTCGCTTTCCCCTCATTGCTGTAGTGCGGGGAAAGCTTGAACAACTGCTGTCCATATTGCCACTGTTATGTGGATAAACAGAAGTCTTTAGTCTCCAGGATAACAGTTTAGCACCTTTCCCAAGCACTAAAATCACAATTTAATAAATATTTAAACACAATATACTTAGTCATTCATTACAGTGACTAAGCAGTTTCTCCTGTAACTGAGATCATTCTACTCTGCTTTTTTGCACATTAGTGGAAATTTTAGTGCCAGCTGATTTTCAGATTCAAAGGCTCTTGCCTATTCAATTATTGTAAAACAAATCTGATCATGAATAATCACTTTGCATATTTTCATGCACACAGCTCCCTAATTCCCAGGGCCGGCTCCAGCGTTTTTGCCACTTGAAAAAAAAAATAAAAAAAGCCGCGATCGTCGGCAGCTCTCCTGCCGCCGCTTCATTCTGCGGCAGCAATTCGGCAGCAGGTCCTATCCTCCGAGAGGAAGTGAGGGACCCGCTGCTGAATTGCCGCCGAAGAGCCGGACGTGCCGCCCCTCTCCGTTGGCTGCCCCAAGCACCCGCTTGCTGCGCTGGTGCCTGAAGCCGGCCCTGCTAATTCCTTATAGTGAGATAGCTGTGGTGTGACTGAGATCCAGATGTCCCAGAGTCCATTCAAATACCAAAGCAGTTATGACTTGTGCAAATAAAAAACAAATCTGCTGTAAGGAAGTGTTAATAATTGTGCTCAGTGATGGTTGATACAGGTTCCCCTCTGTTGGCTGCAGCCTATTAAAATAAATTTTGGAGTATTCCTCAACAGCCCGCTCGTGTCTGGGGGGGGTTCCTCATGAACTGTTAGTTTTTGTTGTTACTTCACTGCTTAAAATGGCATTGTCCAGGGTGCATTTTGACTTACTGTTATCAGGGCTGGCTCCAGGCACCAGCGCAGGAAGCAGGTGCTTGGGGCGGCCCCTGGAAAGAGGCGGCACGTCCAGGTCTTCGGCAGCAATTCAGCGGTGGGTCCCTCAGCCCCTCTCGGAGGGAAGGACCGGCCGCCGAATTGCCGCCGAAGAATGAAGTGGCGCGGTAGAGCAGCCACCGAAGTGCCGCCAATCGTGGCTTTATTTTTATTTTTTTTCTCTTTGCCGCTTGGGGCGGCAAAAAAGCTGGAGCCGGCCCTGACTATTATTCTGAAGTCTCCATGCTGATTTTGATCCTGTGTGAGACATGATGTTCCCTTAGAATGGGTGAGGAAGAGCAGGGGTGCAAATTTTGCTCAGTGGAGGGCTATGCTGACAACTTTCCAGGAACACAAATTGTACAAAATGGAGTATTTTGTAGGCATCCTATTCTTTTTAATAAATAAAAGTGTGGCTCAGAAATTACAATATTGAAGATTATCACAGATCAAGCTGGAGCATCACATTATGAGACTTCGTTTCATTGGCTCTAATCTCCATATGAGAAATGAGGGGCAGTCCCAGGATGCATCTGGCTGCAGGCTGCACTTCACACACTGATGATTTTTTTTTTTTGGCAATTACTTAGTATGGTTTAGCCCAGAGGTGGGCAAACTACAGCCCGCAGGCCACATCCGGCCCGCGGGACCATCCTGCCTGCCCTTGAGCTCCTGGCCGGGGAGGCTAGCCCCCAGGCACTCCCCTGCTGTTCTCCCCCCCAGACCCCCAGAGCCTCAGCTCGCCAGCTCTCTGGGTGGCAGGGCTGTGAGCTCCTGCCGGGCAGCACCGCTGCGAGAGCCACCGGCCTGCCCCGGTGCTCTGGACTGCGTGGCTGGCTCCTGCCACGTGGCGTGGCTGCCAGTCCTGGTGCTCTGAGCGGCATGGTAAGGGGGCAGGGAGCGGAGGGGTTGGATAAGGGGCAGGAGATCCTGGGGGGCAGTCAGGGGACAGGGAGCAGGGGGCGGTTGGATAGGCACGGGAGGCCTGTCAGGGGACAGGGAGCGGGGGGGGTTGGATAGGGGGTGGGGTCCCAGGGGAGCGGTTAGGGGCAGGGGGTCCCGGGAGGGGGCAGTCAGGGGACAAGGAGCAGGGGAGGTTGGATGGGTCGGAGGTTCTGAGGGGGGCAGTCAGGGGGCATGTGGGAGGGTGTGGATAGGGGCAAGGGCCAGGCTGTTTGGGGAGGCGCAGCCTTCCCTACCTGGCCCTCCATACAGTTTTGGAACCTCGATGTGGCCCTCGGGCCAAAAAGTTTGCCCACACCTGGTTTAGCCTATCTCAACAGTACCTGTAACAAGCACTCTCGCATGTCTTCTGTGAATTACAGCACTTGCAAGAAATCTACAATGCTCCATGCTGTACTCTAGCCAAATGCTTGCTCAGGTTTCCACTGGAGGCTATTATAAAGGAACACATCATATTTAGGATGATAGCAGCCGGAATCCGCTAGCCCACCATTTTCCAGAAATCCAACATGATCACTTCCTACCTGGCAAACAGGAGAGGTTGGGTACCTTAGATCTTCTAGAGGACAAATAGGGCGCAGGACAGCTGCTGTTTTGGAATGGAGCTGTCTATTGCTTCAATTACTATTGGTTAAGGAACAATGAGTCAAGTCGGTTAGACTGAGCACAGATTATATTAAAAGATACTTTCTCATTGAAAGCAGCTTTTCAAACATTTTATGTAGCTGTAGGTCACTAACTGACTCTGAGGTATCTTGGAATGATGGGTGCTGTGTTAGTTTAAGTTTGTATTATTATAGGAAGAGTAGACGGGGTGAATTACACTTAAATAGGGACCATTGTCATCAAAATTCATTCCCTTTCATCCCGCCAACACCCCACCCCTTCTTCCCAGACTCTCCTCCCCCAAACAGAGTCTCTTTCCCCCAACTCCTTACAATAGATTCTTGTCTTCCTCTTAAGTGAGGTGGGTCATTTAGCCCAGCCCACCACAGCAAGTGGCCAGCTGGCAGCAATTAGCCAGGTGCTGCACAGTTGTTCTGACTGACTCATTGCAGAGTCTGAGCCCTCACTGACCCCAGCAGCTGGGTCCCAACCATCCCCTGAAGATAGAACAGGAGGTTACAGTAAAAACAAAGATGCTGCCATACCAGGTAGTTTGCTTAAAAGGGGTATGAATTTCTCAAACTAAGAAAATCGGAAGGGCCTGCTTTAGTAGCAATCTTCTTACCCCATCCCATCACAGCTGTCCTGGTGTAGTCACACTGCTATATTTAAGGTCACTCCAGCCTTTCCATTGCTACTCTCTATTTATAGACATTTAAAACTCAGTCATAACAATTATTGTCTGGGCTGCAATTTGTTATTCAAGGTCTTAGCCCGACAAGGAATCATTTTGCCAAATGTATAGTTTGTACTAGGGATGGCTTGGGAAAAATAGGCACTGGGTTGAACTTTTGCCCAGCCTCTATCCGGACCCCTCCTGTTCTCCAGGACCTCTCATCAGGGGATGGGTGGGCAACTCACTTCCTCCCACCACTGCAAGGTGGCCTTCAGAGGGCAGGCAAGGTGGGAGGGTCCCAGAGCTCAGGATGCAGTCCGAGACCAGAAGTCTACACAGCAGCCCTGCAGCCAGAGCCCCACGAGCCTGAGTTGGCTGGCATGCGCCAGCCGCAAGAGTCAGTCAAACACCCGTTTGACCCATGTCGTGGTGGAGCAGCTCAGTCATCCATCTGGTACACTTCAGCCTTATAGATAAGCAGCCATGCCACCCAGTACAGGAAAGTTTTTAGAGGATGTCCAGGTGACCTGCTTTAGTCCCTCCAGTTTAAGATGGTCTTTAGGTGTTGGCTAGCCACCCCTCTTTGTTGGTTCAATGCAGTTCTATTTGCCCTATGATAATACTTAGCATAGGACTTTGTATAGCTCTTTTCTTTGTCCAGGCAGTTTACAAAATAATTAATCCTCACCATATATGAGAGAGGTAATTTTATTACATGATGCATCAAAAACTGTAAACGTACATAGAGCCAGTGGACTTTCTATGCCAAGAGAAGTTCAGTTAAATTCCCACTGCACTGGAGATTGTTGTTCTGCAGTGCCGAGCAGGGGATTTCTGGACCTACAGGCAAATGTAATATGTATTCATATGTCCCTGTAGATTAGATGAGATCATCTATTCTAGCTTCCTGCTCCACTAATGTTCAACACATTTTGCCTTCTGTGCACCTTTTCTGCATATTGGGTTCTTACCAGCCCTGTCCCCCGCCAAAAAACCCTTTAATATTGAGTTCTCTCCTACAGCCTTAGAGCTTTCTTTTGATTTGCATGATGTTTTATGACCGACACCTAAGAACCAAATCATAGACACTACTCCTTAATTTGACATCATGTCAACGCCTCAAGTAAACTCCAGAATGTATAGTAAGAACATCAGCATTCTTTGTTCACTAACACCTTACGTTTTCCTTTGTTAATTTGTGTAAGGATCCTCACCACTGCATGTCCATTTATTCTTGGTTAAATCTGTTCCTCTGTAGTATTCGTCCTGGACAGGCTGCGTCAAATGGGATAATGTGAGTTAAATAATAAACACTTATCTTTGAAATGTGGTTAATAGTTAAGATGTATGAAATGTGCAATATAGCAGAGTGTCCATCCATCTCTTTGTGATGTGTCTATCTATTGCCTAGCATAACAGAGCCCTGATCGTCTATGTCTGCCGTCTCTAGTTGCTACCATCTTATATCACTATTAAAGGTGTCCATTTAACAGAAAAGATAGAGTGAGCCTCATAGTAATACTCCTGGGGTAATTGTGTAAATGACATTTTCATCTCAGTGAAGCTGACTTGTAAACAGATACACCCCAAGGTAGCCCTCAGAATATAACCATTTTGTGGTGCTTTACATACATTAAAAAGTAGTATTGTAGGTTTAGTCTTGAGGTAGCTGAATGAAGAATTCAGTCTCGCCACACCAGGGAGTGAAGTCCTAAGGCCAGGGGCATGGAATGAAAAAGACCATTTGCTTTATATGTATTGCCCAAGAGTCCAAGGGTCTTTAGATTTGATGTCAAAGCTTTATTTTTATTTAACTTTTCTAACACAGAAATATCCCCTTGCCTTCCCAATTAGGGTGGGGGCAAACTTTAAAAAAAAGTCATCTCCAACTTATGAAATGTTTTTCTAGTTTGCTCTGAAAACTGCGTGGACTCATGGGTAGGAAAACCACAAGCAGATACGGCAGTAATTGCATCCAGAGTATGTAGGGAGCAGCCATATCTCTCTTATTGTTGGTCTCTTGTGAAAGGCAGGCTGATATGGAATTTCAAATGAAGGAGGAGGGGAGAATGCCTGGAAGAAGCAGTGTATGTTGGTGAGGGTAAAGTGTGCTCAGACCTTGAAGGGGTTAAGAATTCCAGTAATTATTGCAGAGGCTTCACCAGAGTGAGCTCTGGAGGTTTGTATAGATGTGTAGGAAGCGAGTGGAGGTCTTTGCAAGAGCATGACATGACTGAATGATTTGATTCTTTGGGGGTGGGATGGTAATGATTTTGGCAAGCTGAAACAGGGCAGAATGAGAGTAAACAGCATGGCAATAATCATCTGGTAGTTATAAAGGGAGGACAGGAGCACATCCACAGACACAAAGGTCTGGTAATGTTGTTTTAAGGTATGGAAATAAAACAAAAGTCCAAATGACGGACTGTGTGATTTCTAGACATTTTGGGTGGACCCAACAGAACAGTGTTGCTCCAACACAAACAAGCATGTAAAATGTGGTAGTAAGATTGCTGTATAAAACTAGTTTGTGCTATATTATTTCTGTAAGATTTAGAATAGTTTGGAGTCCAATATTTTGCCCAATTGGTGGGGAGCGATCTCAAGTGTCACCTGAGGAAATTGCAGAAGATGAAGATATCTTCAATTGAGTAACCAGTAATTTGATTTTTATACCTTTTTAACCTTAAGAAAGGTTTGGATGGCCTTAAAACCAGAGGAAATATGCAGTGGTCTATAGAAAGCAGAGGCCCCAGGGAGAGAAGGGATTCCCAGAGCATTGAGGCAACCTGAGAAGACTTTGATTAGTTTCAATCTTTATAAAAAGTACTATATTCTGAGCAAGCAATCAGCAGGAGAGCAAATTTTACGACACCTACCCCCAGTACAACATAACTACCTCCTATCCATATCACAATGACTTACTGAGCAGTATACCTTTCCAGATCACATTTTATATCTAATCTCATAGGAAAGAATACTGCTCTGCACCTTTCCCCTGTACACATTCTGTAATGCTGTACGTGAACGCTCTAATGGTATGCAGGGGGTGGAGGGTAATTACCCCAGTACAGGCACATTAAAGGACTGCCTCCTGGAGCTGCAACACACAATTAGGCCTTGATGAAACAATGGAGTTGAATTCTTGCCAATGTATGACAATTTAATCCCTGATCAGGACCAGTCAATGTGCAATCTAGTTGTAATCTATGTTGCAGGTCACTAGAAAAGTCCATCCAGACTCTGTGTGTGTTCCCCATGCTAGAGGAGAAGTCTTATGACAAGCAGCCCCATCTGCTGGTTTCCAGGCCAGCCTTTCACACACTGTGGCATCCTTAGGATGACATGGTTAGCTCTGTCTTGCCGGTTAATATTTTTACAGCTTGTTTTTGATGTAAAAACTGTTTTAATGAAAATTGGAGTATTGGCTCAATCAATCACACAATATGTTTTTTTCATTGGCTTGGTTTATTGTTGTTTTTGTAAAAATGAAAAGAGCTCAGATTTGTTTCTCTTGCAAAGTGAAGGAAAATCTTCCAGTCCCTACAACTCATCTCTCAGGACTACTCATAAAGTCAAACGCACTGTCCAAATGTCTAATCAGAATTGCATCCAAAGTGCCTGGTGTCCTACCTGTATTTGGAAATGTGAATTGGGCTGCTTGCTTCCTCCCACAGGAAAACCTATGAGAGGGAGGTAAAGAAGGGGGAATCCCAGAGGCTTTCCTTGAAGTGTTGTCTTCCCAATCATTCCTTCCAGCGGGGCTGTCTCCTTGTAGAAATGGGGCCTGCCTCAAACCCCTTCTATTGCTTGGAAATTACATGAGCTCCCTAGGAAATGCATACACAAAGGCATATTTAGGCATCCCCAGGGCTGAATAGGGAGATTTGCCTGAGTTTGGAGCCAAAGCTTTCAAACCCAGCAATGCAAAGCACAGCTGGCTTAGAAAACACGCTGCCTGTAACAGAAACAGTCACTCTGTGGAAAGGCTTCCAAAGCACTATGGCCTTCATATCATCCAGTGTTCCTGCTTATTTTCCTGGAACATGTGTTGAGACTTGTTCTCGTCGTGTGATTCCAGGGAATTGGATACGAATTGTCACGTTGAAGTTTAATTCTTCAGTTGCAATAGGCTACTTGGATCTCCTGCTATGCACCGAATAATCTTCTGGCTATTGTAAGGGTAATCTTCTGGAGGGTTAAAGCAGATAGTACTTTACTTGGCATTTACAGCTATAGAAAGAAAACCTCTCTCAGGCATTTGGATCCAGGTGGTTTCTCTCTTGCCATCAAGTCTCTGAATTCCTGTTCTCTCTTCTGCCAATCAGAAGTGTCCACCTCTTCACTCTCTCTCATTAGCACAGCCCTGCACCTGTGGTTGCCTGAACAGCTAGCGGTAACACCCGAATACCAGCCACCAGGTGCCCACATAGTATCACTGTCCCTCAAGTGGGATTGCCATCTATCCCGGGGCATTTGGGATTTTTGTGGGGCTCGTGTAGGGCTTGCAGAATCTGAAGGCCTCTCACAAATCCATTCAGGGTTGATGCAATGCCTGCACAGCTCAATAGCAATATGGAAAAAGCTCTTTGTTACCTGCCGTTGTAATGGACTCTTGGCTTTGCCACAAAGGAGAGTTCTTCTGAAACTTCTGCAGCTTTCTCTCACAACGGGTGCAGCTAACAGTCCCCTGCTGGTGCTTTCATCAGTTCCCCTGCCCATTAGACTTTTGGAATCCAGAGCTCATTGCTTCCCTGTTTTGATTATTGGGCCACATACCGTATATTTCATCCACAGAGGAACACATTTATATATATTACACATACACATGGGCTAACTACAGAACTACCATTCATTTCCAGTTTTAATGTGCCTGGTTTCCTGCCTGGTCTCAGAAGTAAAAGCAAAAGTTCAGGGGGAAAATGAAAGTCCTTCTGGTGCAATTTTATTTAAGTGTTAGCTCCCAGAAGACCTTTATTCTTTACAGGTGTCGATGTAATATGAAAAAACGCCACAGAAATAAAAGCACCTAAGTGCTTTTTCATTTTTACCCTTGACTAACAAATTCAGTCCTCAGTACACTTATTGTATCTCCTCATTAATGTTAATAGCAACTGCAAGCGTTCATCCATGGGAGAGCAGTTTGTGAATTCTCTCCTTTCACTGGCTGACCAGAGAGATAGTAAATGTAAAATCCAAGGGAAAAAAACTCGCAGACTGAAGTAGCCCTGTGTAAGCTTGAAAGCGTGTTTCTCTCACAAATAGAAGTGGGTCCAATAAAAGATATTATTACCTTTCCCACCTTGTTTCTCTAATATCTTGGGACCAACACACCTACAACACCACTGCATATAAGGAAAAAGCTGACCAATAAGTGTTATTTTAGCTCTTTATCTCACAGTAATAAGTACAAGGGAAAGACCCACAGAGAGAGGAGTCAGGCTACAGGGATCTCTTCCTGAACAGTGTCATATTCAGTAACTTTTTTTGAAATCCCACTGTTCCTTTACAGCAAGTTAAGTTAGTCACTGGCATAGGTTCTTGGAGGGTTGTTCTGCATCACAAATAATATATTCCTGAGGAAGAGATGCAGTTTCTGTTCCTAGCAGACAAGGGACAAGCCAGCGTGGTATGGATTCGGTTTTTCAAAGCCTCATCCAACATATGGTGTTTTGTGGGTAGTGGTAGTTTGCTTGCCTTTTGGGGTGGGGGGGTTCAAAATCAGGTTTCATTTTATCTGAACCACCAAAGGCAGGTGGTAGGGGGAGTTCCAGTTTTATCACATCCTTAATTTTTAGGAGCTGTTGCTGGCAATTTAAGGTATACATCCATTTATTCTACAGAACTGGCCTACTGGCCTCCTAACTCCCTGCCTGCAACCAAAATCTCATAGCTCAGGTAAGCCTCCTCTGAACTCGCAGCTGTGAACCCAAGAGCGTGAATGATTGTTATAAATTTGCTCCAAATGCTTCCTATGGCATCATCCAGGCCCGCCGACGGGGGGGCAAAAGGAGCAATTGCCCAGGGGCCTGGGTGTTTTTAAAGGATCCAGCCGCTGCTGCAATAGCAGCAGCAGTGTCCGGGAGCCCCAGGCCCTTTCAAATCACCCAGGCCCCTAGGCAGGAGTTGGTGCTACCAGCGGCGGCGAAGGCAGCTGGACAGGCATGTGGAAGCCCTGGCATCAGCTGGCGCAGGCGTACCACAGCACATGCCGACACACACACACACTTCAGTGAATGCCATTGTCATTTGTATCTTTAAAAAAATCTAGCAATATTCAGGAAGGCATCTTTGGCTATGATGTTTTCAGGCAGTTCAATATATCACTATCAATAAGATTGGTCTCTGTCAGGGGTGGCTCCAGGCACCAGTGCAGCAAGTGCGTGCCTGGGGCGGGAAGTGTGGGGGGGCGGCAGTCAGGCAGCCTTCAGCAGTGTGCCTGCGGGAGGTCTGCCGGGGCTTTGGCGGCAATTCGGCGGTGGGTACGCCAAAGGCGCGGGACCGGCAGATCACCTGCAGAAATGCCGCCGAATCCGCGTGACCAGCGGACTGCCCGCAGGCGTGCCGCCGAAGGCCGCCTGACCGCCATGCTTGGGGCGGCAAAAAAACATAGAGCCACCCCTGGTCTCTGTCCAAAGATACAAAGCCCCACATTCAGCACATGCATACAAGTGACTTTTCCTTTCGAGATCAGATAAAGTCCAATATTTTTCCTAGCAATGAAAATTTGTGTTGTATGTTTTATTTCAACTTCCTCTTCCATAGCATATATATTATATGCGATCCTTCATATCCTATAAAGAATTGACAACTCAGCCGCCTCACCTATCAGTGCACTCTTTGCATTAGTGCACTGCAAGGGTTTTTTGTGGATCTCACACTCCACACAATATATATATATATATGCTCTCTTCCACCATTTCCTGCCTGCGCCTTTCCTTTCCTCTCACTTCTCCTCCCCTTGCACTTCGCCTTGGATACTTGGCGGGATTGTAGCCACTCCGGTAAGGTCATACCACATCACCCACTGCTTCACATTTGAGCACAGATCAAAGCTATAGACAGACAGACACACACACACACCCCCAGGAGCTGATGCAAGTGCAGGTGCAGTATCACTGTCCTACCTAATCATAGCATTGGCACAGCAGCAAGCGTGTGAGCAAGGACGGAGTTTCATATCAGAAGCAGAATCTCTGGCAAAGGGCACCCTGCAGCTTAAGCGTTAAATGTATTTTGTGTGTTTGGGGACAGGGGAAGGCAAATGGTGAGCCCTCTGTGAAGTATTCTTTTATTACAAGTGCTACATAAGAGGCTCTAGAAGAGCTGACTTGGGCAATCTCTGTCTCAAGGCGAAGCTTACTAATGTAGGTAAAGCAGCAAAGAATCACATGATCTGGTTACTCTGCAGATAGGTGTTTGGAGAACTGGAATCTCCTTCCTCTTTGTCTACAATTTATCACAGAAGATGGTAATGTAGTGTCCACTACAGCCCCTCTGAGACCTCATGGGGGCAGAAAGGACTATATCCTGCTCCATGCACATGGATGCTCCAATGACCTAACAAGTCTTTCATCTATAACTACTATGATATTTACAGAGGAATCTAAGTAGGTGGGCGTGGCTGTCAAATCCAGCAAGTGCTTTCCATTGGCTGAGCTGGTGATGTAATGGAGCAAAGTGCAGTGGGGTTGGTTGAATTTATATTCATAGTTATGGTCTTGGAGTATTTGCCCTGTCAATTACTCTTCTCTCTCTCTCTCTCCCCCCGCTCCCCCCATCTAGTGTTCGCAGGCAGACCACAAACCGGCCCCCACCAGCTGGAGGAAGACCTAAACCACAGCCAAAACCCAAGCCTCAGGTACCGCAGTGCCGAGCACTGTATGCATATGATGCTCAGGACACAGATGAACTTAGTTTTAATGCCAATGACATAATTGATATAATCAAAGAAGGTAAGTAAAGAGGTTGGCAGGGTTTTTTGTTTGTTTTAAATGTCCTTTGATCACAAATTGCTCCACAATCCTCAGGGTACACTGTCATTGTTAATGGGGGGGTTTAACTGCCTGGACATTTTCCTGGAGAATGACTCCTGCATTTCTTGAGGCAGTAGGAGGCCTGCTTTTGGGACAGGCAGGATAAAGAGGAGCCTTCACAGCTATATCGTGCCCACCCTAGATTGCTCAGTTGAAGATAAAGAATATTTATTCCCCACTGTGGAGTTCAAAATCAAGTGCCCCACCCTAGCCTCTGGTTGCATGTATAAGACTATGACAACGGCTAAAGCACATCAGCTGAAAAGCAATTAATGATGCAGTTCCAACGCCAATCCCCTCCTCCCCCTAAGTGAATAGATAAGGCCTTGCAGTGTGTCCAGAAGGTTAGCCAATCCAGGATCTCATAGCCCTTTCTATTTGGTCTCTAAGGAGTAGCTGTGGAAGGGTTTTGCCAGTCTGCACAAAATGGACATAAATTAAAAGAAGGCTAAAAAGGAGGGGGACTGAACATGAAATAAGGATTTCTAAAACCTCATTGTTCATTCTGCTCTTTTTGTCACAGATCCCTCAGGCTGGTGGACAGGCAGATTACGAGGGAAGCAAGGACTGTTCCCCAACAACTATGTGACCAAGATATAACAGAATACAAAGAAGGTTTTGTTAAATGAAGGATAGCATGACACTACCAATAATTGAAAAATAAGATGCTTTCCCCTCCCTCTCTCGCATGAGGACAAATGGCAGTTCTTCTCAGAGGCCTATAATTCTTAGCAGCTTCTTCACCAGTGAAGTTGTGTACAAGCAAGAAAAAAAGTCACTCCGTTTACTGTCCATAAAGCAAATGTGCAAATCTATCTCACATACATGTATGGAAGTAGTGAGAAATGAATTATTTATTATATTTAAACCTGTTTCTAGTGCAGAGTGAATGAAGGTGTTTAGTCCTTACAGTTTTCCTGAAACTGCACCGTGCTTTGTAATCTGGGACCAGGCACTTTGGAAAGGTTGTATTTAACAAGTGCCTTTAGTTTTTATACATATTATATATATATAATGAAGATGGCATTATATGCACATTTCCTCTGATGCAGATCACTCTGGGGAACATGGTAAGAATGCTGCTACATGTCAAAGATTTAGGATTGGTGATGGTATATTTAAATAGTTCTGTACAGATTGTAATGGAGCTGGTTTATTGCTTGCAAGTAAAGGTTAGGGATTCCAAAAGGCACAACAACAACAAAAAAGAAGACTGTATGCTATACAATGATGCCTTCTCCATGATTTATATTTGAATATGGCTGGCCCATGTTGGATTTATGTTTAATGCTCTACTTGTTACAGGAAGCAACTCTTGCCCCTGAGCTATACATGTATAGAAGCAGATCATATACTGTATATAAAAACTAATATAGTAGAAATGTGTATGAATGTATAATGTAGTATTCACTGTACTTATCCATAAGGTAGTTTTATTAGAAGTTCTGTGCCAGGTACTTCCAAATATGCACTATTCTTTTAATGATAAAACCAGTGTTAATGCTTTTAAGCCCAGTTGGCTCCCCCACCATTTAAAATGGCTGTTGCTTACCATGCAGATATCATCAGCATCCATTCTTTTTCTCCTGCCACTCCATCAATAAAATACAGGAACCCAGGAGCTGAGTTGGTTTGTTAAATTTATAATATGTCTGTTTTGCTTGCACAAGTAGCTGGAACTCTCTTTTCAGAATGGATAACTCAGCTCCCAACACAGAGTTCCAGAGAAGGAAGCAGTAGGGTCTACAACTATATAAAAAAGACACTTTCATCTGAAGACAGATATACTGAATGTTTTTCTTAGCCCCTGTATGAGTGTTAGAGCAGCAGTGGGCAACCTGCATACGGCCCCATCAGGGTAATGTGATTGCATGTCGTAAGAGAGTTTGCTGACATTGACCATCTGCAGGCATGTGCCCCTCCCCTGGTTCACCATTCCTGGCCAATGGGAGTTGCAGGAAGTGGGGGGCTGTAGGGATGCACTAGCTGCTGCTTCCCACAGCTCCTAGTGGCTAGGAATGGCTGTGGGGGGCAGTGCCTACGGCTGGTCAACATCAGCAAAATGTCTCATGGCTTGCAATCAGATTACCCTGATTAGCCACAGGTTGCCCACCACTAGGTTAGAGGGAAGTACTGCACAAGCTAGTATCAAGTGGATTTTAAAGGCAGTCTTCTGGAAGTTTAAAGTTGGTTTGGGGCCTGCAGTGAGCCTAAATTGCCCTAACACCACTGTCCCTCCACAATGCACTGGTTGTAGATTAAGTACCTAAAAGGATGTGCTGAACACTGTACAGAAACAGCCAAACCAAGCATAGGCCTTGGCCCTAGCAGTTACAATCCAAAGTAAAAAGAGTGAAAGGCCAGACAAATAAATCTTGTCAGCTTTCCCTATAAAAGAGAAGGTACTATTTTAAAAAGGGGGCACAGTCTGTGATTTCGGGCTTAGTATTAGCTTACTTCTCCTAAGTGATAAAAGTAACTTCTACTCTAAGAGGCATTTAGAGGAGAGGATAATGTTTTGGTGAACAAGTTTTAGGAGTGTGTTCCTTGTAACCAGCTCAGCATGGAGAGGGAGTAGAATTGCCTCAGCACAGGGACTTCACCATAGAGAAGCAGCATCTGTCAATAGGCACCAAGAAGAGATTACAAATTCAGAGTTGAGATAATACTGATTGGAAGGGTCAGCATATGGCTCCTTCCCATTTAAAGTACTCAAATTTGTTCTGTTTGTATAGCACTGATTAAAGGGAATTTTGGTCTGCATAGGGCTCCTCATCACTACAGTGATGTAAATAAGAGATGGGTTCAGGCAACCACACTAACCTGGTAGTATGCAGAAGAATTGTCACCACCACCACCACATTTACCTTTAGTATCACCATCAGTGCAGTAGGTGAGGCAAAAACTATCCTTTTCCACATACACAAAATGGTTTGAGGTTAACTAGGGCAGTGTCATGTAGCGTGCTGTACAGTATGTAGTTTAATTAAGCCTGGAACTGCTCCAATTGCCATGAAACTTACTGAAAGTTTAGGCCTTAGCCCATTTCAGGACTTGGGAAGAGGTCTGAACTTGGGTCTCCCACACTGCAGGAAACCATTCTAGCCAGCGGAGGAGGAGATTTTCTGGGGCAGGTTTTGGTCTTCTGTTAAAGCTGTGCCAAGTTCAAGTCCCTCAACAGGTACCTAATCAAGTGGGTCTCCCACCTCCTAGGTGAACACCTAAAAATCACATGTTCTCTAGCCCCATAGCCTTCCATTGGGATAGTTCATAATGAACTGACTAGTAGCTGAACTAGCTTAACTCCAGCAGCTTGAGGGGGAACCCTTTTCTTTAATTGCCAGTTTCCTATCTTCCTCCTTCCAATAGCAGTAGGAAGCTTTAGTTACATGGATTGGAATTAAGTTAAGTGTCAGCTATAGGGGTGGATGATTTTTTCCCTGTTCCAGGCAGCTCAGCCCTGCAAGAATAGCTGTCTGGACAGAAAGTACAGTTTATAGCTTATACATGCCCCACTTCTGCTGGCCTCCATGCATCAGGCATGGTTAACTCTACTTACTAAATGTAGACATTCAGGGGGCTTGTCATGGGACTACAACTACATACATGCAGAGATGTGTCTGTGAGACTGGGGCTTATCTGAATACTACTTTGCCCAATTTGAGGCAACTGCAGATTTTAATCTCTTCCCCCCCCCCCCCCCCCCCCCCCCCCCCACCAAAAGCCAGGCTGCTCCAGCTTATGAGTGTAGATTACTTCTAGACACCCTTCTGTTTGCCAGATTCATGTCAACTACATACTCTAGAGCCCTTTGTTTTAGACAGTTAAGGTTCTGACCACTGGCCTATTATGAGGGGGTCATCTCAAGTCTACGCAAAGTTTACTAATTAAGGAGGTCTTTTCACATTTCTTATGAAAGAAAAGTTCTCATAAGCACCATCTACACTTACTGTAAGTAATGCCCAGGGAGAGGTTTTTTTTTTTTTTTTTTTTTAAAAAGGAGTTTTATTTCTAGATATACAAGAGCATTAAAGGGCAAGTTTAAAAGTTTGCTTTCAGAGTGAATCTGAGGTGTCTGTACTAAGATTGAAGGCTATGTACAAAAGCAGCAGTTGTGCCTCAATAGGCACATGTTGACAAAGTGCATGGAGTAGGAATTGTCTACCTAGGATTATCCCAAGAGAGATGAAGCAAGGTCTTTGACTGTTTTGGAGTTCAGTTGAGGAATTGTGCTGATCCTCATGAGTTTGCTGCTTGCATACTTGTTCCTTATGGCCTGTAGGAATTAGAGAGACTGTTAAGTAAATATCAAGTTTACATTGTTTTGTGCTATGCTAGAGATAGATCAGACTACTTATTAGTAAGTGGTTAAGCCACCTACCCACATCCACTGAAGCACTTTGAAAAGGGGTCAGGTAGTTGCTTAATAGTCAAAAGAGGTAGCAAGAGCACACTCTCTTATAGAGTAAAAGTGAAGCAATAGACATCTGTCAAAGTAAGTAGTGTTACTTAACATGTCAAACAATTAGATATTTGCCCTTAGCATATACTTACAGTGTATTTTGTTAAGTTCTCATTTACTCTTACTACATTCTTGGCCATATGTTGCACAATTAGCATAAGATTGTCTTCTGCATACCCAGTGTAGTACTGCTGCTTTACACCCTGCAATACAAGACTAGTCAGAACCCTAGAGTAGCATCTTAAAACAGATTATGACTGCCTGAGGCACTACAGTTTACTTCAGGTAATAGTTGTAATAAGTTAGGTTTAGACTGGACATTAGAGGTGACAAGTTCAACTTGAGCTTTACCATGTGTAGCTTAGATCAGAATCATTCTTGCTATTAGGTTAGAGTAGTGGCATCCAACTTATGGATATGAAATCCTTACAACCATATTTCAGGAGCATCAAGGAGGCCACAAAGATTTTCTTGAATCTTGTGTGCTGAGCAGGTTCAGCAGGCAGGAAAATCCTCAACAGGTGCTAAGCAGCTACTCTGCACACTTAACTGCTCTATGCAGCACAGGGGCTGGAGGAGAGGTCACCTGTAACAGCAGGGCTGATTCAAACACTTGAGTTTAAGAATTGCAGGGCTCGAACATGTTTTGTTCATAATCCAGGTGCAAAGTTTTCTATTGAAAATTGCCCAAGGGCCACAAGTAGACATCTACTTTTGACTGCCTGTCCCAGTAAAACAGGTACTGTGATATCCTGACACTATTTCCTAGACATGGTGTTTCCCTACCTCATCCAAGAACTGGTTCTATGCAAAAGCTGTAAACCAAGATAACAAGTTAGTGCAGATAGTTTAGAAGTTCAGCTGCTGTGGTTGGAATTCAACATCCTGCAATCACCATTCTTTGTAATATCAGAACCCACTGCTTTCTGGAGTGGAATTCAGATACTGACCAAAACCATTTCACTGACTGAAAGTTACTACTAGGCTTAGCTATTTAGTGCTCAAGGACATTTTGAAATGGTCTTTTGAAGCAGATGAGAGACCTTTTAATGCAAGGGAAAATACTCAAGGCATGTGACCTAGTGGTCAAGCTGGCTTTTCCTGCCATTGTTGTTCCTGAGGATAAGTTTAGTTACTTCGCTAGTATGGGCCTGTGCACTAAGTAACACTGAAAAATGTTCTAGCCTTCCAACTGATAGGCCTGAACATGCCAATGCTTAAGGGCAACACGCTACAACTGTTCCATTACAACATTTCTTGGATTACTTATACTACCAGATATACTTTGCAGTTACCTCACTATTATGTTGGAGTGTAGCCTACATGCTTCATAAGTTTGACAGCAGTCTATTCTGTGGCCTTGAACACATCACAAAAGCAACTCACCCATTTGCCTTGCCCCAGAACCTTTTGAGACAAGCATAAGGCAGCAGCTGCTATCTCCGAAGGATGATGGTGTATCATATCATAGTCTATGAGTGTCAGCTCCATCAGGTACTTTGCTAGTGTATGTTGCTCAGCATCAGCCTGCCAGATCAACAGCTTGTTAGTTCATGAAATTTGTCACTTCGTTTAATAGGACCGTCAAGGTGGTCCAGGTTAATCTACTTTATGTTCTTCCTCCTGTTTGGAAAAGAGTTGTTGACCCTGTTCTCAGTCATACAAGTCTTTGCAACTATGTTGTTGGGAAATTTGATGTCCTCCTTCTCCTGAAGGAAGAGAAGAGAACCTTAACTTGTTTTCCCAGGTTAACAGGGCTCAAGTTCAGTCTAACAGGCATGTGTCACTGTAGTGTTTGCAACAAGCACTGCAGCATACTACTAGCATTACAGACCTAGCAAATGAGGGGAGCCCCACCTCTCCCTAAAGAGGCTAGAGTAAGACAATGGATTAGTTAAACACTTATCAAAAGTAAGCTGAGGTATTAGAGCTCATTTTCACCTGATAAGGCTTCCATACTTTGAGCTGGCAAGTGAAACTATTACTATTAAATTTTCAATTCCTTGTCTCACTTCAGTTTACAACAAGCTCACAATACATTTCAACCACAGTTTTAGTATCTTTAAAAAAAACCAGACAACAGAAGCCTCAACATAATTGTAAAAGTTGAGACATTCATGTTATGAATTGCAGCAAAGGCTGATAAGTTACTTTGTGGTCATGGAGTCAAGCAACTCAATACTGCTTAGTCCTTTTCCTATAACAAGCATTCAGCTATATACATGGCCCACCCACCAGAAAGCCTCCCTCCCACACCCCATGAGCCTCCTTGAGCTCATCATGCTTTAAGTCATGAGGTAAGATCACACTGCCTAAATGAAGTGTTATTAATGGGAGTCCGGACATTCCATGCCTTCAATACTAGTGTCTCATATGCAGGAGGATTTTAAGATAACTAGAGGAAGTACCTACCTCACCAGCTTTTGATGCTCTCCTTAAGAAGTGGAGTGGTAGAGGGCGTCCCAAGTCAAAGTTCAGCTCCCTAAGAATCATCATTTCCATCTCTCTGATCTGAGAGCTGGAGTATGCATTGTCAGTGATGTAAACAAAATCCGCAATATCAGGGGAGAATATTTCCTCATACTTTGAGGCAAGAAGCAATGCTGTAACACCAGCCAGCTGAAGCTTCTTACGGGATACTGGGTGAATCTGTATAAGGTAACATGAGTTTAGAGAACTGTTTAATCTTCATGATGTATTACCTTTCAGCAAGTACAAGGTATGTGTTTCCATTTAGTGAGTCAGTACATTTATTTAAGTTTTCAGCATGCAAGACATCTAGATTGATCCTGGGATGCATCTGTGTCCCTAGAATGACTTGTGTTAAGTAGAACTCCCCCTTCCACCTCCACTTTAGCTCAGGTAGAAAGTTTAGGTTAACAGATTTTAAGTTTGCCTGGAAGATCTGTAACCCAGAATCCATAAACAGAGGACAAGAGTTATTTTAGATTGTACTAATTTAATGAGTCCTGATCCAAGCACATGTTGTACAGGCTTATGTTTTAGATACTTACTTGTAAGAAGCGGTCCATAATGGCAACACACATATACAGTGTTTCCTGCAAGAGCTGAAACCTTGAGTGGACCTGAACCAGCCAATCAACTAGAATTGCACGCATACGCCCATTGATCTCCTTCCCATTGAGGTAGTGTGGACGTACTGATTGCTGCAGCTGTTAAAGAGACTAATATGAAACAGACCGAAAGCTTAATTTCACTTGAATGTGTAGTACTTAGGCATCCATACCTCAAGCTGCCTCAGATACAGATAAATATCCTTTACATAGTCACTACAGAGTTGAGGATTTTCCCAGTCATCAGCATCAATATCCTCTATGTTGTTAAGCAGCACATCAGAGAAAGCTTGGCATAGGTCCTCTTCTTTCATGGATACATCCATAGGGGTTGGAGACAGAATCTAGTAGACAGATTATATAGTCACTGAGGGTCACGCATTAAGTCTCTCATTTTAAGACTTTCCCCTCCTACCACCCACATGAGTTGTGAGTTTGCCTGTAATACAAACTAGATCAGCAGCCACCAAAATGGCATGTTGAGTCTTGGGTTTAAGATACCGACAATATTTGAGCCTATAAGGCCTTTACCCAATTAAAGATATTTCATGATCTGACAAGTGCTTTTGCAAGTCTTAACAAGGTAGTGTTAATGTCACATCACACGATAGTTGCTACTGTGAGCTAACTGACTGAAGCCAGGAATAATATCATAAAATTTATCTGATCTTTTTCTGAAAAGGGGATGGAGCACATCTATAAACCAAGTGTTAAAGCTCTGGCCTAGAAAGGGCTAGAGTGGAGGACCAAAGGTTAGGACCTGGAGAGTGGCATAGGAATTTGCCATTTCCTACCTTTGGAACAGTCTCTTCTTTGAGAGTTAAATTCACTGCAGCTGGAGGTTTAGGTTGTGCAGTTACGTTTGCTGGTTTAGTAGCTCCTTTTGTAGTTTTTACAGGTACTTTGAAGCTCTCTGTTTTCTACCAGAGGAAAGAGGAACAGTTAACACAGAACTAATAAGTTACCTTTCTGATAGCTAGAGTTGATCTACAGCTTTACCTTGGCTGCATGTGTTCCTCTGGTTGTAACTCTATTCCCAATCTCTTCCAAAGCAGCCCTTTTGTTAGTCACTTGACTTTTGGCTTTGTTGTTAAGTCCTGTCATAGCATTCTCCACCCCTCTAGTAATCTGCAAGGGAAAATTGTAAGTAAGGTTAAAAAAAAAAAAAGAGCTAAAACTCCTCCATATAGAATTAGTTACTTTCAGATTACTAATCTCAAAGTCAGCCACCACCATTGTATCTGGGCACCTTCAGTAACACTATGTGCCACTGCACCATGTTTTGTTTCACGGCACACAACTGTGCTCAGCAGGATGGGAAGGTGAATAAAGGAGAATTAGATTAGATTTATTATGGAGAGTGCAATTAAAAATCGATTACGTTTAGCGAGATTAGAGATGAAGTTACCCAAATCTTGTTCTTCCTCACTGGAAACCATGCTTTTTTTTTTTTTAACATCAATTTTAGAATGCTCACCTGTGGCTTAGCTATTTAGTGTGTCCACCCAATTGTAACTAAAGCTGAATTTCCATGGAAGATGATCCAGTGACCAAACTGGGGTCTCTTATGTCATCACCTAGAGAGGGAATTAGTGCCTTATGCATTTTACACTGCATGGTAAGACACTGTTGCCTGTCACAGTTATTTGTGCACACGCTGTACTTCAAAGCATTGAAGTACTCCCCTACTCAGTTTTAGAGACAGCATCCAAGCCCTGAAAAGCCTTACTGAAACCCAGCCCTCTTTTTGTTACTGTGATGTTAAAAACCTTTCATAAGGACTATAGCTTTCAACAAGGTAAAAAAGCATCACCCCCAAAAGGGTAACATCTACATATGCACAAGTCTTATGAGAAAACTTACTTTTCTGTAAGAACATTTCAGTGGACACAAGGTAGAAGTTAAATTTTTGTTATCCCTTTTGTCTGATCAGTTTGCCCATATTTGGGCTTTTGCAACACTTTCCATCTGAAAATAGGAGGCCAACAGAGTCAGCTGTATTCTAGTCTGAGTGATGCAAAAGATGCAAACAATCCCATATCCCTGAGCACAGGAAAAATAGGCATTTTACTTGCTGGGAAATCCCCATGCCTTCTCCAGAGCAAGTTCCATGCCCAAGCAGCTCTGTCTCTGCTGCCACAGAGAAAGCATGCTCATAACGGCTGCTCTTGCCATCTGCTGAGTTTCCTGCCTGACAGGCACAACTGAGATCAATACCCCAGCCCTGCATGTCTAATTTGTCCCAGGAAAACCATTCAGACCCTCGGTGTTCGGCCTTGCCAACACCTAAAACTACCTACATTACTCAGTGGTGTGAAAAACTCCCACCCCGGGGAGATGCAGTTAAGCCAACTTAACTCCTGCTAGAGACACCCCTCTCCCATTGGCCTAGCTACAGCTCCCCAAGGGGGGTATTTACTAGAGCAACAGCAAAACCCCTCTGGAGGGGCAGTAAGTGTTGACACGATGGTTATGCAGCAGGCGAGCTGCAAGTATGGCAGCTGAGGTAGCATAAGCGACAACCTGAGCCCTGCTCGGGCTTCACGTGCAGCCTGGGGCCGCAGCCTCCGAGTGTCCCCAGCCAGGACTAGGCAGAGGGACATTTAAGTGCTCCGACAGCAGGGGTCTCCGCACGGGCGCTCTCCAGTGCGGGCAGAAGCAGGGCACCAGCCCGCTCCCCACAGCCCCGACCCCAGGGCTTGCTCTGGCAGCCCCGCTCGCTGCAGCCTCCTGCCCGGTCCAGCGGCCCCCGCAGCTCGGTACCGGCGGCCCAAGCCTCCCGCCGGCCTAGGCCCGCACTCACCGCAGCGCGCCGGACCAGCGCCATGAGGACGGCAGCTCTTGACTGGAGACGGTCGGGCTGTAAGAGCGAGCGCGACCCCTACACCCCTTCCGCCTCTTGATGCAGCTACTACACTATTATCTCAGCGCGCCGCCCTCAGCTTCAAATAGCGCCCCGCCTGTGCTCCCATTGGACAGCTTCGTACGATGCTCTCATCTGATTGGCCCAGCTTTCGGGCTCCGCCCCATGCGTTGCCGTGACGATGACCTTTGGCCGGGAAGGGAAAACCGGCTTCGAAGCGCTTCCGCGGGAATTGAGATTTTAACAAAAACAAAGGTTCAAAGGAAGCCGGGCCGGATCTCGGCTACGACCGAGAGTTCTCGCGAGCTCGGCCTTGCGCAAAGGAGCTTGGGACACGTAGTCACGGCGGGTGGAGGCAGCGCTCGGACGGGGCCGGTCGGTCCCTCGTGGCTGGGCGGCCAGAGCCGAGGGGGGCGGGAAGGGAACCAGCCTTGTTCCGCAAGCGGGGCGCGCGGCGCTGAGAGGCGGGTCTTTAGAGAGCGGCCCGGGGCGGCCTCGCGCACATAGGAGTGACTCGCCTGGCCGCTCCCGGGCCCAGCCCGGGCTGAGGGCAGCCCCGTTCCGCCCTGTGCAGCGCCCGCTGAGTGCAGCAATGTAACCAATCCTGCCTGTGTAAGCTGCACTTCCAGGCTAAAGAGCTGGTCCTACAGTACTTGGATGAGGGGAACTGAACAATACCATGTCTTTTATCATTGGTACAGGGCAACTGCAGTATTCGTAACCAAATATCAAGTGAGCACAGTCCATTGTGTATTGTGTTGTAATTGAAATCACTATATTTACAAATACAGAAAATCATCCAATAATATTTAATACATTTAAATTGGTACTCTACTAACAGTGCAATTAATTGCAATTGATTTTTTAATCATGATTAATTTTGAATTAATCACATGAGTTAACTGTTATTAATCGACATCCCTTATATTTTATATATACACACAGACTATAGCCCAGTACACAGTTTAGTGAGCTGAACCAAGAGATGAGTGCTTTTTCTCTTATTCATCCGGTTATTTTTCATATTATATATAGGTATGTTAAAGTTCCTAATGGCTTTCAAGGTCCTTTATACCTTGTGAACCAAACCCTTAGTAATATTTGCCAAATCCAACAAAATACCAAGGTGTCACTGGCATTGAGGGCCCACTAAACCTATCAGAAGCTCATCTTGCAGCACAAGCTTATAGAACATGTATTTGGTGGTTAAAATCTGTTCCATTAGCATATGAAGTTGTGTCTACAGTGTATCTACAAACCTTGATTTTTAAAATGGAAAAGTGGGACAATTAGGTATTGAAACCTTAATATGAAGTGCTTCAAGGTACAGTAACTCCTCGCTTAACATTGTAGTTATGTTCCTGAAAAATGAGACCTTAAGCGAAACAATGTTAAGCAAATCCAATTTCCTCATAAGAAAAATGTAAGGGGGGGGGGGGGTTTAGGTTCCAGGGAAATTTTTTTCACCAGACAAGACTATATTTTTTATATTATATATATATATACACCCACACAGTATAAGTTTTAAGTGAACAATTTAATACTGTACACAGCAATGATGATTGTGAAGCTTGGTTGAGGTGGTGAAGTCAGGGCGTGGGCTATTTCCCAGGGAATGCCTTACTGGTAAATGATGAACTAGCACTTGGCTGAGCCCCCAAGGGTTAACACATTAGCCCCCCCCACACACACACATAGCAAGCAGGAGGCTTCCAGAGCAGCTCCAAGGCAGAGGGAAGGAGCAGCACATGCTGGGGGGGGGGGAGGGGAGGGGAGGGGGGAAGGACAGCTGAACTGTTGGCAATTGATAGCCTGGTGGGAGGCTGTCACACAGGGAACTTAGGGGAGCAGGGAGCTGCCGGTCCACCCTGTTTCCAAGCCCCCACCAGCTAGCTCCAACGGGCTGCTCTTTCTGCAAGCAGTGGACAAAGCAGGCAGCTGCCAAACAATGTTGTAAGAGAGCATTGTGTAACTTTAAATGAGCATGTTCTCTAATTGATCAGCAACATAACCGGAACAACTTTAAGTGAGGAGTTACTGTAATGTCTTAGAACAGTTGAGCAAAGTATATCCACCTACCCTTTTTTTTCTTTTAATATATTCATGTAGTTGCATAGGAGGCATGGCTAATATTCAAGCAGAGAGGTAATCCAAAAGACAGTTCTACTGCATTGTTAATAGGCAGGACTATAATACATATATAAGTGCATATTTCCTTACAATGGAGAACCCCAAAAGACCCTTGTAACACCTATGATTTATTACAGGTTAAATTCTATTTGATATGGGTATGGCTCAAAGAAAGGTTAGGTAGCATGGCTATAATAAACCTGCCCGTGGCAAAAATTAAAGAGCAGACCATGAATTGGGGTTCCTCTAATTCCCCACATTCACTATAGGATCATCAAACATTTCCTCCTTTTTGACAGCAGAACTGAAAAATCAGCACAGCTTTTTTCAACAAGGTGAAATCTAACAGACATGCTACTCCAATAATGACTGTTAGTAGTTCCAGTTAGCTCTCATTGTGTTCACCTGTACAAGCACTTAATACTTCTGTTTCTTTCAATGTTTCTTATTTTTGAATTAAATTTTGGTGCCTCAGCCTTTGAGTGTAATCGTTTGATTTTAAGTCTTCCAACCTATCCATTTGTCTTAATTTGATCTTATATACGTTACATTATACTGTCTTAAGAAAGGTCATTCTTTGCCATACCATACCAATTTGTTTTCTTTGCTTTAAGGCTCAGTTTCTTCCTGCTTGATCAGGACAGTCCCATTTTATGGTATGCTCTAACATTTCTCCCTCTGTTATCCCACATAATGTCATTATGTGTTCAGATGTAGCCAGTCATGCATGTTTAGGACTCAGCTTTGCCTAAATGTTCCCCATTGTTTCAAAGTAAATGCTTTAGTTCTTCAGTCAGTTATGTTCATAGTCAGTCCCAGTCAGACTAGGACAGTGGTATAATGGGAGGTCTGCCCTTGAGGCTGCTCCAAGTATGGACTTTTTACTTTCCTTAATATGGAGTTCCATAGCAAGCCTTTGTTATAGTACATTCATTATTGTGCAGGCAACAACTCAGTTTTGCATGGAAGTAAAAACCATACAAAAATGGTGAGAAAGGAAGTTCTCATATACTGAAGGTTTTCCCAGATTCAGTGGTACAATGTATTTGTGCTGTAAAGATTTAACCTCAAGGTATCTCAGGGTAATAATAGTGGAAGGCAAAGTAAAACATCAAAGATAAGCATCCAATACATGGTACCATCACCACTGCTTTTGACTGTTTCATGGTGTTTTGATAGTTGTTCAGTTTTCATCAGCATGAAACACACATACTCCTGCTTCAGAAGCTACTTTTCAATTCACTCACATTTTTTGTTGTAGAACAATCAACATGAAGGTGTTTGAAAATTTCCTTTCATATTCCAAACCCTTTTTTGTGGTTCAGTCACTTAGGCTGCTATCATCATGGGAGAAAATTCTAATACCATGCAAGTATTATGTTCTCTAAACTGGATTTACACTTTGAGTGCAAAATAAATCAGAGTGTTATCTTATGTACACAAGTAAACAATTCTAGTTGTAATTTGCATGAATTCTCTAAGTTGTAGAGAAAATGACAAATACTGTGGGTATAGCATTTCAAACAATCCACTATTTTAATTAAGGTACTGAATTCTGTATATAGCTGGAGCTTTATAAAATATTTAATCCTTTCATACTGAGGTTGTGATGTTCCCACAGACACATCCATTGTTAGGATGCAAGTAAACAGCTTATGCCTAAGAATTATTGTTCAAATGAAGAGCTTATAAACTAGGAGGCATAAGGGAAAACAACTTTTATGAAAAAACAGACTTCAGATGATCAGTCTAACATTTTATTTATTGCATACAAAAGGATTTGTTCTGACAATGGAATTTTATATGAAAAGTAATTTGATGCATACTGTTGAGACTCTTATCTTGAAAGTCAAAGATGCTGCAGAAAACTTAAGGCAATGCATCTAAGCAAGTAAAGCACAGTAAGTGGTGGAAATTTTCAAAAACCCATTCTTTTTCCTTTCCCTACATTATATCAGGTCACAACTTTCTGGAATAGGAGTAGGCTGCAGGTTTATTAGCCCCTGCATTAGCACATAGCAGGAACTGAGATTCCCGGCACATAACTGTTAAACATCACTTTACAATATGTTATGTATACATTTAAAAGCAAGACAGTATCAGTAGCAGTTATAAAATAGGTCAACTCATGGGCCACTAAAATACCTCTAAGTACCAGACACCGAAATCTGGTGCATTTTTAAAAAAAAGTCTGTGCTTCTTTGTCCCTGGAAGGTATGCCAAAGTGGACTCATTGTGCACCCTTGGTCTCAATTATTTCCATGTCTCTAAATACCTATGATGTAACACTAAAAGTGAGTGTCCTCCCACTTTCAAGCATCAGTTGGGGTGCACCCATGGAAAGCTACCTCCCCTCCTTTTTCCTTCAGATGCATTGAAGAATGGAAAAGGGTTCCTGTTTGGTCTTTCCAGTTAATTTTATCCACTATGGCTTCAATCACAGGTCCTTATAGCTACATACTCTAAGAAACTTCAGTTTAAAACCATGACAGTTTGGAGAAGCCAAATCACGTTACCTTTCTCCCTCATCCCCCTCACCCAACCCCACCAAATTAAACACAAAATGATTCAAGTCATCAAATTAAGTTTACTTTTAACAAGCAAGTAAGCTTTAAAATGTCCATTAATCACAACTGTTACGACAAAACTTCTCCCTGCTTAATGCCTTAGTGCCAGAGGTATTAAGTCTATTGCCAGCAATGGACACTGCATTGGAAAATGCTACTCCTGACATGAAAGGATTTAAAAAAAAAAAAAAAAAAAAGGAGGGGGAGGTGGAAGCTGCTTTTAACCAGACAAACAGGCATCAAATTAGATAAGGTCACACTTATAAATGGATCACAATTTGTTAGGTGTAAACAAAACATTTTGATTTGTGTTTTACTGTAAACTGTTTTACACTTAACTGATTATGAAAGACACAAGGGAAACTGAAGGTATTTATTATTCAATCCACTTACAAAGCAGGGGGCTTAATGCAAGCTTATTGACATGTTCATATATGATCCCATAGGAACATCTCTTCCAGGTTGTGACAGTAATACTGTCTTGATGTTCTTGAGCCTCTCTTCAACACATTTTAAATAAACTATACTATACTGTGTGTCAAAGTATTTTGATAAGGAACTTGTCCCGAAGTGGAATAAAACTTCCTCCAAAGGAGAAACGTTAGTACATTAATTTAATTCTATATACTATATTATGCAGCAAATCTTAACTATAGAAAATATTTTCAATCAGTGATGGACTGTTGGTAATTTATAAAGAGGGAATCTATGATCAAAGCAAACCAAGGTAATCACATAATCTGTGTCAGTTTCTACAGAGATTTACAGATTTTTAAGTTACTAGTGACAAAACAAGTGACAGGTGGATTTAGCTGACTTTAATTTTAAAACGAATAAAAATCCCATGAGAGATCTGGGATCTTTAAAAGTTCTAAGAATGCATGGATCCTGCCTTAAGAACTGCAATTCTAGGTTCTGATTGAATGGCTTTACAAAACCAATGTGCGCAGGTAATTTGACATACTTAGCAGAAGACTGAACAAAATTTTACATATTTTTTGTTTCCCTAAAAATGCATTCAATCTGCAAGTATCTACACTCCAGCTAATTGAAATCAATATTTAGTGTTCATTAGAGCTGTTTCACAGCAACAAATATTAAGTTAGGGATTCAAATTTCTAGACATTGTAAGAAAATGATAAATACAATCTGATCAGCAGTCTAAATGTTTAATATTGACATTCAAATATATCTGTATTGTGCTGAAAGTTTAAAAACATAAAAATTTGATCAGACAAAACTCTGGTGAGGAGTATACCAGCTGTATCAGTCAGACTGAATATAGTTTGTAGTCTGTTCCCAGTATTAAGGATGGTATTTGACTCAGAACTGATATTGTAAATATACAGCAGCCATTTTTTTCCTAATTAAGGAATGTCTTAATATACAATATTATCCTTTTCTAGATGATCTTTATACATTAAACTAAAATACATGATTGATTAAATTAAGAAATCCGAAGTTAGTAATGAGTGAAATCATATTCTTGGAGCTTGATACTATGTTTGAGAGGGAGGGGAACAACACACAATTCTACTTACTAAAGCAGCTAATCTTGCCTGCAAGTTTGGGGTCACAAAGCCCATAATATGTGCAAACAAATGCAATACAAGGAACCATGCAAAATACAGTAAAATTAAAAGAAAAAAATGTAAAACCTAAAAAAGCTTTATAAATACATTGAAACTCAACTGTCTACATAAACTGTAGGTCTAGCATTAGTTGTACCATATAGCAGAGATAGCACTCTAGGATCAATGCTTCCAAATCTGCGCAGGTAAGTCATGCCATCTTTGGTAGACTGCAGTACCAGGAAGGATGGAAGGGAGTGAAAAGGAGGACAAGAGTTCTGGAAAATGGTGTCAACTTTCACTTGGCAGCTGAGCTTCAATGTCCACTCTGCAAATGGGGCACTTCTTGTTAGTGATCAACCACTGATCTACACACACTTGGTGGAAAAGGTGCATACATGGAAGGCGTCTGTTAGCAGAAAAAAAAAAAGAGTTAATTTTTAATATAGTATTTACAGTGTTATTAGTCTTTCTTGCTGCTGAAATCTCATTTTATATATAAAAATTGGCACCAGCCAAAAATAAAAGAACTTTACCTCATTAAAGTAAATATCAGATAAAAAGGATAGAACATTTTTATGCAGCATACTATGGGACAGATTATGCTCTGTTACAGTGATGTAAATCTGCTGTATCTTCAGTAGAGTTACTCCAGACTTGCACTAGCAAAGAGGAATTGGGCCGTGTAGAATTAACCCAAGGAATCCATTGTTCAAGATAGTGAGGGAAACAGCATAGTACGATTTTTAAAAGGAAACTAATAGCATCTGCAATTACTATATCTATCTTTTGTTAGTGTTATGAGCTCAAGACATGAGCTTGACTGACAATTGACCTGCCATTTGCCTCCTCACCAGCTGTATGGTTCTGGACAGGGCAGGCTCCAGGCACCAGCTTAACAAGCAGGTGCTTGGGGCGGCCAAGGGAGAGGGGCGGCATGTGCGGCAATTCGGGGGCGGCAGGTCCCTCACTCCCTCTAGGAGCGAAGGAGCTGCCGCTGAACTGCCGCCGCCGATCGTGGCTTTTTTTTTTCCCCCCCAATTGTCGCCGCCGGTCACGATTGCGATCGCGGCTTTTTTTTTTGCTTGGAGCGGCAGAAATGCTGGAGCCGGCCCTGGTTCTGGACAATCAGCTCAGTGCATTAAGAGGACTTTCACCATCCACTGGACCAACAGCACTGGCTATTGTTGGAGATAGGATATACAATCTGATGTGCCAATGGCCCCTAAAAGCTTTTCATACTATTATAATTTATTTGTTATTACAAGAGTCAATATAGAAATTGAGAATTATTGCTGATAACTGACAGTAAGACAGATCTCCCTTGTTTAAATGTATTTCTAAACATAGCAAGGGAGTGCTTTTATTACTCCTGGGGGGGATTCTGCGTGACTGCACAACAGGAGAAAATGTGCCTCCCCCCGCCAGAATTCCTGTGCTTCCCTGCAGAAAACAGCAGAGAAGCCACATGGGAGGACAACCATAGGTAGATTTTTGAGGGGGGTTGCCCCTCTCCAAAGAGAGGTGAGGCATGGGGAGGGGGCACATGGGGTTACGTGCCACTGCCCTCCCCGCCCCATCAGTGCAGAACTGCCCAGCTGAAGGAGGCTGCATCTGGCTCCTCTGACTGAACGCAGCCTTCTGGGTCCTAGTGCCAGTCATACTCCTCTTCTGTGTGCTGGGAGACCTCCTGTTTTCTGTGCAACATGCCGAAAATGAGGAAAGGGGGGAAGAATAGGGGAGGGGGAGGGGAATGTGGGAATGAGAATGGAAAAGGATAGGGGAATTGTGGGGGGAAGCGGGAGGCTGGCATGCAGCATCCCCTTGGCAGTAGCTGCGGCTCCCCCATTAAACAGGCCCATCGAACCCTCACCCTGACAAGCCCTATCCCCCTATACCTGGACCCTGAGCCCCCACATGCATACCCCAATCCCACTGATCCCCAACCAGCTGCAACTGGACCCCCACCCCATCAAGCCCTACTCCCTCAGCAACCAGACTCTCCCCACACCTAGACCCCCTCTGCTGAGCCCCAACCACCTTCACCTGGATCCCCTGCAGAGTCCCATTGCCCCTGCACCCCGAACCCCAAAATGAGCCCAGATTTCCCACTGAGACACCTGCACCCAGATTGCCCCACACAGAAACCTCTCACCCCCCACTTGGATCCTGCTGGGCTGAGCCTGCCTGCCCACCCACCCACACCTGGTGCACCTGGCGCAGAGGGGCACACCTGGATTACTGTATCAGGGTCGGGTGCAGCCTCACTGCTGAGTCCCTGTACCAGGGGAGATGAGGGCTTAAGGGTGACCTCCCACCTCAATGCAGCCAGTGGCCTGTGCTCCCCACTGCCATTCTGGAACCACATTTATTGACAAATAAAACGTGCAGAAGTTTAAAATATTGTAGGCATAATTTTTAATTATTTGGCGCAGAATTCCCTCAGGAGTATTTTATGCTGCAAAATTTAAAAGTAAACTTTGTTTCCTGGGTGCTATATCCAAAGGTGTTCTGGCACTGGATTTTGATTTTTTATTAGGTACTAGTAGTGTTTATTTACCTGACATCTTCACCTTCCTCTAATATAGACAAACAGATGGTACACTTTTCCTCTGTGTCTTCCTCTGTTCCTTCCTCCCCATCTTGTTTGCAGTGCAGTTTCCTCTGTGAGAACCAATCAGTTGTTACCTTATTAGTAGAGATGACATTATTGACAAACTGAGTAGAATCTGTTTTTATGCATATTCAACATTTCATTTTTAGGAAAACATCTGACTGAAAAATTACACGTTACATTTTAAAAAGTAAATCTTCAACTTGCTTGCTTCTAACGACTAGATATCAAAGATTAAAACAGTTAAAAATGAGTATAGATATAAGAGCATAAAGAGTTAATAAAGACTGAAATGTTAGTTTAAAAGATATTTGGGACTGTGAAGTTAAGATTTTTTTGTCTCTAAGCATATGAATATCTTCATTTCATGCATGAACAAACATTTCAACAAAACTCATACTGATGGTTGAATTATTCTCATGTAAAGTCTGGTACCTTAAACCTTTACCTATTAAAGACCACCACCCATATTACTGACAGGGTCTTGTATATAATGTAGTCTCCAATGGCCCAAATTGCCTCATACTTGTGGATTATTTTTAAGTTGCCACATAACTACTCCAGAATCAAAGTTCTCCTTGTGCACGGTTACCGGAGATTTTCCCTTTGTGGTACCCGTAGGGCCAGCTCTGGTGATCCCAGGAGGCCTGTGCTCATGCACCGGTATATAGGGCGCCGCCAGCCCTGTGCCCTCTCAGTTCTTCTTGCCGTCAACTCTGACAGCGGGGATGGAGGGCAGGTCATGGAATGGACATGAGCAACACATCTCAAAGAACAACAGTTACAAAAGGTGAGTAACTTTTTTTCTTCTCTGAGTGCTCGCTCATGTCGATTCTATTCTGGGAGACTCAAGCATAAAAACCTGAAGGTGGGTGAGGAGTTCAAGGTCGGGGGAGGGTCCCAGACAGGGCAAAGTGCTGCTGCTATCTGTCTTTGTGGAGAGGGAGAGTGGCCCAACATGGGTTGCAACTCACTTGTGCCTCCCTTGGGCACTGGGGAGAGCCCCCTCTTGACCCGGTTCCGGCAGGGCATTGTGCGTTGACGCCAAATACTCGGTGCCGAGTCCGATCTGCTCGGCTCCGAGGCCAACCTGAGTGCTGCTTCCATAAGTAGGGCTTTAAGCCTGATGTCCCTGTCCTTCTGTGTCCTTGGTCTAAACCCAGAACAAATCTTGCACCATTCTTTAAGGTGCACTTCCCCAAGGCACCTAAGCAGCTGGAGTGGGGATCACTTACTGCACAGGTTTACTACAGTCCACGCACGCTTTAAACCCCGGGGACCGGGACATGCCCCAACCACAGAGCAACGTCCCTAAAGGGAACTATCAAACTACTAAAAAAAATAAGCATAACTAACTAACTAACTACTGAATATAACTATTTACAAGAATACAGTTTGATTAAACACTAGGCAAGGGTTTTCACAAAGGAAAGAAGGGTGCAGGGCCGCCGGCACCCTATATACCAGTGCATGAGCGCGGGCCTCCAGAGCCAGCCTTACGGGTACCACTAAGGGAAAATTTCTGGCAACCATGTACACGGCACACGCACACCCCAGAATGGAATTGACATGAGCAAGCACTCGAAGAAGAACAATGTCGTCTGCCCAAGTCTGTAAACAGTTTGTTACAACTCTTAAGATGAAATACATCTATTATTCTCCACAGTGTGAGCACTGAAGACCAATGACAATTTAAAATGTCACCATTAATTATTTCACTGCTTGATATTATTGCTGAAATGATCAGCTATGTGATTACTCACTGTTGTTCAAGGTAGTGATAGATACTCTGAAATGGTGCAGTGGGGCAGTTAGATGCTATCAAGGGTCAGTGGGATGGGACCAAAATTGTCACCTCTCTGTCTTTGCCCAAGAGGAGGCATTAAAGAGAAGATGCATCCCCTCGATAGTAACAAAAGATCTCAATTGACTTGTGACTACCCGTCCTACCTACCTGCCCCCCTTTGCCTCAAACACCTTCCTGGATGCAAAAAGTCTAAAATGTCCCCTACCCCGCTGCCTAAACCTTGATCTCCCCCCCCCCTACAACCGAGTTACTTTGTCAGTACAGAACTCTGCAGTACACTTTAAAATTTAGAAGCAGAGTAAAATTAATTGAAGATAAAAATAAAAGGAATGCTGTACTGATGGAACTGGACAGGAGATGCAGAGGGAGGAGAGAACTGGGAAGGAGGGCAGTGTTGCATAGGTCAGGGGCTCCTGCCAAATACTTCAGGTCTAATGTCACACAGGACTGATTGATCTAAATAGAATACTGGAAGATTTAAAGAGTATGAATTTGACTACAAATCCATCTAGTTTTCCTTCAGAATTTTAGCTTATATAGCCAAGGGCTGCAATTGGTCTAAAAGGCATACTCTAAAGGTATGGGCTTTTTTCCTTTACATTTATGTTACAGTGTTCCACATAACACAGCAGGGCACTGTTTCTTAATTTCCTACATATCTACAATGATGTATGGATCATTCCTTGCTCTAAATGCAAAGAAATGATAACTTTTGCTCGGATGTATGGACATGTTTATAAGTTGCCTTTCATTAAGTGGACTAACCTTTTTCTTTAAAAAAAAAAAAAAAAAAAAAATCAAGCTCCGCCCATATCTTTAATTCCAAATTCCTCAGAATACAAAAAACCCCCCACCCTACTCTTAAAACAAGAAAGAAAAATTAAATTAAATTATACTTGCTCCTCATTCAGATGTTAACCAAAAACTGTGATGGAGAAAAGTCCATAACAAAGGAGAAAAGTCCTGGTGTCATTTTCAAAATAGCAGCAACTTTCTGAGATAAATAGATAAATTTTTCTTACAAAACTTTATAATTAGGAGTATATAGAAGGCAAGTGCCCTTTGAAATTGCAGTAACACTGCAAGTGGTAATATTTAGTATATCTGCAAACGTAAATATACAAATGTAGAGAAATCCTCACCTTTTTGTATTTGTGTGGATACGTGCACCTTTCAATAGTTCCCTGGGAGGCTCCACGATTAACATTGCCTAATCGCTCTTCCAAGTGAATCAACTCCTGAAGTCAAAGGATAACCATGGTAAGAACTATGCTAAATAGTTGTTAGTTTTATTCTATCCACAGACTGATATACCAGACAACACCATTAGTTCTCCCACTTATTCACTCTCAGACAATTTACCTGAGAGTGGCAGGATTACAATTAAATCTATGATGTGCAGGAAAAGTTGGGGCTTTCTGAAAAAAGATACCCAGCCGTTTTTGTCGCTTGAACAGATAGGAAAATATTGTTTTATGCCTAAAAACTGGCAACTGTTTTTATAATCTAGAAATGACTGGTTGGTATGTTCATAAATACTTGTGTCTCTAGTGAGGAAAATATAATTAAAATGGTATTCAAATATATTTACTTTCTAACAGTCATTAAGGCTTGAAAGAGAAAAGATAGCTTACAACGAATATACAGTGACTGATTTCTTATTCTCCAGCAATACAAAATGTATTAGAACCATGAGCTCACTGAAGGTTTTTTTTTTCAGTGGACTAGTTCATTAACTCTCTGCATCTGATACCATATTTATAGCTTCAGTTCCTGTACTACATGATAAATTGAGGACAGCACTGTCAAAGTTGCCAAGTTTCACTGTCATGAGGTGGATCTCAGTTGTTTAGAGGCACCAGTACCTTTCACCACTGTCTTGGAATGTATGACATCCTATTTATCGTAACAGCTAGATGTAGTATCAGTTAATAGCCACCTAATGCTACCTTGTCCAGGAAAAAAGCACCTTTTATTGACTAACTTTTTTCAGATACAATTCACTCACTTTTAGTATCCATTCTGCTCCTAGTCTGTGATAACAGCCAAAAGTCATTCTAAAAATGAAGGGCATTTTCTATACATTTATTTCTTTTACATCCATATGCAGGGCTAATCCTGCAGTGTACCCTCCCCTCATTCCCTCAACACATTTTGGCATATATCTATGTTTATTCTATTACAAACCTCAAAATTGCCCCTGAAAGGGCCTCTGAATGATGTTCCATCCAATCCCGATGAAATGTAACGGATGTGAGGGTAGCCCGCCATGTCTGGAACCTATTCAAATAGCAGACGTAAGTTAAACCTATTCAGAACAGTTTCAGTATTTTACTGTTCATGTTGCAAAACATAAGATCCTTTTGCTTTTATTGAAGTCACTCAGTCTCAACTTGAACTATCACATACAATTCCAACTAATAAGTACTGAAACACCACACCGAGCTTCCTTATTTTAGTGCTCTCTAATATAACCAGAACCAAGAACCCTTATAGGAGACTAGATGCTCTTCTATTATGGTTCTCTCCACCTTCTGCATAATGTATCAAATACTTTAAACCTTGCCAATTCTCTCACAATCTCAACCTGATCTGTATAAACACTCAAATATTTTCGGATTTTGGTAAACCCAACACCTCAAACTCATGTGTTAAATCACTATCAAACCTGCTGTAGAGTCTCAAACATTAAACTTTTGATATTACATAAGAATCAAGATAAACACTTACTCCATAACAATGGTCAATATTCTTATCTTTCCCAAGCAACCTAATACATTTTTGAATACTTAAAATTTACAAAGGCAAATCCAAGATATAACACCCAAAGTTTAGGTAAGCTTTTAAAATGCGATCCTAATAACCTAAACTGTAAGCTCCTTGGAGCAGGGATAATATGAATGTTTATACAGTGCCTAGCACACTGGAGGCCAATCCCAACTAGTCTCCTTAAGTACTACAGTACTGTACTATGTATGAATAACAGTCCTGACCTTATTTTGAAAGCACATCCTTAACACTTTTTATAAAAACTGTTCTGGTCATGGCTTGTTATTAAGAGGATAAAAATGGTTCATCTCACCTTAAAAAGTGAGCAGCCAAGCTAAAATGAAAAACTGAGTCAAGCCCCCAAAATGTGCAATATCCGCCCAAAGACCTTGAGGAGTAGTACGCACAGAAATTATGTTTAACTTTATGGAGGGGAAAGCAGTATTTCTAAGAGTCAGCTAGCACCTTCCTGACTGCTGTAAGTAATGGCTCAGAATAATGCATCCTGGGATGTCTTCAGCAAATCAGAAATGCAAGATGATACCATGGAGAGTTTAAAATTTCACTTTTGTGCTGAATACTTTCATGTCCTTTTTGTTTTTATTACCGGGAGGTACATTCAAGCAAGGTTTAACATTCTATCATTTCTGTTCAAACTTATAAAATATGTAATGTGACTAAGTGGAACTAATCAAATTCACCTTTAAGACAGTTTTGGCATAGACAATATGCCATGACAAATCGGTAAGATGCCTCTTTCTATCCACAATGATTCAAAAATATTTTGTTGTATGGACTGCATAAAGAAAAGCTTTATGGATAGGTAGGGCCCTACCAAATTCATAGCCATGAAAAACGCGTTACAAACCATGAAATCTAGTCTCCCCCTGTGAAATCTGTTTTTTTTCGTGTGCTTTTACTCTGTACTATACCGATTTCAGAGGGGAGACTAGATTTTCTCAAATTGCGGGTCCTGACCCAAAAGGGAGTTGCAGAGGAGTTGCAAGGTTATTTTAGAGGGAATTGTGGTATGCCTACCCTTACTTCTGAGCTGCTTTCAGAGCTGGATAGCTGGAGAGCAGTGGCTGTTGGCTGGGCACCCAGCTTTCAAGGCAGCGTCCCGCCAGGAGCAGCACAGAAGTAAGGGTGGCAGTACCATACCATGCCACCCTTACGTCTGTGCTGCTGCTGGCGGCAGCTCTGCCTTCAGAGCTGGGCTCCCGGCTAGCAGCCACCACCCTCCAGCTGCCCAGCTCTGAAGGCAGTACAGAAATAAGAGTAGCAGTATTGCAACCCTCCCTACAGTAACACCCCCCCGCACACACAACCACCCCACAACTCCTTTTTGGATCAGGACCCCTACAATTACAACACTATGATCAGATTTAAATAGCTGAAATCATGAAATTTAGTATTTTAAAAATCCCATGACCGTGAAATTGACCAAAACGGACCGTGAATTTGGCAGGGCTCTATGGAGAGGACTGCTAAGGTAGATATCTTTCCACTATTTAATTTAATATTACTTTAGTTTAACGAATAATAACTTTAAATGCTTTGGCAGCAGCAACAATGATTTTATTTGTACCAGTTCACTGTGAGAATATATTTTTTGTTCAAATATTTTACAGTGTGCTTATGAAGTAATGAGATAGGAGTTGTTGCCAATGCAAAACACACACACACTCACTTACACTCGTACATGGTATATTGGAGTATTTACTATAAATTGACAGGAATCCCAGTGCCAGGCTTAGCATAGAAGGAGAGTTCTTTGTAAGTATGCAACTGAACAGGAATCTCAGACTAGCAAATATCTGAATATTAATATAAGGTAACAAGTGCATGTCCCCATCCTCAATTCTTATTAACAAGGCGATTCAAAAGGCTAGGAGACATGATTCTAGAGTGGATCAGTCTAAGTGTACACAGCTAAATTGTTATGCAACATTCATGATGGATGGTTTACAAAGGTTACTTACCAGTAAACGTAACTCAGTATAATTGCCAGTATAAAGCTAGATTTGTTCAATGTGCATACATCTACCTGCAGAACTGATCCCTCCCCTCTCTCTCAAAAAAAAGCAGCATCTGTTGGAGACCCACATATATTTCCCTCACAGATCTGATAGTTTGAACATGACAATATAAAGAGTTTGGCTGTGACTTAAAAGAGGGCGAGTTTGGTGGGAGGGATGTCTATGAACAATTATTTGGAAAGACAGTAGTTACTGGTAATCTATGATCCATTAAAACTGGGTTATTCCTCTTCCTTTTACAAGTATGGAGGCTTCTTGGTGTTTTTGGTTTTTTTTTTTTTAATAACCTCTCTAGCTTCCACTTGATGACATTACATTATGAGCTGTTCTGAGAACCAATTGCTTCTCTAACTCCCCAGTGTCTTGTCTCCACTAAAAGAAAAAGGGAGGAGGGTAGGCCATAGCGGAACCTCCTATCTTCCAGGCAGGACCTCTTTCCATTGTCATTTTTTCCTCCTCCTTCTCCTCCACCTTGGTGTCCCATTCCCCCGCCCCCCATTTGAAAACAGGAATCTACAGCAAAACAATATTTGATGAGAAAACACAGCAGTGGAGCCAGCCCCGTTAAAGCAGGGGTGGGGGGGTATGTTGCCCCTGCAAATTGCATCTTTCCACTCCCCTCCCGACCCTGGCCCCTTCAGGGGGACAGCCCTATCCGCTTGCCCTGCCTGACAGAGCCTGTGTGAAGAGCATGGGGGAGGGTCTAGAAGATGGATTTGGGGGGGGGAGGGGAAGGGAGCTGGGCTCAGGGGATCAGCAGAGGCAAAGCTGGAAGGTTTCCTCCTCCCTTCTTCAGTGTCTGGCTTGCTGGTGGCGGGGGTTGCTATTTTGCAGTGGAGAGTATTTGGGACTCCCCTCTGCCCAGTGCAACGAGCTATCCCCTCCATCTTAGTTGCTGGCAGTGGGATGTGGGTGTGCTGTTTGGCAGTGGGAGGGTCAGGGGATCCCGCTCCCCCGGGCACTGACCTGTCCCTTTCCCATCTCCACTGTCTGTGCTAGGAGCCTCCCCCTCTCTACCGCAGTCTGTGCGGGGTGCCCTCCCCAGAAAGCCATCCCTCACCAGGGTGGAGCATCAAGCTGCCAACGGGAACATCCTCAGCCTGTCCCCTGCAGCCAGGCTTGCTCAGCCATTTTGCTGACTGGGGGATCCCATGCCAAACCCAGGGTTCCCCTGCCCCATTCTCCCCAAGCATGGGGTTCCCTCACCCCTGAACATAGCTGACCTACCCCTTCTGAAACACCCTTAACTCTTCGTACACCACAGCCCACCCTACCCCCTCCCCATGAGCCATCTGTCAGCAGTATCCCCCATCTTGGACAAAACTGGTCTTGGGTGTCACCCCCCCCCCCCCACTCTTCTGCCCCAGAGCCAGGCTGGGGTTCTGTGGGACTGAACCCCTGGTCTAACTGGGGTAATAGGTTGTCTCCTTTCTCTGCCCCTCCCCCCATCTCTCCCCAGCTGAAGGGGGTGCTCTCCAGCTTGCTGCAGGAGAACCAGGCCTTGCGGGCTGAGCTGGCTCTGTGGCAATCCTAGGGCTGAGCAGAATGTGCTGCATCTGCCACCAGTGACTGGCAACACCAAGGGACCTCAGCCCCTGCCCCTCCTCCCTGCAATGTCCCTGGGGGGCAGAGGCTAGGGTGACCTTGCTTATGGGGGAGGAGAGCATGGAGTTTTGGTCTGATTTGGGATGGTGAGGACTTTTGCCCAAGCGCTCTGTAAGGGAAGGGGTGCTGAACATCAATGGGGTGCACTGCCTTTGGGGAGGAGGGATGGCACCTGACCTCATGCCGCAGCACTGAAGGGCCAAGGTTGGGATGGGAGTGGAAAGATGCACCCCATGAATACTGGCCCCATGTCCCCCAACTATAGAAGTCAAACTACACCTATGCAGTTAAAATCAAAAGGGCTCTTGTTCACAGCCCAGCTGTGCAATATTCCTTCCCCTCCCCAACTGTACAGCAATATGACAGGCAAGCCTAAAGTTGCTAGGGATGGGAATTCATCAGCAGAAACTGGCATTTTGGAAGCAGTAAGCCAGAGGTCCCTGAGTGTTTTGTTTTGCCTGAAGTGAAATATGGTGTCCAGGATTGTTGCCAAGAGGCTGATAAATTAGGGCAGCAGAAAAACCCAGAGGGCAGGAAGCCTCACCAATTGCAGACTGACACAGTAACCAGGTATTTCTGCCTACTTGTTCCAGGAATGGCCATAGCTGGTTCTTGCTGTGGTCTCCTTGATGGTTCTATCAGCTACCCTCTAAGGGCAACTCGGACTCTTCAGGCTTTGAAACTGAAACCTGTTTAAAAAAATCCCAACACAATAACTCACTCAATGGCTCAGTTCCCCTTTATTTGTTATCAGCTGACGTTATCTGAGGGCACCTGTGGGTTCTGTGCACTGACTCTGTTCTCCTTGCAGCTCCCTCAGATGTGGGTTTCTACAGCATGGCCTCATCTGCCATTTTCCACCACACTATCCATGGGCTTTTCCTTAATGAGTCATCAGAGCAGTCTGGTTCATACGACCAGCCTGCTGGTGCTGGTGAACCCTCTGTTACCTTGGCACAGTCAAGTGTGTGTGCGCGCCAGCATAGGCTAGTCCACCATTTTAGCACTGTTTTTCTGGTTTTTTGCAGAATGCAGCACAGAATGATCTAGCCAAAACTCCTCACCTGTCAATGCAAAGAGACCTTCCATTTTCTGTCTGGCTTCCCTTAAGTCAACGTGGTCTAACTGTGCCTGATTTTTCAACCACACTCACCTGCATGTGCCAAGAGATCACCAAAATAGCTGGAATCTGCAGAAGAGGGGCCTACCATTGAACTGGACAGCAGCTTTCATCCAATGAACGTTGCTGAGTGTCTAGATGCTCACCCCTTCAGTCTGGACAATTTGAATAGCTACGATTCTGCCAACTGTTAGCATTAAGGGAGGACAGTGCCCCATATTGCACAACTGGGTAACCACTTCATCAAGGATTTAAATCTCAGAATTTTTACATAAGCAAGGAGCTTCAAGCTGAAGTGCTTTGATCCAGCTCTATCCTTACTATCCTCTCCATCTCCTGTATTTATTTACTTATATATGTATGATTAATATTAGCATTCCACTCTCTCTTCAAGGGGTAGGTCATAGAAGGGGGCAGCAGCAGCAAAACTGTAGCCGAGCAATCAGTTTATCGGGCAGGGTAGCCCAGTAAAGTGGGGGTTGTTCTATCATTGCTGAGGCAGTTAGTAGAACTGGCTGGAAATTTCCTGATGAGAGTTTCACTGGAAAATGCCAGTTCATTGAACTCAAGCTGTCTCATGAAAGTGAGTTGGGTTTGATGAAGTTTTACCTGGTGGGCTGCTGGTGATGCCAGACTTCCACGGTCTGTATAGCTTTGGAACCGCCCCATCATGCAGCATGGAAGCCCTAAAACCAGTTCTATCTGGGGCTCAAGGGTTTCCAGGATTCCTGCTCCAGAGCCAAGAGGTCCTGGGACAGCTTTCCTGAACATCTCAGTCTAAGTGTTAGGAGCTTTGCAACATATTCTCTCTACATCTAGCCCTTGTTACAGCACCTTTCCAATTCCTTAAGTCCAGAGACACTCTCGGGAGACAAACAGAATGATACGTTGTTTCAGTTAATCTCTTATTTTAAACATATGGAGGAGTTGCCCATACCTTCTGTTCAAGTGTTTTTTCCTGTTAGCAATTAGACTGGCCAGGAGAGTTAGTAAGTTTAGAGGGCCTTATCCATCTGTAATCCTGTGTACATTTTTTTTCCAGCTTAGGTGATTCTAGGGTGATATGACATCCCGATAAAATTGGGACCATCCCAATTTTGAGCTGTTTGTCCCGCGTCCTGACCGATCTCTGGTCGGGACGCAATTTTTGTCCCGATATTTTGCGCCGCCGGGATCACTCGGCTTTTTTTTTTTCCCCCCCTTTTGCTCGGCTGGCCCGTAGCCCTCGGCTTTTTTTTTTTTTTTTGCCCCTCCAGTGTCCCGATATTTTCTTCATCTCATCTGGTCATCCTAGGTGATTCTCAGGCTTTCAGTACAGTTTTCTGCCCCCAAAGTTAAATTGGAAAACTATATCTGTGTTCTAAGCCCTTGCACAATTAGGACAATCAGTTGCACACTTTAAATATGATTCAGACATTCAAATTGTTTATGAAAAAACTACTCCTTGAAGAAAATTAAATTTAGGATTAGACTGATGACTAAAGGGGCGTGAAGAGCATCCATATCCACTGTTTCCAGCTGGATACAGTCAGGAGTTTGCCAGGCTTACAAACTGTTCATAAAAGATCCCTCCTTCTGTGAACGCTCACTCAACCAGGCAGGTGGTCATTAGATGGGAAAACAGCACAGTGCTTCATTAAGGTAGTTTCGCCATATTGCTACCTGGACTTCAGTGCAGTCTTATTGTATCACTAAATTAAAATAGATGTTTAGTCTGAAGAAACTCTTAGAAATAAGATTCTGCATTCCCGCTCTCAATTTGCCTTAATTAAAACCCCCTCATATGGCAGAGGGAGGAAGGAAGAATTAAAAAACAAAATAACCCCCTGATGCTCAAATAAGAGCTGTTTTTCCTTTTGGTTCAGTTTTCTTGCTTTCTAAGTTCCCCTACCGTTTGTGGAGATTTGTTTTACTGCTGCCTACTTCCCAGCTGTAATGGATCATAGAGTATCGTGCCCATGAGGGTCAAAAGTATAATTTACTTACCTACCAGTAATGTTCCCCCCTTTTCTGAAGTAGGCCCCGGTGCTCTTTGAAACCCCTACCCAGGGAGATGCCTAATTTGCATGTATTCTAGTTGGAAGGGAAATCTCAGTCCTTCTGTCACAGTTACATGGTGAGCTGAGTTTTAGCCCCCCTTTTTGTCCTTCTTGAGAAGATCCCTCAGGCAATGCATAAAAGTCGTCTGAAAAAAAGTGAGGGGAGCAGCAGCTTTGGTATGATAGTTCTTAAACTGTGCCCCTCAGCAACCAACTTGATTTTAAAAGAATAAATCTGCTGAGGTCTGTGACCCCCCCCAGCCTCAAACCACTTTAATCACTGCTTTCAGGTGACAGGCCTGGCTTCCTTCACCTCTCAAGGGTGGAACTATGTGGTTCAATCACTCTGGGATTAGATCTCAGCGTCAATACAAAACCTACCAATCTATTGAAACTACATCAGCCTAGAAGATGAAGCCAATGTCCAGTTGCAGACTTGGTAGCAGAGATAACCCTCAAAAGATTGAGACAATGGCCAAAAAAACTAATGGGTTGAAGAGTTCCTACAAAGACAGTGGTTCTGAATACCCCTATAGCACAGAGAAAACTTCTAGAACAGAGGTTCTCAAACTGTGGTCTGCGGACCACCAGTGGTCTACGAACTCCATTCAGGTGGTCCACAGATAGTTCCCGCGAAAGTGCACGCCTGAGCAGCTGCACACAAGAGAATGAAGGGCCACCCACCTAATTAGTGGAGCTGCGCAGGCGTGGCTCCATTAATTAGGTGCCTGGACCCTGGAGAAGACGCACATGTAAGGAGAGGTGGTGACCTTGGGGGGAGGGGGGGGAATAGGGGGTAGGTGGGAGGGGCAGTGAGGTGAGAAGGGGGGGGGGGGGATTTGGGATGTGCAGGGCTGTAGCAGCCAGAGAAAGAGGTGACTTTCCCCAGCTCCAGGGCTGCGGCTGCCGGGGAGAGACGGCCCTCCTTCCCAGCGTCAGCTCTGTGACTGCTGTGGTGGGGGAGAAACCCCCCTCCTTCCCAGCCCCAGCTCGGGAGCTGCCGCAGCAGGGTAGAGAAGACATCCATCACATTAGAAAGGTAAGACTACGGATATTAAAATGAGTTGTGTACTTTTATTTGTAGAACAAAAAACCAATTATTATTAAGTATTTTTTCTATAGCGCTTTTATCCAAAGCGCTTTACAATAGTTACCTAACAGTACAAACAACATTTGGAAAGAGCATTAAGTGATCCGCTGAGACCCTCAGCAATTTTCAAATGGTCTGCGGGAAAAAAAAAAAAAAGTTTGAGAACCACTGTTCTAGAACTTGAGCCTAAGAGGCTACATTGCCTACCCCTCTATCAGCTGATATGTTCTAAGGAGAGACGTGCCTCTGCAAAGCCTCACAGATGAAAGAGCCCTGGAAAGGGCATCTTATCACCATCCCAGATGGGGTAGAGTCCAAACCCTGAGTCCAGGTCTCAGAGCTTAGAAGCAGATGAACCCCAAGAGATAGTGCAAGTTCCACGGAGATTCAACAAAGAGGAAGAATCAGAAAAGTAGGTGTAATAGGGGAGAGCAGAATCTGCCAAGAACTGCTGCTGCTGGCTGGGGGGAAAGAGTTACTAAACAGAGCGTCAGTAGTCACTAAGGCTATGTCTACACTGGCAATTGAACAACAAAACTTTGGTCTTTCAGAGGTGTTAAAAAAACCAAAGCCCTGGAAGACAAAAGTTTTGCCGCGACAAGTGCCAGTGTGAACAGCTCATTGTTGGCAGAAGCACTTTCATGCCGACAACGCAAAGGCCGCTCGTTGGGGGTAGAAGTTTTTTTGTCGGCAGGAGAGCCGAAGAACAGCAGCTACACTGCGCGACTTTTCACGGCACGGCTATGGCGACACAGCCATGTCACTAAAAGCTGTATAGTGTAGATATAGCCTAAAATAACCCTGTATCCCTCTCTATCAGTAAATGACCAGATAGATCCATGGTGTCTCCTATTACTCAAATCTGGAGTGTGTGTAGTCAGGGGTATGGGATGGAGAGGAATGTAGATTACTCACGGCTTTTGAAGCCAGCCTTCAGTCATATTGGCATCTCAAAGCTGCTCTGCACTTCTGCCTTTGGAACTTCAAAATAGAGTTTGTATCAAGTGGGTGCTTGGACTGGGGACATGAGAAACTGAATATGTAAGGCCAATTCCAATAGAAAAGCCTTCAACTGGTTCTCAGCCTTTCCTTGATTAGCACGTAAGTGCATACAAATAGAGCAGGCCCAGGGAGGGTAGGGAAGGTCCCTCTCAGAGGGACCTTGACCAAGATGGAAGACAGCTTGTCTCTGTACAAGAGGCACATTATTTGAATCCTGACTGCTTCCATGCCATCAGGGCCCAACAGTTGGTGTGGAACTAACCAGGACTGCAGGTACTACTTGGAATGAGGCAGTCTTTTTTAAATTGAAGCTTACCAATCTTAACTGTTAACACCACTAAACAAAACAGGTAAAAAGCTCCTCAAGGTAAATACAGAAGATCCAAACTTTGAAGTTCTTTATCACAGTAAATTAACAGAAACTGGGTGGGATCAAGGCCACAGTACTCAAATCTGAATGTTCAGATCCACTAGCAAGCATGCATGTGGTCCCAACAGAGACTGCTTTTAGAGAGAGTTTCTGCTTTCCATATAGAGTATCCTGCTGTTAATTGATCTCTCTCATTAGACTGACCTCACACTTGGTAAAGCAACCCCATCCTTTCATGTATGTATGTATGTATACCTGCTCCTGTATTTTTCACTTCATGCACCCGATGAAGTGGATTCTAGCCCACGAAAGCTTATGCCCAAATAAATTTGTTAGTCTCTAAGGTGCCATAAGGACTCCACTGTTTTTGCTTTAGAGAAAGTTTCTGCTTTCCATATAGAGCATACCTACATACCACATCTGGGGATCTGTATTCGCAATCCTTTAAGGAGAAACAAAAAGTTGATTTCAGGCCAAAAATAAATGATGTACTTTGAGGCAGTTCTTTTTGTGAAAATCAACCAGCTCTATTACACATTCAGAACAGGCTATCACCTAATGTAGCATACCATTAAGTGATTATGTTGGCAACTACAAACTGATGAGGGAAAACAGCAATATCTTTCAAAAGCAGCAGAATTCCCAAAGCAACTTGATAATTTCCATCCAGGCTGCAGTCCAATGGAAGGATCAGTGGCCTTCTAGCCCATTGCCATGCAGTGACGTTTAGTGCATGTAGAAGTACAATCTTAAAGCATATTATGACCAAAATACATAAACGGGGAGCTAAAATACAGTGAAAAAAATCTACTCCCACAGTTTCTCTCTCATATCCTCTTTTCTTCATGCTAGTCTCTCCCATATCCATACATTCCTGAGCCTGCTTTTATTTACATATTATAAATTATGTACTTTATTTGAGCAGGGCCATTGCAAATTTGAGCAAAGAACAGTTTGATTCCGTAATCATAATTTCTGCTGTTTCCTGTAGAATCTTAGTGTTATTTTAAAAATTCCTAGTTAACCTTTTCCAATGCAAAAATTACTTCTGTCTCTGCCCCATCCCATATCATTGAGATGAATGGGAACTTCAAAGCCAATCTGAATAATTTAAAATGTTTATTTGCAGCCAATATAATTTTCCCTTATACTCATTCTTCACCCTCCTCTCTGACTCCCATTTTGCCAAGATTGCCTTGTTGAACTAAGATTTGCTACTGTTATAAAGAGATTAAGGATTCCTCTACCCTTCATTTTTGGCATTTTTTGCTTGCCCTTCCCAATCTTCCATCCCTTATTGCTCTTATAATATGGCAACCATAGCATTTATTCACTGAAATCTCTACAAAGTGCTTATAAAATTCTTTGTTTGCACAAAACTGAAAATATGAAACACCACCTGAATAATTAAATCAGTTGATTTGCCGAAGTCCCTACCCCAGTGAAGTCTCAAACCTTTCCCAGAATGGATGTTCAAGAAAAGGTCAGGACAGATGTACAGCCCCATTGCACAAACTGAAGATCAAACGCTACCTCCGTCTCTATATGTGGGGGAGTCAGTTCCAGAGTTAAAAACTCTCCACTGAACAACATTCCTGCCAAACGCCCCTCAAAAATTTAGACCACATCTATATTAGAAAAAAATAGGTGTCCTGTCTTGATATGGAGAGTGTGTGTTTTTCATTTGTGTTAGCTCAAGTGAGTTTGCTTTTCAATTGTGTTAAAACTCCCTCAATCCAAAAGTGCCTCTAAACATCTTGCTAACAAAAAGTGGGAAAATCCTTTTTCTTTCGCTAGACGTCTGCACCCAGACAGCTACCACCATCATCTTTTTGTCTGGATTGGAATTTCAGTCCTCATCCAAAACCGAATGTAGATTAGACACAACAAAGAGTATATCACCTGGACCCAATTAAAGTTTTAGAGTTGATCGTTGTCAGAATTCTCCTGGCACTGCAGCCCGAACTACTCCACTATTTCTCCCTCAATGGCCTCAGATTAAACAGAAGGGTTGTAGAAACAAAACTTGTAGCACCCCACAAGAGAGATCTATAGGCCGAACAGCAGCAATCCAATGTTACCCTCTGAGGTAGCGGCAACTAGGAGGACTCACCACTTGAACATTATCATCCCTGCTAGAGCAAACAGCAGTGGCCAAACCCTCCCTCCTCCCAACTTCATGGTCAATGATACCATGCATCATTGTGGTTCATTATATGCACTGAATTCAAAGCACGATTACCACTACCAGGGCTCTAGCCTTCTCCCTTCACATTCATCTGTCATAGGTCATCCTATCACTTTTGAGATTTAAAAACTCCATCCATGATGTTAACTTTACCAAGTAGTCTCCTATCTGCAGCAAGGTTCAAAGGACCCAAAACACCTCAGACCACCATGGTTTTTTTTATAGCAGTGCTGCTTAACCCTCAACCACCAAAAGGTGACAGAAGGAGCACAGCTGCTTAAATTAGTGCACAAGTATGCACTTTAAGGCAGGCTGCAAGCACTTTGTATATCACATTAGGACCCTCAAAAATACAAGCAATTAACATCTTATACCCCTTACTAAAACCCTTCAACTCCATAAACTGTCCGACTGGAATTAGATCACAAAAAACCCACACACTTTTCTGGAATTAACCCCTGGCGCTTTTTCCTTTAACTGCTTCTACAAGCTGATGGATGAAAGGTCATCTATGTGGAGAAAGGTCTTGCACCTTTTCTTTGTAGGTTCAGCAGGTATCTTTTACAAGCCTTGGGAGTGGAAACTACAGTGCAAGATTTATATGGTGCTGCTAAAGGTAGTGGAAATATTAGGTCATGTGCCATTTTAGCTGGAGCCATAGACCTACAGGGTTTCACCTGTATATGTAAATGAATAATGAATATACAATAAGTTTATAAAATTTGTTAAAATTATACATTCTATGCAGCATGTGATGAAAAGCTGAGGGTCTCTGGAATTCTAAAGGATTAGGATGAGAGCTAAAGTTTGCCAGACCTCTCCCCAAAATTTGTTAGTCTTGTAGTTATAAGCTGGAACAAAGATGCATAAAGAACATGAATCTTATTCCCTTTGACACCTGAATAGGTTACTGGACTATTACAGTAGACCTACACATTAGGAATCTATGCATTGAAAGTAACTGAAGTTATTCATGTATGTTACCTATGATCTGGTATAAAAAAAAGGAGGAGGAAAATATAATTGTTTTGTCCTATTGAAGATCATTAACCTAATTTAAAAATCACATGATAAAGAATTAGGATTTGTATAGATCAGGAGTGGCCAAATGTGGCTTGTGAGCTACGGGCGCCTCTTTTACAGTTAAAGTGGGGTTTACAGAGCCCCACCCCCAATTCTCTGCCTACCAGACTGGGGGGGAGCGCAGGAGGCAGCTCAGGGCTTCTGCCCTGCAGCACACTGGTGGGGTTAAGTGCTTCTGCTCTGCGGGGAGGGGGGTCTTGGGGCTTCAGCCCTGTGAGGCGTGCCTGCCAGGGCTTCGGGCTTCAGCAGGAGCAAGACTGAAGCCCCTATCCCCACCACCCCGCTGCAAGGCTGAAGCCCCAAGCCCTGTCAGGCGCATTCTGGCTCTTGAACTTCTGAAGATTGTCTCGTGCAGCTCGCAGGATCACTAAATTTGGCCACCCCAGTATAAATGACCCATGCAATACAGCTTAAAAACAATTTATATATATATATATATATACACACATACACACACACACACACACACTTGAATAGACTGTGCAGTAACCAGTACATTGCTGAACATATTAAAATAAGGAATTATACATACTGCTCAAAAAATTAGGTTGCACTATTGACAGAGCTAGTCATCTGTTACTTTCATACATTCCAACAAGTAACTGGTTCACCTCACAGTATGCTAACTGTGCATCAGTGCAATAGGAATCTTGATATGTCATCGAAGTACTGGAAGATTTTACCATGTTCGTTAACTAGCAAAGCCTTAAGCAATGTAAGAACAAGTTATAAAAGGGAAGAACTATTATTCCAAAAATTTGCAAGTTCTCTACTCACCCCTAGACTTTATTTTTTGATATACAGCAAGGGTGCCTAGGATACCCACTTTTAGATGATAAAAAAAATCAAACCAATAAGTAAACAGATGTTTTAATTTAGCAAAACAAGGGAAATTTATGCTCCAACTTCAATATTTTTACCTCCCCATGCCACTGTTCTTATGCAACAGAAATTATGTGCTGTATCTCCATTTTAATGATATCCCTTAATAAGAAATGGCTCACTTGACACCCAAAGTTATCTTGAAATATTGTATAGCCAAATGAAGAAGTTACTCGCCTTATGCAGTAACAATAGTTCTTCGAGACGTGTCCCCCATGGGTGCTCCCCTGTAGGTGTGTCTGTGTCCCTGTGCTGCTGATGGGAGAACTTTGGTAGGAATCTGTCTTGCCCGTGCATGCGCTGCTCCCCGCCTGCCACAAGGCTAACCAGCATGCACAGGCACTCCCTCCTCAGTTCCTTCTCTACCGCAGAGTCAACTATTAGAACTCCGAAGTACAGAGGAGGAGGGTGGGTCGTGGAGCACCCATAGGGACACATATCTCGAAGAACCATCGTTACTGCACAAGGTGAGTAACAACTTCTTTGAGTAGTGTCCCTATGGGTGCTCCACTGTAGGGAACTCCCAGGCAGTGCCCACCACTAGAGATTGGGACTTCAAAGTAGAGTCTGATATGGATGATAGTACTGTGGCACTGAATTTGGCATCTGCAACAGAATCCCCCAGGATGGCATAGTGTTCTGCAAAGGTGTGTGGAGATGTCCAGGTAGCTGCTCTGCAGATTTCCGATACAGGGATACCCTTGGAGAAGGCAATGGACGAGGAAACTGACCTCATAGAATGCGTGTGTACTGAAGATGGGGGTGTTGCGTTATACAACTAGTAACAGAGTTTAATACAGTCCAAGACCCACTTAGAGAGCCTCTGAGCTAAAATCGCTGTACCTTTTGATCTATCGACAATGGAGAGGACAAGTCTCAGATTTTCAGAAGGCTCTTGTCCTCTCCAAATAAAAGGCCAAGGCTTTCCTCATGTAGAGCGTATAGAAGATGGCTTCTCTATTATCCTGCTGAGGTTTGGGATAAAAGGCTGGAAGATGAATGAGCGGAGATATATGCCTGATATGCATCGGTGGTCAGGAGTAGAGATGGGGAAGACTGAACAAACAGGATTCCCATACAGACGTTTACTGGGTCCTTCCACCAGTCCAAACATTGCTTGACCCTGGTGGGCATCGATAGTCATTTATGTAAGTCTGTGTTCGGCCTGTAAATCAAACCAAACCATGCCTGGAGGCGTCTCATGTATAGTCTGCATAAGCAATAACTGATGTGCCCAAAGCGTGTGCCCCAGGAGCTGGAGGCAACGTTTAGCCAAAATTTGGGGGCTGGATTGTACTGTCTCTATCAATGAGGAGAGACTGAGAAATGTGTGATGTGGGAGGAGCGCTTCCACCTAAATAGAGTCAAGGTCGGCTCCTATGAATTCTAGCCTCTGTACTGGTGTTAATGTTGATTTTTGTTCGTTGCTCAGTAGGCCCAGATTCTGAAACAGGTCCAGTGTGGTCTGAGTGACTCGCTGGGCCTCTGCAAAGGACCATGCCCTGAGAAGGCAATCATCCAGGTAAGGATAAATCATGATGCCTTGAGAGTGTAAGTGGGCTGCCACTACCGAAAGGACCTTGGAGAATACTCTGGGGGGCCGAAGAGAGGCCGAAAGGGAGTACTCCATATTGGTAGTGGTCTTGGCCTAGCGTGAACCTGAGGTAATGTCTGTGGCTCGGTACGATCAAGTTGTGAAAAATAAGCATCATGGAGGTCAACGGCTGAGAACCAGTCTCCTTTTTCTAACGCTGGAACGATCGTAGATAACGTGACCATCTTTAACTTCTCAGCCTCGATAAACTTGTTGAGCGTTCTGAGGTCCAGTATGGGTCTCCAACCCCCTCCCCCCCTTTTTTTTTTCCAGGAAGTATCAGACGTAGAAGTGTCTGCTCCTTAGAGGTGTGGGCACTGGATCTATGGTTCTTGTGCTGAAGAGGTGGTTTATTTCCTGTTTTAGCAGGCACTTGTGAAAAGGATCCCTGAAGAGGGACAGGGAAAGGGGTATGGGAAGGGGGAGGGAGGAGAAATGGATGCAGTGTTCATCCCGGATGATCTCCAACACCCATTTGTCAGAGGTTATCCATTCCCAGGTGTTGTGGAACAGGGTGAGCCAATCTCCGAAGGGATAGGTGGGGTTTTCTAGCATGAAATGAGGAGAGAGTGTTCTACAGACATCTCAACCAACCTGTCAAAACTGTCTCTTCAAGGTGGAGGACTGAGAGGAAGTTTGCTGAGACCCCGACATCTTTTGTCTGGAGAACCTGGGCTTCTTCCTCAGATTCATATGATCTCTGTGCATATTGCAATGGATACTGGGATGAGTACGGAGATGAATATTGTGAGCAAAACTTGAATGGTGACTGAGGGCTGTACTTTCTTTGATACCCAGATGTATAGATACTGAGTGACTGAAGAGTGGCCCTTGAATCTTTTACCATGTGGAGGGAGGCATCAGTCTGTTCAGCAAATAATTTTGTCCCCCTCAAAGGGGAGGTCCTCCACCGTTGTTTGGACCTCCTTGGGGAAGCTGGAGAGATGAAACCACGAGGCCCATCTCATCACAATGGCAGTCTAAATAGAATGTGTCACCGTGTTAGCTGCATCAAGTGCAGATTGGAGAGACTTTTTGCCACCAGCTGGCCCTCATTAATCAAGGTTTTAAATTGGTCCTTGTGAGAATAGGGGAGTTGTTCAATAAAAGAACTAAAACTTCACATAGTTCTGATACTCATATTTAGCCCACAAGGCTTGATCGTTCGCCACACTGAATTGAAGGGTAGCTGAGGAGTAGGCCTTCCTGCCAAACAAGTCCAGGTGCTTCCAGTCCCGTGATCGAATTGAGAGTCAGGTGTGAGAACAGGAATTCCATGTCCTTTGCTGGCACATAATATTTCTTGTCCGCCCTCTTACAAATTGGTGCGATGGACGCGGGGGGTCTGCCATATCGTGTCGGCAAGGTCCAGTAGATCCTCATTAATAGGGAGGGCTGCTCTGGAGGAGGTGGAGGAATGTAGAATGCCCACCAGCTTGTGATATGACTCAGACACCTCTTGTAAAGGTATTTGGAGTCCCTCTGCCACCCTCTATGCCAAACCCTGGAACAGTTTAAAGTCGTCCTCCACTGATGGCAGAGGGGGCATCACTGTCTCATCTGGTGACAATGATGAGAAAGGGGCTGGAGAAGTGACTTCTTCCTCAACTTTGGCCTCTGGTTCCTCCCTTCCCTGGTTGGGGAGCTGAGGCCCTCGAGGCAGCAGCTGAAGAAGAGTACTTCCTTGGCTGCTGATAGACCATACTAGTAGTGATGGAGACCTGTTAGAATCATAGAATATCAGGGTTGGAAGGGACCTCAGGAGGTCATCTAGTCCAACCCCCTGCCCCTTTGGGCCTGCCAGTACAGCCATTGTGATGGTAAGGGAACCGGTGGTTGGTACCACGGCTGCCCAAACCAGGGAGGCTGCGCGTCAGAGGGTTGGTATGCCTGGTGTCCATAGTGAAACTGGGCTCCATATCTTGAGCGAGAAGAGCATTAGTAAGCTAGGTCCTCTTGGTCAATTTCTGACTCTGACGACGAAAAGGGTGGTGCATGGCAGGAGGTTGTTGGTGAGACAAGGGGTATGGGTAAACTTATTACCGGGGCCCCAGTACTGAGCAAAGAAACTGGTGTGTCAGACCCCAAAAAATTCATTGTACACCAGAAATCTGTTGGTGCAGAGGGCATCACTACTGGTGGAGCCTGTCGGTGCAGAGAGGCTTGTACCGACAGCGTTGGAAACGCGGACCTGATAGCAAGCTCTGTTGGTGCCTGGCATATCATTGGCGGTACCAATGTTGATGACTGTACCAACAGTCTCCCCTGGGGTGGATCTTCTATGTTTCTCACCCCCCTGAGGTACCGATGCTTCTTTGCCTGTGCCCATCGGGTCTTTAGGCATTCCGACTTGCCCTCTTGGTTCAAAATCATGCGTGTCCTAGGTACCAGATTTAGATGGCTTCAGTGCCATTGGTACCGATGATACCGACTAAGTCAGGAATCGTTTTCAGCTCAATCGGGAATTGCTATGGGGACTCACGGACCTCTTCTTAGAGGTCTTACGCGAGTGGCTCGCAGGCATGTCTCTGAGCTCACCCCCTTTGAGGTGGACAGATGCAGTGAGGGCTCCCATCGGGACTCCAGAGGTTGAACAGCTGATTCCATAAGTAGGAGTTTGAGCCTCAGTTCCCTGTCCTTCCTAGATCTTGGCTTCAGTTGCTAGCACAAGTCCATCAGTGACTGGGATAGATTCTTTGCAACTGAGGCACTTTTTGAAGCCCTGAAAGCTGGGCATACCCTTATCCAGGAGCGTCCCGACCCCTTCAGGGGGTCCACAGAAGACAATTTTTTTTTTCCAAGGCAACGGCCAAAATAAAATGTAAATGAAGCAAAGAAAGTAGCCTCGTGGCAGGCAGGGAGCAGTGCATGCATAGGCGGGATGGACTGCTACCAAAGTTCTCCGATTAGCAGTGCAGTGGAGCGCCCATAGGGACACTACTCGAAGAAGAACTAAGATTTAACTCCTACTGTGCTGCAAGGTAAGCTATAAAATAAGCATCAATACTAATTCTCACATGCTGCTTAGAAAGTTAAGCACTGTGACACCAGTTACAGTAAGATCTGAACTTTAAAATCAGATGCAGAGGGTCAATGCATTATTATGCAAGAGAATTTCATTCAGATGTCTTCCATTTACAAGGCTGAAGTTAGAAATGTTACTGTCCTAAATGTATTTTATTCAATTAGTGCAAGTCTGTTCTAGCTTCCCATTTAGTATCAATACATAAATCAATGAAATAGATTTTTCTTCATTTGTTCAGTTGAACCACTATTATTTGTAAAATTCTATACATATCCGATTTAAATGTAACAAACCTTGTACAAAAGAGGAGAAATTCTTTAAGAAGTCAAGGGTAATGATTAGCTACCATAGGAGTTTCCACAAATTATCTCCTTACCATTAAAGGAAGAGCCCCTATTTGTAAGTGATGAAGTCGAGGAGGTGCATGGTAGTGTGCCAAATGAGGGTGCAATGGGCCCGGCGGATATGTAGCTGCAGCCACTCCAGCTTCAATTCCCAGTTCCCTGCCACATAAGCAAAATTAAACATTTTAACCTAGTTACTTTTTGCCCTCTAGCTATATCTCTACTGTTTTGGAAATTTATATCATGGCTTCTAAAACACACACATAAAGGACATTTTAAATAAAAGATTAATTACTTTAAAATAAACACTTTCCATTAAATCAGTTCTGTAATCCCATCATTGGTACAAATAATGTGTTTGTGACTAAGTAACTGGTTTAAAAATTAAATAAAAAAAACAAACAAAAACCAAAACACAACAACAAATACCAGTACAGACTTAACTCAGAAATCATGTGTTATGCACAACTACTATATTACTGATTTGGAATCCTGTGTTTTCATACAGTAAGTCCTCTGCAGGTCACCATTCCATTAATCACTGTGGTTACAGGAAGTTGCCCAATGGATTTGATCTATTATCTTAGATCAAGGTAGTAAAGTTCTAGAATTTCCAGAGCTATCTAGCCACTGTAAACCACAGGTTACTAGGAGTGGAAATCCATTTTAACAACACAACAGAAAAACCAATTACAAAGTTTCAGGTTTAATAGTTTATGAGTAGACCAAGCTCAGAAGTTAAAGTTCAGTTAAAGTCTACTGTTTTACTACATAACAGATGCAAACGTTTTTACATAAAAATTCAGTCACAGATAAAGAAGAAAGGTAAATTAGCTTATAGGTCAAAAGGTCTGAACTTTTAACTTCAAAAGAATGTTTTGTATAAATTCCTTTTTGCCAATACACAAGAGTTGAACTCCTTTTATTTGCAATAACTGGTAGCAAAACAGTTCAACTGTATAAGCACTTTTAAAAAAATGGTAGATATTTGCTGGCATTTGTAAAAGCAAACTGGAAATGTTTAAATTGGCCAGTAGCAAAAAAAAAAATGGCACTTTAACACATTTTATCCTGCACATGCACTTGGCAGTTTGTTAAATTAAATCACAAACAACATTATCAACGTATTCTCAGGATGAAAGGTCATATAGCAAATGCCAATAAATGGGCACCTACCAAGGCATAGGACACTAACGAGGAATTAAGAGTACTGACCAGGCAGACCTCTCTGGAGCTTGTCGAGGATGTGAGGACATTGTCTGAGGCACGTGGATATGGTGCCCATGACCATAGTTGGGATGCATTCGGTGAGGATGTGGAGGAGGCCGTTCATGTGCACGTCTAAGAGTTAGAATACAAGACAGCACCAGTTCAAGCTACAAGGATTCAACCTTTATCTGGCAAACATGACTACAGAAAAATAGCTAAATCTTCAACATGAGGTTAAATACTTGCCAATCTAAAATCCAGTTTCATCATTATATGTCAAGATCCAGAAACATTCGCAACTGAAAAGTCATCCATATTCTTAATCTGCAGCTTCCTGGTAGATTAAAGTACTTAAGTATTCACATGAAGCAATACTTCTGTTTTCTAGGTTAAAAGGCAGCAATTTCTGATACTTCCAAAGGCGTCATGGAAAATTTTTAAAACTTTAAAAGCTTGGAAGCATACAACTCTATAGGGGAAGTAGCAGCTATAAGTTTACTCTTCACTTAATTTTTCTGTCAATTTAGAAACTTGCGTTTCCCAAAAGCAGAACATGGGGTGGATGGCTTCATGTCCAAACAACCACTTGTAGCATTCTCTTGCCAGATGGTGCTTTTTGCAGGTGGCTTAGCTATTGGTAGCTGCTTTACTGCATAAATCTCTAGCAAAGATGACTTTCCCCAAGAAGGCTACCACCAACCTGTAATTTATCCTGGCAGGAATTGAAAGTTTTCTGTGCTACTATAGGAGAATGACATAAGAAAACTGCCTAGTCAATAGCCAAATCAGTAAGTAACAGTGTACTTAACTAACAGTTCTATTCTCAACCTTCTCACATCAGAGTGCCACAATCAGACTTTACCACAACTCTTTGGTTCTTGCTAAAGGAATTGTGACAATAGGCAGAGAAATTGCTCCTTCAGAAACAAAAGTTAACACAGCTTTATAATGACTCCCAGAACGTCTCCTTATGCTAGTGATCAAAAGTCATTTGTGAGAGAGAAACAGCCTATGAGAATACAGACTTTACACAGTATAAACTTGAAAAAAATCTTGTATTTTAAATAGGGCTGTCGATTAATCGCAGTTAACTCACACGATTAACTCAAAAAAATTAATCACGATTAATCGCAGTTTTAATCTTACTGCTAAAACAACAGAATACCAATTGAAATTTAATAAATATTTTTGGATTTTTTCTGTATTTTCAAATATATTGATTTCAATTGCAACACAGAATACAAAGTGTACAGTGCTCACTTTATATTATTTTTTATTACAAATATTTGCACTGTAAAAGTGATAAACAAAAGAAATAGCATTTTTCAGTTCACCTCATTCAAGTACTATAGTGCGATCTCTTTATCGTGAAAATGCAACTTCCAAATGTAGATTTTTGTTACATAATTGCACTCAAAAACAAAACAATGTAAAACTTTAGAGCCTAAAAGTCCACCCAGTCCTACTTCTTGTTCACCCAACCGCTAAGACAAACAAGTTTGTTAACATTTACAGGAGATAATGCTGCCCGCTTCTTATTTACTTCACCTCCAAGTGATAACAGACATTCGCATGGCACTTTTGTAGCAGGCATTGCAAGATATTTACGTACCAGATATGTTAAATATTCGTATGCCCCTTCATGCTTCAACCACCAATCCAGAGAACAGGCTTCCACGCTGATGATGCTCATTAAAAAAAAATCATGCACTAATGAAATTGGTAAATGAATTCCTTGGGGGAGAACAGTATGTCTCCTGCTCTGTTTACCTGCATTCTGCCATATATTTCATGTTATAGCAGTCTCGGATGATGACCCAGCACATGTTGTTCGTTTCAAGAACTCTTTCACTGCAAATTTGACGAAACGCAAAGAAGGTACCCATGTGAGATTTCTAAAGAAAGCTACAGCATTCAACCCAAGGTTTAAGAATCTGAAGTGCCTTCCAAAATCTGAGAGGGAAGAGGAGTGAAGCATGTTTTCAGAAGTCTTAAAAGAGCAACACACTGATGCGGAAACTCCAGAACCCGAACCACCAAAAAAAAAAAAAAAAAAATAGAATGTGCCACCTTCTGCTGGTGGCATCTGACTCAGATGATGAAATTAAACATGCATTGGTCCACATTGCTTTGGATCGTTGTTGAGCAGAACTCGTCATCAGCATGGATACATGTCCTCTGGAATGTTGGATGAAGCATAAAGGGGCATCTGAATCTTTAGCGTATCTGGCATGTAAATATCTTGTGACATCAGCTACAACAGTGTTATGTGAACACCTGTTCTCACTTTCAGGTTATGTTGTAAACAAGAGCAGGCAACATGTAAATGTAAACAAACTTGTTTGTTTGAGCAATCTGCTGAACAAGAAGTAGGACTTGTAGGCTCTAAAGTTTTACATTGTTTTATTTTTGAATGCAGGTTTTTTTTGTACATAATTCTACATTTGTAAGTTCAACTTTCATATCAAAGAGATTGCACTATAGTACTTGTATTAGGTGTACTGAAAAATACTATTTCTTTTGTTTTTTACAGTGCAAATATTTATGATAAAAAATAAATATAAAGTGAGCATTGTACACTTATATTTGAAAATGCAGACATCCAAAAATATTTAAATAAGTAGTATTCTATTAACATAATTAATTTTTTTTATTGCTTGACAGCCCTAATTTTAAATAAAAGTTTCACCTTGAGAGATTTTAAAGTAACTTCAGTCTATCAACTGAAGCTGTTTGACCTATCAGCCTAGTTTCAAATATCAATCTTGAATTAAAGATGCAGTTTCCTAGCTGGGAGCAAAATGAAACATTGGAACAGCTTAGTGGGGAGGTGGTGGACTCAGCATCACTCAGAGTTTAAAATAAGATTAGATATCTTTTTTAAAAGATATGGTTTAATCCAGCTTCTGAGAGAAATTCTACGACCTGTGTGTGTGGGAGGCCAGGCTGGATGGTCATGATGGTCCCTTCTGGCCTTGGAATCTGTGAATCTACGAGATCCAATGCTCATTCCTTTTCTTCATGGGGCATGGGGAGAATGAGGTTGCCTACAGTACCCTCAAAAATGCTCATAACCCTTATAACTCAATGACATAACATATCATGCATCAGGGCTTTAGCCAGCCATCTGCAGGGGTTATGAGCATTTTTGAGCGTACAAAATTTAATAGTCCCTTCTGGCCTTAAATTATGAAAAGAAGAAACTATGAAATTAGTGTAAATTGTCTTGTTGCAAGAAGTTATGACATTGGTCATAAGTTGTTTAACTTTAATTTTTTTGTTGGGTGAGGAATTGATTATTGCTAAGGGTTTAGTCAGCTATTTGTACAGGCCTTTTTATACTGATCTTTCTGTAAATTGGTGACAAAAAGTGAAATTTTTTTGGTTTTGGGAGGCTGAGGGTCACAGACTTTCAGTCTCTGTGGTATGTAAAACCTTGAACAGTTTTTAAATTACTGGTTTGAACTAATGCCAGCTACAGATTACCTACTTTGAAACTGACAGGGCCAGGTTGCATGGCTCCAAGATAGGCCTTGGACCTGATTTGTCTGAAGACCTTGGAGTCACTGGAAGACTCAGTAAGCAAAGTTTGCAAACTATAAGCATCAACAGTAAGACAACGAGGAGTCCTTGTGGCACCTTAGAGACTAACACATTTATTTGGGCATAAGCTTTCGTGGGCTAAAACCCCCTTCATCAGATGCATGGAGTGGAAAATACAGAGGCAGGTATAAATACACAGCACATGAAAAGATGGGAGTTGCCTTACCAAGTGGGGGTCAGTGTTAACGAGCCAATTCAATTGAATTGATTAGAATTCTCTGGAGAATTTATAAGAAGGTGGCCGTAATTGAATTGGCTCATTAGCAATGACCCCCCCAACTTGGTAAGGCAACTCCCATCTTTTCATGTGCTGTGTATTTATACCTGCCTCTGTATTTTCCACTCCATGCATCTGATGAAGTGGGTTTTAGCCCACGAAAGCTTATGCCCAAATAAATTTGTTAGTCTCTAAGGTGCCACAAGGACTCCCCGTTGTTTTTGTTGATACGGACTAACACGGCTACCACTCTGAAACAGTAAGACAGTGATGCTTTGCCTTTTGGGCCAACAAGCCACCTGAGGGAAAACTGATGTTCCAGAACCCTGAGAGTGATAACATCAGGGAGAGTAATTCACAACAACAAATAGGTATGCCAGCCTTTGACCAGTCTCTCCCTGCACCTAAGTCTGTTAGCAAGAAGCACTGTGCCAGAAACATAACTATCTGGCTCCTTGGCTGCAGTTCCAGCTCCTATTCCATAACAGTCCAGAAGACTGACAGCTGTAGAGTTAGCAAATCCTGTTATTTTCCTTTTCCTATTTTTCTCTTTTCTTTTCGTTGGCTGGCGGTGTCCCAGCCTTTTAATATTCTTTACTTTTAGGGTGTGAAAATGTGATTCTGTGCACGCAGATGTATAAGCACTCAAAGCTCACAAGGGATAGGTGCCAGAAAGTAATTTTACCGAATTTAAACAGCCCTAAAAAACTGTCTGACACTCGTTCAAGTGTATTCTGTGTCCTGTAATTAAAAGACCTGGGATGCAAGAAACGGGTCATCTGTAATTTTTGGTAAGTAGGAGTTGTTAAACTTCTGCTTATCAAAGATACAAGTCTGTATTGTAATATCTGTTTTGGAGAAATGTGGGAAGGAAAGGGTTAGCCACCACATCATAACAGAATTTTAAGCAAGAAGCTTACTTGCCTGAGGTTGTAGTTCAGATGTTAGAACTGATTAAGATCTTAATAATGAAACCAAATTTATCTAGGTCATGGACTTGATTAGAACTGGTAACATTTTATAGTTGGGGTTTATAGCCAAACATACAGCCACCTTTTTATAGAATTCTCTGGAGAATTCTAAGGACTGGTCATCTTGAATCAGTTTGATGATTTAACGTATTTTATGATTTAACTCCAATCCAGCATTCAGATTGACTGATTGACTGAACTGACTTTGATTTGGTAGTTGTATTTCTTTATTTTTAATTTAGTTAAATAATAAATTAGTTTGGTGATCTATTTTTTCTTTGTTTAAAAGATTTAGTAACATGTATAAAAAAAATATATTGTTACATTTCTTTCAACAAGCAACATGGGTCCAGAATCTTGACCTTAAAACCCTGAACAGCTCCCCTTAATTAGTCTTTTGTTGTCACACCATGCAATAGCACTTTTATGGGGGGGAAAAGTCAAAATTTCTATGAATGATGTTTGTTTTAATGTAGATGAAAATTAAAGTGATTTTATCCACACTAATTTACAAGATCAAGATTTTTTTTTAAAAAGTCTTGCTGACTTCAACAGTGCAAAAAAACATTTAAGGATTTGCTTGGAAGCTGGGCAGTTAACCTATTAGAAAGCAACATTAATTTCTTCTAATTATTTATTATTAGCGTTTAATGTTTGCTTTAAAATTACCTTTTAGTGGTAATAAAAAAGTGCAAATTGCTTACACTTGAAACTGAACTCTGCTTATTCACAGGACAGGTAAAGCATGGGCAACAGAAGTACTAGCTTCCCCAAGCTTCCCCACTAAGGTACCTCTGCTCTTTCCTGGAGGGGCCACCTTGACAAGTGAGAGGGTAGTTCAGCCTCAGTGCTCACTTAATCCTTGGCTTTTCTATTGCAACTGCTAATATAAGAGCTAATTGTGGTGGTAGACAATAAGATTCACATCTCACCACAGTTTAATTGTAATTGTCCACTAACCATGGTATTACAATTAAGAGTCACATGCAGCATTTAAAAAACCCGAGGATAAGGAATTAAATGTACTCAGAACAATAACTAAACATTTATGACATACGTTGGATGCTGCATCATTCTTCTTCGCTGGACCTCCATCCTCTGGATCACTTCATGAGGATGCAGCCTCTGTGCTGAAGGTGCAGTTGCAGGAATATGATGGGTAATAGGCTGGTGTGTAGGTGGAAGATGCTGTGGAATTGGAGCAGCTGCACTGGCTAAAGGGTGAGTTGGTGGTGGAGGTGGAGGTGGAACTGGATGAGAAGAGGCATGAGAGGAGATGGAAGGATGAAAGGGATGCACTGGATGAGGGATAACATAATCCACTTGAGGTGGAGGCTGTGGCTGAGGAGGAGGATTTCCGTGAGAGTGGGGGCATGCAGAAGACTGATGAAGAGGTCTCGTCAAAGCATCTGGAATGAAAATGCATTTTTAATGTATTAAGTAAAGTTTCTCAATCAAATGCATAAGAAACTACAATAACTTCATGCCAGTCCTCTACTGCACTCTATTTCTATCCAAATAATATCTTTATGATAACAACATGAGCATTTATCTTTTCACAATGATTAACAGGCACTGACAAATAAACAACAACATGTGAAATTCACAAAATAAGTGAAATAAAAACCAAAGCTTCCCATCAATGTACATGAGCAAGACAAAATGAAAAACTGAAACCAGAAAGCCAGTTTTCATAGGATGTTTCTTGATAACTGGAGATGGAAGGATACACACCAATTGGCTGCCATAAGAGGACTGATGGACATGAGGAAAAAAATAAGCATCTTTTTTAAATAGTAAAATCCGACTTGCTAATATTGACAAAATTGCAATATTGACAAAAAAAGAAAAGTCTGGGAAAAATCCATGTAACACACCTGATTAAAAACTACCAGGACACTGTCAGCTTCTTCTTTTTTAAAGCTTATTGTATTAAGAGAAACAAGAGGAAAGGAATTTTGTTCTGTGTTTGTACAGCAGCTAGCACAATGGGTCCTGACTTATGACTAGGGCTGCTAGATGTTACAGTAGTAATAATAATCATCATCAACATCATCATAAAAGAGCCAATGCCTCCTAGCAAGTCCATGTCCCTGACTGTTCTCAAAACATAAGCATCTTTGAGTACTTGGCACTGTTCGAAGAAAATAAGTCTCTGGAAACCCCAACTGACATTTAGTGTATGTTAACACAGCAATGTAACCCCAGGGTTAGCAGAACTTGAGTTAGTAAGCCCTGGGTTTGTTAACCCAGGGCTTGAGCATCTATGCTCATTTGTAACCCCAAATTAGGAATAGTTGAACCCTGGGTCCCTACCTGGGGCTCCAGCATCTACACTGCACTATGCAGACCCTAATCCAACCACCCATATCCCAGACTTCCTAGTCCCTTCCCAAAAAAAGTGGTCACTATAGCCCTTTGTCATGATGCAGTCTGGGAAAACTTGACTGTCCACCAAAGTTAACTGTCCAGAGGACAAAGAAAGTCAGCCCACAAGATTATGGTAGACTTACGGTGGACTCCCAGAGTAAGAGTCCAGTCAGGATGTGTCTACACCGCAAAGCAATAGGGCTTGAACCCTGGGTTCCGGCTTGACTCGGTCTTGGATCCTCAACCCCCGTGGGATCCTGGGTCAGCATGATTTGTGTGTAGACAGAAGTGGGGATCA
>NW_020664418.1:25329059-25374335 GCF_002925995.2 Terrapene triunguis
TGAGAGGCAAAGAAATGGAGAAGAAAGGCACAAAGGCCCAACCCTACAATTAGCTCTGCATGGGTAGATCCTTATGCTTGTGAGAAGCCACACTGACTTAATGGAAGATGGGGGCCAAAGTAAGGAAATAGAGAAGTGGCATTTTATGTAAAAAAAAAAAAAAGGAATTAGAGACATTATTATTTCCTAAGGAAATGATTGAACAGTAAAGAATCTAGACTGCTAGTCTCAGATAAGCTGGGGGAGAACAAAAAATTAAAGTCTGATATTTACTGAATCAGAAAATGAATAGTTAAGATAAAATAACAAGGCAGAGGGGGAAAAAGAGCCTCAAAAATCTGACAAGTATAAATTTGAAAAACGTAATGTGTGTCTGAGTGAGCCTAAAGAGAAAACTCCCATGCGTTACTTTAGATAATCAAATTTCAGGTCTTAGAATCTTCTCAAATAAACTGTATACAGTGCTATGTGGGAAACAATTTAGCTAAAAATGCTCTTTTAAAAAAAGGAAGGTTGCCTTTTAATTATACCACAAAAATGATTTACCCTAAAAGTCATTTTTCACTATTTCAACCTCAAGGATTTTGTTTTGTTTTTATATAAAGTTGGTTCTTTTAGGGTACAGAATTAATTCACAGTAATAAACATTAAAAAAAAAACTCATCTTTTCTGTATCTTATGTCAAAGCAGTACATACTGGATTATCTGTTTATTTTAAATTCCTCCATGCTGCAAGGATTCTCAGAAGGACCCTGATGGTTTACCAACAGTAAAAATATTTCTTATTGTAGATTTAGGAATGCTGGTTCTAAGGCCTAATCAAGAGGACGGTATAACCAAAGTTGTCAGGGAAGTTATGTTTTCCTGTTTTGTATTTCAAACAAGTATATTTATAGGTAGAGTAAGTGTACTTACAAGGAGAGTGCATATAATGTCGACATGATGAGAGCGAGGCCTGAGCAGGAGGTTGGGGCTGGGGCTGTGCAACCATGCTTGTTCCATATCCATCTATTGCTATTGGTTGGCTTGGGCCAGCACCAGCCTGATGCCCATAAATTGCAGTTCGGGATGAAGAACCAGGACAGCAAGGGTCAAATGCTGATGCTCCATGGAAAGCACCATTTCCATGACTTCTTATACCATTGTTGCTTAAGTCTACTGGCAGTGCCTGCTGTATAAACAAACTGACTTGTTTTCACGCATTTCTTCAAATATTTAAAGCTAGGTCACCTTTAAGTGTGCTACAACAAAATATATTTACTGCAATGTTTTGCAAGTGAAATATTTAATGCGATAAAATGCTTAAGGCCCCAATGTAGAGCATTCTTTAGATATGATTATTGTTTAAAGTTCACAAGCTTAGTGAACACTGTGAAGGAGGGTTGAGTTGAACAAGAATGTTCACACTCATAAGAGTTTTTCAGTTTAGCTTCATTATTTTCTATTTTATAATCATTTGTCCGAAAACAAGTCTTAATTCAATGCTCATGAGGGAGCTTCAGTGTACATTTCCATACATGCAAACAGTAACCTTAGCATTCTTCTTAGTTGGGACTAACTGATAAAAGTTTCATAATTATAAAAATGATCAAAAGCTTTATTACAAAGAGCATGGTTACAAAAAAATCATAGGTTCTAGGAATAAGTTATACAGTTCAGCTCTCAGACGCCTGAAACTGCAGTTTTAAACAACTTACAAATAAGAGGCATTTCTAAAAAGAACTTGAAGTTAAAGTGCAAATATTTTAAAAAGGATTCTGAAAAACATACTTGACAAATTAGTTTTTCTGCAGTGGCTGAATTAGTCACAGAACTATAGTAACCTCAAGAGCCTACCTTTAGAGTCAGATCATATTAGAGAAACTGCTATATACTTTTAGAACTACTTAGGAGTCCAAAGTATGTGGAGTATATTCTAAGCCATTGGTGTTTTGTTTTATAACACAAACAGGAATATTTAAAATTTTTAGAGGTGTACAAGTGACAGTTTCAACATCCAATGAGTAAGTTTGGAGTTGTTTCTGTTTTTGGTTTGTTTTTTTGTTTTGTAATTTAATTTCACTGCTCAGAACTCATGCTTCAAATTTTCCTATTTCAAGCCTCTTTTATACCTGCCACAGATAATAAGTGAATTCCCAATTCAGTAGTCTTATTCTATTATACTGTTAACATCACTTTAAAAATGTAAAGTGAAAAATCATAAAAGTTAAACATGCCTGGTCATGGTAGCTGGTGCCAGTACTGCTGCTTGCTCCACAAGGAGCTGACACTGGAGGAGGCCTTTCAACAGGGCAACTGGAGTCACTGAACGAAGGAGACAGTGGGACAGTTGAGTGGGGATTATGGTGATGGTGATGGTGGTGTTGGAAGTGGTGGCCATGCTGCTGAAAACAACTTGTGTGAGGGTGTCCTAATACATGGTGATTCTGTGAAGATCCTCCACACGGAGAATGTTGGGGGCAGCATGATGGTAACCTTGGCATGGCAGGAGGACCAGTTTCCAGTGTAGTATTAGAGGCAGTTCTCCTTACATCATCTTAAAATGGAGAGAAATTAAACAAATTTAGTGTTGCTGAAACTTGGAAAAGGAAGTGGAAGATGCATGATGAAATGGTGTCTGAAATAGAAGTATCTGGATTTAATCAATCATTACCCCATTAAATAGTGAGTAATTGGGTAGGAAATACATCCACATCAAACAAAATTACAGGAGACTTCACCAAATGACACTTGAAACTCAAACATTTTAAAAGGATATGAAAGGTGGCTTCACTTACTCCTATGAGAAGTCCTGAAACTAATCAGTTAGATCTGTTCATATGAATTGTCAAAGGAAGAATCTTGCATTATTACATTCAGAGTGCATTCAAACCCAGATTTCATCGCAGTTGCTGGCTACGGGCACAGACAAGATCCCATGCACCACATATTGTGACCAGAGAAGTCCCTTCCTGGGTCTACTAGTACTGCAGGTAGTACACCTTTATCCCGTTATAACGCCACCCGATATAACACGAATTCGGATAGAACGTGGTAAAGCAGCGCTTGGGGGGGGGGGGGGGGGGGGGGGAGCTGCATGCTCCAGCGGATCAAAGCAAGTTCGATATAGCACGGTTTCACCTATAACACGGTAAGATTTTTTGGCTCCTGAGGACAGCGTTATATTGGGGTAGAGGTGTACGGCTGACCTCATGCTCCCCTGAAGTCCAACGATGACTGACCCCTGCATGTGGTATGTTCGAGGGAGTTTCCTTAAGATCTCTCTTCTCTAGCACACTTACACAGGGACAGGCAGAGTCTGGCCTTAAACTCATGGGACCTTTAATTTCTATTGTGTTAAATATTAATAAACGGTGTTACTTTGAAAAATATCTAAATTTGCCATTCTGTTAAACAGTATCTGCACAGACACAATAATTCATTTAATCAAAGTAAAGCCAGGCCTAAGCATATAATAACAGGTAGCAAAGCAATTTAAACATAAAACAGATCTTGAGAAAGTTCTATTATTCTGTACCTCCCACTGAAGTCCCAGCAGTGCTGCTATTGGGAAGAGTAGTCAATGTCTCTGGTGCTGTAGAGATCTGGCTATTGGAGACACTTATAGCAGCATCAGAGGCCTGCTCTGAGGTAGATGTATTGGTATTGTTACCGGAAGTAGAACTCACAACCTGGGTTTCAACTCTAGCTGAGGTTGTTGGCACAACTGTGGGCTCTATGGAAGTGTGGACATTACAGAGAATCAGTATAATGATTACTGCAACAGTACATGCTATTTAAGCTTTTAAAGATCCCAAGAAATTCAGTTTTCCTTACAACTGTTTATTTTACAGGAAGTTTTGGATTTTATTCAGATGCTGATAAATTCAGAACAAGTGGCTTGATGGGATATAAAATGTGAAAGTTAGTTCTATTTCCCCAACAAGTGTGAAAAATCCAAAGTATGAAGAGTTTTAAAGTGAGTATTCTTTTGCTTTTTTTAAGTAAAGTCAAACTTTGTAAAAAGTCAGTATAAAATCATTCCACAAGCCAAACCAGAGAATTTGATTTATTTGGCAATTATACATAACTAGAAAGGAAACTAAGTCATTGTAACATATGATGCAAGTACTGGTTTACTCATTTACTACTGACTTTCACATATCCCTAAGCAAGCAGTTATATGATTACTTGTAGTTCATAATCATCATCTGTGTTTAATGCATATCAGTGAATTGTACAAGTTTACACAACCTGGTCCAGTGGCTTTTCAAAAAACCTGCAGATTTCTTAATTAATGGTTCTACTTTACACAAGTTTAATAATTCCAAGTGTGTCATACTAGCTCTGATTTTCAAAAACTCCTTCTGATATTGGGCACAATTAAATATATAAAAATTACAAGACAAGTTGGCACCCCTTTTGAAATCAACCATTTTCAAACAATATTTGTTTATTAAACTAAAGCACATAGTTGTAGTAATACAGAGCTGCTATAACCATCTCCTTTTCAAAACACTGGAGTAGAATATTTCCAAAAAGTATGTTAGAGAAAAAAGTTTTTAAAAAAGCCTATTTACTTTCAATTTTGTCCTCATTTTCAATCAGTAAAATGCCAGTTTTAAGTGCCTGCTGGAATCTTTAGCAGCAACTTCCAGAAGTTAGGGGAAATGTTAAAACCTCATTAAAATAGTCCCGTAGTACTCTTTCCCAACATACCACTTACTAGTGATAGAGTGTAAATAGAAGCTCTCCCTGGTTTTTCAATTATCCTGCTCATCCTGTGCTTCAATGTAATGTCATTATGCAATGTTTGTAATATCACAGTCTCTTCCTTGAAGATGGTGCAAGATCCATCAATACTAGACCATTGAATCACTAAGCTAAGCAAAAAAGTCAATTACAATGGAAGAGAGTCTCTTGAGAACCACTGTGGAGATACCTTAGCAGCTCCATAGTTAAGGATGAGTTGATTTTCACTTAACAGCAGAATTACTAATCTTCTTTCACATTTAAGTGGTGTAATTTTATCTATTTCACACAGTAATTCTTCCTACAACAATTTTCCATATTTTTTTGTTTAAGATTAGTTGACTTTGCCACAGACGTTTTTAAATGAGTCCTTTTGAAAAATTTCCCCAAACCACAGTCCTCACAAACATCAAACTTCGCTGTGAAAAAGTTTCCAAATTTACACTGGAACATAAAAAGTTACTACTCTAGTTTACCTTAACCTTACTGCTCTCTGTAAAGACATGCTGACAGCATTACTAAAGCTCTGCCTGCTTCTTCTATTCTCTAATGCTTCAAAGCCTGCCTCCCTGAGCCCACAGATCAGCTCTTCATCTATCTCTCTGAATTTACAATTGTGAGGTGTGCTGGAATTTTATAGGGGTTCTTTAAGCCAGCTGTATGAGTCTCTCTGACCCACTAGCTTTTAAAATGGGAACACTAGTTCCAAGTGAAATCAGAATTTTACCTCCATTACTGTCTTCTAGTGTAACTGCTCTCCCTTTATAGACAGAGCATTCAAACAGCAAGAGAAAGACAAGCAGCATGAGTAAGCTTTTAGTAGTAAGAGTAAAGTAGTAAAGTCAGGGCAATAATCTGGCAACAACAGGATTGCAAATTTACCAACTCCAGGGGCTTATCATGTCAACATTAGATTGCAAGTGACAAAGCCATTACTCAAAGTACTAACATAGCTTTCCTAATCAGTGTTCTCAGAATTTCTTCTTTAAAGAAAACTACCGTGATATCAGACAAACTCAGAATGCCAACAAGATGAGTGTATATACCAAAATGTTTGTTTTTTTTTTGGTTTTTTTTGTTTTTTAAAGCAATGAGTCAAGAAATCTTGTATTTAAAAAAAAAGCCACACACACACACACACACACACACACACACACACACACACACACACACACCACTTCCTTGCTGAATAGCTGGTATAACCACTAGATGTGGAGGAATTTTTAAAACTTCCCTAATTTTCCCTTAATATTACCTATTATTTTAAAAGATCTCAAAATTCTTGATTTTCTAACAACTCTATCTGTTTAAAAATAAGCCAAATTGCTTCTGATGTTCTCTCCTTTGTTTTAATTCTGATTTGTAGAGCCTCATGATAAATATAGACAGTAATTAGGAAGAGAAATGGCAAACTGACTGACAAGTCACCCTTTGATCTTAAGTTAAACTTGAATCTTGCTACTATGCATATCTTTCAATCCATTACAATTTCATAGTGAAGAGCAAAATTCTCATTAATCCAATAAAAGGTATCATCGACTTTTTTATTTAACGTCCACTAGACTAACATGTTTATTTTTAGCATAAGTAAATTCAGCAACAACATTCAAGATTTACTGTGTATGGAGCAGCTGAAAAGCAGGTTTATTTTGGCTTATCCTCTTGATTGCAACAACTATATTTTAATAGCAACCAAATATTCATTTGTTAGTGTTAACTCAGTTTTCTGTTCGGCTGACAACATCCCCCGTCCCTCCGCTCTTTCATACTGCATCCTCATTATATTGATCTAAGTCACAATTATAACTTACCATCTTCATCCACTGTGAGGTCCACCACTTCCGCTGCATTCTGTCTCAGCGGCTGTATGACTGTGGAAATCCTACTACGGTTCCGCTGTTCTTGTGATCGAGCAGCATGAGAGCTAGAGTTTTGGTTCCAGTGAGATCTTGAGTGTCCGAGCGTCGAACGAGACCTGAAGTGGGAAAAAAATGCAGTTGCCTGGAGAAGTAACACATACGTTTGGCCTTGACTTGATACATTTTCTCTTAGTGAGTCTGGTTGTCAGAGATGGAAACTAAGTTTTCTGCTCACTGTGAGTTGGTTCCAACTGTATTTGTTTGGAAAAGTTTGATTGTCTAAATGTTCTGCCACATTCAAATAAACCACTACACTTACACACTAGTAGCTTATTCACTAGTACTATTGCAGCTTTGGGAGTATTCCCATTCTGGCAAACATCCAGACAGGCAGGACTCACACCCACGTTAGAGCTCATTGGTCTAATACTGCTATACAGTCTGCCTGGAAAGAGTACCACAATAAGACTAGCAAATATGGATAAGATTAAGGAAAAACCTCAAAATGAAACCATAGAGCTGTAGTTCCCACCATTTAGCACTTATACCTGCCCTTGCTTTATGCAAAGTTAAAAAACAAAGAAGTGTCTCTCTCAACCTTCAGTTCTCCACACCATTTGTATAAAATTTGTGAAATACTGGACATACCAAGGACGATAGGAATGTCCAGAGTATGAAAAGATCTAGAACATGACAGGTATTGTTTATGTTATTTTATTCACTTATATCTAAGGTTTTGTTTTGAGGATTTTTATCTACTGTTATATAATTCTGTATTTTTAAAATAAAAAAACCTCAGAACATAACCTCTGAATTTATAATCCATTCAAATATATGCTATTATTTTCTTCTCTAGAGATAATTCAGAACCCTGCCTCACATAACTTTCGGAAGGATAGCAAGCATAATCATGAACCATGCCCGGGAAACTACTCATTTTATTTTTCCAGGCTGAAACTTTACACCCAGTAAATTCAATCCGTCCATCCACAAGCCAAACACCCAGACCAAAGAATCTGTTAAACTGGAGTTAAGGTTGAAAGAACGTATCAGTTACTTAAGGGGAGAAGCCCTTACATGAATGTTGTATTTCCCAAAATACAAGCATTAGAAACCCAGGAAAGTCAGATTTCTGGGTCTAAAGTTTAATCTTTATATTAAAAATACAGAAATGCACAGACAAGGTAATCTAAAAGATCTTAATTCTACCTGCTTAGCAATGCCAGTCTCATCTTCACTAATTTCTTTCAACCTACTTTTTAAAATAGGCTATTTGGGGATGAAGGCTATTACAGCACGAGATATCCGAAGTCTGGAAAAACCATCATATTGGTCAAGTGCAACTCACCTGTACCATCCTCATCGTTCGTAAGTGCTTAATAAAATCCCTAAGCTACAGTCCCAGACATACTAATTTTTTTTCACCCAAAAAGTGTATAGGTTTACAAATGAGAGAGAGACACAGCACTGGTTTCAGAATTGGTTTCATACATATATATTTATGACACAGTCTGATACTTTGGTTTATTTCTGCCTCAATTTCATGGTGTTTCTGTAAGTCTATATTAGCTCTGTAATCAATGACACTATAATTGATGGCACATGGAATCAAAGAATTTGGAATGACTGGCTTATGTTTACTACTTATCTAATTGGAAATTTAGCAAGTATGCCTTTCTATGTATATTATATGCCCATAAAGGAAGATGAAATTGGTACAACCATGGTACCATTATGAATAAGGCATTCTAGTTTCTGCACTCAGTGACAAGGTATCAATATTAACGAATGTGTCTCCAAGCAATTTCTCTTATGGGATCTTTACCGTGGAGCAGTTAAGATAGTTTGGGAGACACCTTTCATATGCTGTGGTTTCTTTTTGCTTTAACCCCTGCTGCCCACAAAGTACCTGACTAACCACAGACTCCACCTGTGGAGGGGAGAAATAAGGCTATAGACATCCTGAACTCTGCAGTTGTGGGGCTCCCTTCATGTAGATCTTTTGAGTGCTACAGGAGAGCATGTATGGGAGATTGGGGTAGACCTAGAAGAGATGTAGTCATTTGCTAATCACCTTGAGAGACCTCTTTGTCATAGCACACTAACCACTCCCCTCCCCTGTTAATTTAAAAAAGTGAATTAAATTCCACATTTAACATTTTACTTTTATCCTTAGAGATGTTAAACACCCGGGGCTCCTAGAGTTCAGTGGCAGTTGTGGGCACTTACCTCCTCGGTAATATTTAAGCATAAGAAAGCCTGATTTTCCAAATTGGAAAAGGCTGCATTTAGAAGCTTAGGAAGTCCACCAGGAATAGAGACACAGTGGAAGGCTGGCATGGTGCACCACAAGCATGATCACCTACATTTATCTCCTGCCCCAAACCACCACTTCTGTAGACCTTATGAGCTCTGATGTTAGATTTTTTTCTCTGCAGCATGCAAGCTTTTTGTATTATAAACCAATCTTCTGTTACTAAAGAAATTCTGACAGATTTAGTTTGCATTTCTATTATATTTTCAAAAAGTCATGATATTTTAATGTATTTACCAAATCAATATTCTTACATGAGAGCCATAAAGTGAATACAGTATGAAAAAGTTCCTTTGTATTTCCACTTTCCCAGAGGGCTAATTTTTGGTGACATGGTGCCACAATAACACTGCATCATAACTATGTAAGATACAAGGTCTTGTTTTGCTCAACAGTTATGTGACTGTGCAGCAGAGCTAATACATGAAAAAAAATAAAGGATTTTTCTAACATTTGATTTGAGTTTAGGAATCAGATCTGAGATTTGATACAAGGAAAGCAGAATCTATACAACTAGACACATTTTGGGAGGCTTAGATTGGGCAAGGAGAAATGCCACTCAATGAGCTAAGTAGTATTGTATGTGTCTCCACAAAAAATACACTCCCCTAAAATTAATGTTCTTATCAATTTTGTATGAGCTTAGCCTATATACTGGATTCCATGAATCCAAATGATCATCTAGTTTTAACCTAGACTACACACAAACTTCAAGAAGTTCAGTAATTAGCAAGCAATGACAACATTTTTATTGAACTGAAATGTAGGAACCATTCATCAGCCTGCCGATCCATAACACCAACGAGCTCATCAATGCCTGATACGAGCTTTCCTTGACAGGGTTACAAGCCTAGTGGATTGATGGGAGGGCACTGTCAACGTGATATATTTTGATTTTAGTAAGGTTTTTGGCACAGACCCACAAGACATTCTCATAAGCAAACTAGGGAAATGTGGGCTAGATGAAATTACTATCAGGTGGGTGCAAAAGACCACAGTCAAAGAGTAGTTATTAACAGTACACTATCAAAATGGGGGGAGAGGGGGAATGTATCTAGTGGGCTCCCAGAGGGGTCTGTTCCGAGTTTGGTATTATTCAATATTTTCCATTACTGACTTGGGAATGTGTGTATAAAACTTTCAGGTGACACCATGCTAGAAAGGGTTGCTAGCACTCTGGAGGAAAGGATTAGAATTCAAAATGACTGCCATATGGGAGAACTGGTCTGAAGTCAGCACCTACTGCACAGTACTATACTTAGGAAGGAGCAAATCAAATACACAGCTACAAAATGGTGAACAACTGGCTAGGCAGTAGTATTGGTGAAGAAGATTGGTGATTATAGTGGATCGTAACTTGAATAAAAGCCAACAGGATGAAGTTGTGAAAAAAAGTGAATATTCTGGGTTGTAATAATAGGAATGATGCATGTAAGACAAATCAAGTAATTGTATTGCTCTCCTTGGCCCTGGTGAGGCCTCAGCTGGAGTATTATGTCCAGCTCTGGGTGCCACACTTCAAGAAAGATGTGTACAAATTGGAAAGAGTCCAGACGAGAGCAACAAAAATGCTAAGAGATTTAAAAAACTTACTTTTGAGTTAACGTTAAAAAAAGGGCATGTTCAGTCTTCTATTCTGAAGACTAAAGGGGGACTTGCTAGTCTTCAAATATGTTAAATACTGTCATAAAGAGGACACTGATCAATTATTCTCCATGCCCACTGACAGTTGGACAAGTAGTAATCTGTAGCAAGGAAGATTCAGGTCACATATGAGGAAAAACTTTCTAACTAAGGATAGTTAGCACTGGAAAAGGCTACCAAGAGAGCTGTGGAATCCCTGTCATTGGCAATTTTTAAAAACAAGTTAGACACACACCGGTCAGTGATGGTCAAGATATACTTAATCTTACCATAGCACAGGGGCCTGGACTAGCTGGCATCTTGAGCTCGCGTCCAACCCTAGGTTTCTAGGATTCTATCTTCATTTTACCATATGTATCAATAGGTCTAATTATGGCTATTCCCTGGGGATATAATTAGATTATTTTCCACATTATCAACCTCTACGTTGAACCCATGCCTTTCAATGTGTTGTGCTCTTATTTTAGCAAGTGCATCATGCTTACTTGAAACTAAGAGATGACTGAATTCTGTACAATACAAGAGTACGCACACAAAGAGAAAGAATACCTAAGAATTACAGTAGACAGCAAGCAACATGAAAATACAAAGATGTATCACTTAGAGGTCCATATAAAACCAATCAAGCAAAAGAACAAATAGGCTCCATAAATCAACTAGTGTAGAGACTCATCAGTTTTTTTGTGGAACAAGTGCAACTTGAACTGTAAATCCTCTATGGTATTCTGGACCTCCCATGGGAACGCTAAAGAGTGAAGCCAAGACTCACTGCTCATAACAAGCCCTCTAAATGCCATACCCATTTCATCCACTGCAGCTGGTAGGGACATTTTCCCCCCACTAGTCTGCCTTCCTCAATGAAGGTTTGAAACTGGGCTCTGTCCTCTAGGGGAAGCTTGTCCTTAAAGTCTGGCATGTCTGAAGTAGTACTTAAGGTCATATTTTGCTAACAAAGCCTAATAGGTAGCGATACAAAGCTGCAGGCTTGTAGAGGAGTATACCTTTCTTCCCAAAAGGTCCAATCTCTTTAAGCCTTTGTCAGCCAGGTGACTGTAGGGTATTGTAACCTTGTTCTTTCTGTGTCTACCTGCACCACTAGAGAGTAGGGCACTGGGTATAGGCAAAGCAATTCCACTCCTTTGGCTGGGACAAAATGATGACAATTTTAGGTGTGGGGGTGCAGGGAGCCAGGGTATGCCAGACAGCCCTGGCTGGTTCCATGATGGCCTTATTTACTGTGAGAGTTACTTTGCAGGGACCTATCAGCTATAGGATGTCAAGGTGCTGATGCTAGGCATGTTGGACCTCCTCCAGAGGAATCTTTTTCTTACATGCTTTACCCTCCTTCCTGGGGGGTCTTAAGCAGTCTGAGCCCTTAAGATCTGCACGCAAAGGCAAACCTGCACGGAGTTGGGGATGAGTCTCTTCTCTTAGGAGCAGATTTGGATGCAGCTCTGTCCTCGAATCTATGAGTGCCCCTTACTCTCGTGTGAAGCCCTGAATGACAATTCCTTGGGCTTAGGAGCTCTAGGCTCCGCTCCCAAGCTTATACTTGAGGTGGGTATAATTTAGGCCAATGTAGAGGGTAGTTTCCCTGGCTGGATCAGAATGAGGTCTCATGAGCTTCTCTATAAGGTGTTCTCTCAACCAAAGCTCACAAGCCTCACATGTTCGAGAGGGAAAAGCAGCAGCAAATGCTGCACTTTGCTGAGATATTCATCTCACCCAGATAGAGGCAGCACTGGTGCTCATCTCACACAGAGAAGGAGTTAGGGAAAGGGACTAAATTCTTGAATCCCAGGACTCTGGGCATAGTCCCAGTCTGTGGGAATGGACTCCCCAAGAGGGGGAAAAGCTAAACTTAACTATACTATATTACAATTTTAATATTGCTAAATAATAAAACTATTTACAATATATATTTACAGACCAATAAAGAAGCTGGAGAAATCTGTGGACATAGAGGATTCTGACTCTGGCCATGCGGTACATAAGAAGGAACTGGAGAGGTATTTGCCTGCACTGCCTCTTCTGCCTTCAGTCTAGAGCATGAGGAGAGCAACTGAAAATGTGCAGATCAAGTGACACTACTTACAAAGAATATCCGGACTCGGGCACATGGCACACATGCATACCCATGTGTGGAATACATGTCAGGACCAGCACTCGAAGAACCACCACTGCCTCAGCTAGGGATGAGGACAAAATAACAGCTGGTATTGCCTGAACTGCCAGGTTCATGACCTACAATCTGAGACACTGTAGTTTCCAGACACAGGGTAGGAGAGGTTTGGGACGGGTTGCCCCCCACTCCAGGGTGTCACCTGATGTACTGGAGTCCCACTGAGACCACCCGTTCCACCAGCCTGGGCTCCCTCACCCTGTCCTGCTGTGCCAGGCCTTCATGCCTTCTGTAGCACAAACATAGGTAGGGACATGCCCAGCTGCAGAAAGACACAGACACTGAAATCAGCTCTGCACGGGAAGAAGAGTGTAGGGGATTGCCCAACACTCAAATGCACACCCCCTTTGGGGTGAAAACCCAAAATTATATCATCTTGCACTGCACAGAAAACTGTACAGCGTAAGCTCGTGAAATCCGCTCCCCCTCTCAATGTGCAGGAAGATATGCACAGCTTTTTGCCCCATCAGTTATGAATTACACAAACTGGGTTTTAGAATAAACAAAACAAGTTTATTAACTACAAAAGGTTTTAAGTGATTATAAGGGATAGCAAACAGCTGAAAGCAGATTACCTTAGTAAACAAACAAAAATCGCAAACTGAGCTTAACACACTAGATAGGTAGTAGGATATACATTAACAAATTCTCACTCAGTGATAAACATGCTGGCAGATTCTTAAGGCACAAGTGCCTTGGCTTTCCCAGGTTTTCATACACAGGCTAAAGATCCTTCTAGCCTGGGACCATCACTTCCCACAGTTCAGTCCTTGCCCCTCAGGTCTTTCCAGGTGTGATGTTGCAGGGAGAGTGAGGTACCCTCAAGAGGTCATTGTCCCCCTTTTATATCTTCTTCCCACTTGCTGGAAAGCTCTTTTGCTGTGACCTGGGTCAAACAGTTCCCATTGTGTAATGCTATCTCTGAGATGTTTCTATTGTACACAATTCCTGGGGTAATCTTTGTGCTTGTATGCATTTCCTCAATAAGCCATTAACATTGTCTGGCCTTTTTAACTGTTGTACCCGAAAGGTTGCTTGTGGGTGTTTTCAACCTCACAACACGTTTCAGTAACAAATACATAGCCAAACTTCATAACTTCCCATACCATGATACGACAATAACACATACAATCCAAAAAGATACTAATATTAATGTTTAGCAGATCAAGGCTTTTAGAAGGATACCTCACAAGACATACTTTGTACAAAACATATCCTAATTACATGACAGTGGTGAATATTGGTGTGTCAGGGTGTCACAAGGTTCTCATTCTAGAAGATGCAAAGGCATGATATCTAGGACCTTAAAGACCCCCCAGTTTCCAATAGAGCCATGCTATGACATATATCAGAAAGGGACACCAGGGCAAGTGTCTACTCATAAACCTGCTGTGTCCTAAGTGAAGCCCTCTACTCCCCTTCAGATTTGTAATAAGTAAGGGAGCCTTCCCTGCAGTGTTGTGAGTCAGAAGAGGACAATGAACATTCTAAATCTAAGGGGGGAGGGGGAGCATCTGAAGCCTGAGTACTAGGATTCTACAGGACATAAGCCCCAGATCTGTACTCTGTGCCAATGATGTAAAAGGCATCAGTACCACAAGAGGGATTTTTAGTCCAGTGGATAGCAAGGGAGACTGACTCTTCTAAGAAGTTCCATTGTTACTGTTCGCTTTTTTGTATTGAGAGGGGCAGTACCACAAACCTTAGGGTTGGCTATGCCAATACACTTGGTACAGACATTCTGTGCACAAGCAAGTAGTGTTTAGGAGAGTAGTACTGATGAAGTCCGTACCATAGTAACTGACTCCAAAGCATTCTGTGCTCAGGTAATCCCTGATGCCATGGCAGCAGCTGATTGTGAATCCCCAAGTAAACCCAAAGCCCCAGTACCATGCTCCCTCAGAGTGGTTACCCACATCAATCCATAAAGTCCCCTTAGAACCAAAGAGGTGAGATGACAGACCTCTTCTCGCTGGGAAACTCCCATTGAGATTTGTCCCTGCTTTTTCCAGATTAGCAACGCTCCTTTTTATCTGAGGACTTAGGTTTTATCAGCCTTACCTCTGTCTGAAGCCATCATGAGTCTTTCCAGATGGAGCTCAGTTAGTGGATCTGAAGCTGATGGGGACACTCCTGCACCAAGGTGAAACTTTTCCAAGGGGGTCTGCCCTCCCCAGATCAGGGACTAGCTGCATAGACAGATCTAACAAAATCATCTTTAAATGTGCCTCTCTAGCTTTTCAAGGACCTTCTAGAAAAGGAATTGCACACCACACATTTATCAGAAATGTGCTTCTCCTAAACAAAATGGCATGTGTGCCCATCATTTACTGGAACTGCCAACCTGCAAGAGGGGCAATACTTAAACCCAGGAGACTTAACATCCCTCCCTATGACCCAATACCATGGAACTCCCAGTCAGAGAAGAAAAAGGAGGGAGTACACACACTTACAGCTAAGAGCAAAAAGGGATGCATAAAGATGCAGACACTGAAGAGCTCAGTCTTGCAGCAGTGGGTAGTGAGAAGGAACTGAGTGGTGGAATACATATGGACAAGCACTCAAGTACTTTCAGCTAAGTCCAGGAGCATGCAGCAGAATGTGCAAAGATGCTCGGTATGGACATGCTTCCTTTTTTCTACATGGAAGGTGAGATTATGCCCCCCGTACCAGATTCCTAGATAGTCCTGTTTTACTAACAAGGCAGTATCAGATCAGTGTGCTGCTTTAAGAATTTCAGAACAGTATGGTCTGGGTAACTGAATGTAGAAGGGTACACCTGACTACTCACATGTGGCTCAGTGGTCAGACAGCTGACTACACATGTTACAGCCTACTAGGTCAGGAGCAACAGAGAGACTGGCAGCAGCTCTGGCAATATGTACATCCTCAGTTGACAGCATACCAGAGTCATTGTTTCCAGCATAATCTTGGAAAAGCTGCATGATGTCACAGAGGAGTGGCTAAGGTCCCTCTCTGCTGGTTTTGCAGCAACAAGGGAGTAATCATAAAGACAGAGCACAATGGTCTTTTCCACATTCCTAGCTTCACTCACTGCCTCAATCTGGTTGTGAGCCAGTTTTTGGATAGCATTACAAGGTGCAGCATTTGCTGTCAACAGCTCTCAGCCTCAATGCATTCATGGTGGATGCAGTCTGTGGTCCCACCTAAGGAGGTGGTACCGAGAGATGCTATGGGGAGGCTGAAGAGGCCCCGCCCTTCGCAGTAGTGGAAGACAGCCATGTTTGATCCCCTATCACCACAGAAAAGTGCTCCCAAACACTGGAGGAGAGGGACAGTTGTGTGGCAAGGGGCCCCACTCCTCTTTCACCTCTCCACCACCACCACTACTCATCCTAGCCCATTTGTTTGTTTTAAAAAGTCTGTGTCCTACTCCTCAGCTACCCCTCTTCCCTGCCCTGACTAAATGACACTGAAAATTGCATACAACAAAATATTTTGACCTGGAACAGAAATTGTTATGACATTTGGGACTAAACATTTTGCTATCTCAGAAACTAATTTTTGCAGGGTTTTGCTAAAAAAATCAAAATGTTTTGATTTGGTTCAAAATAACAAACAAGTTGCTCTCAAAATCCTCCACAAAATGGAATTACTGTTCCCTACACAGTTCTAGCAGGCATATTTTCCCTCAGTATCCTCCTCCCCCGCCACTAGTAACATTACCATCATCTGAAAGAAGGGCTCATCATGAGCCAAATAATTTAAGTGTTTTGCTAAATATTACATTTTCTTCTTTCTGACCTTAACTAGTAATGCTTTGACTATGAGTGGCCAGTAGGGATTAATTTCAACATACTGACAGTCAGCTGAGTTCCAGGAAGATTTCCCCATCTCATTACTACCAAAAAAAAGTTGATGTGCACTGTTGATTTTTTTTTTTTTTTTTTTTTTTTTTTTTAAAGAAAAGTACTAAAAAGCATCATAATTTTTGCTCCAGTTTTACTTCCTTAGTTTGTAAATTATACATATACCAGATGCATAATTTAGGAACTTTGTTAAGGGTTCTTCTATACACTATCACCTTTTAAACAGTGTTTGAAGAAGTAATCTCTTTCTTTGTTTTATTAATACAAGAGGGTAGGGATCAACTAACTGTTTTTTTTATTAAGTCTCCCACAAACAGGTTCCTTATACAAAAAGTCACAGCTTCAGATCTCTCATACTTATTTCATCTCCCACTTTGAGGTTAACAAATGTTATGTTTTTTAAAATACTGAACTTTTCAATTTTCAGGCCATTAGCACTTCAGAATTTTAAATATGATTACTACTTTAGTTTTGGCAAAGAGAAAGAATATCACTTACGATCAAATATCTGAAGATTAATTCCATGTCTCAATCTTAATATAATTCCCCCCAGAGGAGGGTTAAATTTTAAACTACCATTACTTAAGTCTAGAGACAAACTTGAATAAAAGTTAAACCATCAAAAATACAGTTAGCTGCTCACAAGCACCTTTTAAACTATAGGCCTAAAGCTAACATCTAATACTACTGAATAACTACTCAGTGAGTCATCACTTAATAGGGGATCAATAGTTCAACACAGGAATTACTATAATCCATTTTTTAACTATAACAGATTTGATGGCAACAATGAAAATATTTTACATAATATTCCCAAATCTATGGTAAACAGTACTTCTCTACAATACCCCATGTGCCATTTAATTCATTCATTAAGTAGGATTGCAGGTAACAAAATGACAGATCATTCTTCTTATAGTCAAGTATTAATAGAACTAGACCACAACATCCATTTCTACAGTGGGAAATACCTACTTCAGCATGCAAAATATTGTCAACAACTAGCTGAGGCAGCACAAACCATCATCTTCTACTAAAGAAGTTATTGTTAATACCTCCCTCTCTCTCCCCTCCACAAATGTCTCTTAATATAATCTCTCAGAACTCTTTTTCCATACAGGTTATTCAGAAGAATGTCATGAAGCAAATTCAGCAGTACCTGGGAGTCCTCAGGTCAGTTTTCTAACAGGAAATTTAAAACCCAAGGGTTGAGTAGGCTAAAGGGTTTAGATATACCTTCCATTAATTTTAAGTAGGAGACATATCTAATATCTCCTGACTTCTTTGAAAACATTTCAAAAGGGAGCATTTAAAAAAAAAAATTAAAGCTAAGATGTCCTGTGACACTGAACATCCTCTCTCACTGAATTAAGATGCTCTGTTATAAGAGCTCAATTCCACAAACACACATGTACTTACCTTTACAATCATTGAAATAAATGGGACTACTAACAGGAGTACAGTTAAGCACATGTGCAACTCTTTGCAGGATCAGAGCCTAAAGTCGTTAAAAATTAAATAAAGGCTGCATTTTCTAGTATATGAAATAAGTAGAGTATTACACCAGCTGACCTCCATTTTTTGGGGGTAGATATTGGGTATAGAAACTGTAAAGGATATAGAAAACAAATTTACTTAACTTGATGGCAAAATACCTAAAATAGACACAAAAACCTCAAAACTTTGTGAATCAAAGAAGTTATCAAATTTCTCTTTTTAAATTTACAGCCACCCAAATTACTGAAACCAAGATGACAAGTTCATACACTATTATGACCTATTGGGAGGAGGAGTTTTAACACTATCCTTTCCTTACACAACACTTATTTAATACATTTAAAATAGGTATTGTAAGAAAACCCATCTTCTAGATTTGACAGAAAAACGATACTATAAATTAGAGTGCTGTATAATGTATTTTCAGGTTTTATTCTCATTTACCTAGATTTTTACTTCCCTCCAAAACACATCCTTGACTTTTTAAAAATGTAACCTGCTTCATCTATACGAGTTACGTGAAGCTGAACATAAGACAGACACTTATTTTGCTTTGAACAGTGTTCTAAATAGTGGTGAACAACTACCTTCAGAATGTTCAGTTTATTCACAATTCAGAGTTTTAGTTTCAAATGTTAAGTTGGAATTTTAAGACTGCTGATGGCACCTTCTGTTCAGCAGAACAGCAACAGAACTTGTAATTCTGGAAATGCTGTGATGTGCCTGACCAGGCCACATGACATTTGGTCTGAATAGGAAGTATTCAGATAACTTCACCACAATAAAGAATAATTGATTGGTAGGGAGGGCATTTTCTGACATTTAATGATTTCCTGGAAGAACCTAAGGCTTAAAGCTGAGCTGAGGACGTCTTTCAGTCATTAGATGACTGAATCCTGGAAGTGAAGATCAGCACTGCTATTATAAAAAACACAAAAATATAAAACTGTAGAGAAAGACAAAGTAATTACATGCATGTGTTCAACTGAAAGCTGCCAATGATACAGTGCTGTTTTAGAACGAGGTCTTTTCCTAGTAGCTGAAGACCAGTAGTAAATGGTAGAAGAACAGAATTTTACACTTGTCACTCCATTAGTGAAATTCAAGATTTAAATTTATCAGTAATCTGCATATTGAAGGAGCTGGAAAATTCAATACAATCTGAAACTTACTGACAGATGTCATCAAAATGCATTGGAACAAGTCTTTGACCTGATCTTGCTACCACTGGAAAAACTACCATTGCCATCAATGGGAGCAGGATTCACGTATTTGGGGGAGGAGGAGAAGAGAAACACTAGCCTTTATCTGATACTCTCCTTTAGTCCTTTTGGCTACTACACAAACTTTTCTTAAAAATGCTGAGCAGAGAAAAAGCTGAATCTATAAAAGAATCCCATCTATCTTTAATCAAGCCTTGAATTAATGTTCTATAAATGCAATCAGCATAATCTAGGCTCATTTTTGACACTTTAAAGGTTATCTACAATACACAAAAAGCTTAAAGTAATAGTTTGAGAGGTATCTGAAAAATCTTTCCAAGCATACCTGAAAAATATTGCTGCAGTTCCTAATAATGTACATTAAGGTGAACTGATCAGGCATCTCTGAAGATGATAGGCAAGGGTTAAAAATGCACAAGACTGAGAAAATAGGCAAGGGCTAAAACCACAGAGTCAACAAGAAACAGTACACCAAAGGAAAAATCAGAATTTAAAAAAGAAAATAAATTAAGATAAAGAGCTACAGGCCAGGCTAAGTGCAAAAAATAAAGTTGATTTATCCTGTCTCTCCTCCCTTTCCTTCCCACTGTGTGTTATCTTGTTTTATGTTGCCTATTAGGGGTCTAATCTTGTTGGTGCACAGACTAATCTGATGCAAGTGTCATGTCTGAGACCTATAAAATACATTTATGGAAGTGGGGGTTGTATTAACAGATGTTTCTGTGAAACACACACACACTTCCAAATAAGTGACCCACTACTGCTTTAAAGAGCACGTTCAAAGAAGTAGATGCTTATGTTTAGAATGCAGTTAATTTATTCAAACCAAATGACTCTGCAGGAATATCATTTTGTCATTCTTGTTAAATATTATTATTCAAAGACCTGGGTGTATTGGCTGATTACAGAAGGACTATGAGCTGCCAATGTGATGCAGCCATGAAAAAGGCTAATGCAGTCCTAGGATGCATCCGGTGAGGTATTTCCAGTAGAGACAGGGAAGTGTTAGTACCATTATACAACGCACTGGTGAGACTTCATCTGGAATACTGTGTGCAGTTCTGGTCTCCCATGTCTAAGAAAGATGAATTCAAACTCAAATAGGTGCACAAAAGGGCTATTAGCATGACCTGAGGAGAGGAAAACCTTATGAGAGGGGACTCAAAGATCTTGGCTTGTTTAGCCTAACCAAAAGAAGGCTGACGGGAGATTGCTCTCTATAAATACATCAGAGGGATAAATACCACAGAGGGAGAGGAGATATTTAAGTTAAGCACCAGTGTGGACACAAGAACAAATGGATATAAACGCGTTTAGACTTGAAATTAGATGAAGGTTTCTAACCATCAGAGGAGTGAAGTTCTGGAACAGCCTTCCAAAGGGGGGCAAAAAATCTAACTGGCTTCAAGATTGATCTCGATACATATATGGAGGGGGTGGTATGATGAGACTGCCTATAATGACATGTAGTTAATCTGTGATTGCTAGCAGCAAGTATCTCCAATGGCCAGAGATGGAACGCTAGATGGGGAGGTCTGAGTTACTGCAGAGAATTCTTTCCTAGGTGTCTGGGTGGTAAGTCTTGTCCACATACTTAGCCCAGGTCTACACTACGGGGTTAGGTCGAATTTAGCCACATTAGGTCGATCTAAAAATGACTGCGTCCACTCAACCAACCCCGTTCCGTCGACCTAAAGGGCTCTTAAAATCGACTTCTGTACTCCTCCCCGACAAGGGGAGTAGCGCTAAAATCGACCTTGCTGGGTCGAATTTGGGGTAGTGGAGATGCAAATCAACGGTATTGGCCTCCGGGAGTTATCCCAGAGTGCTCCATTGTGACCGCTCTGGACAGCGCTTTGAACTCCCATGCACTAGCCAGGTACACAGGAAAAGCCCCGGGAACTTTTGAATTTCATTTCCTGTTTGGTCAGCGTGGCGAACTCAGCAGCACAGGTGAACATGCAGTCCTTCCCCCCAAATCGTAGAGCATACAATGTTTCTACACTCCCCTTATCATCTCTGTCCCTGAGGTTATCGCAGATTAGAAGCCGAAAAAAACGCACTCGCAATGACATGTTTTCTGAGCTCATGCAGTCCTCCCGCACTGATAGGGCACAGCTTAATGCATGGAGGCATTCAGTGGCAGAGGCCAGGAAAGAATTAAGTGAGCGTGAAGAACGGAGGCAGGACGCGATGCTGAGGCTAATGGGGGAGCAAACGGACATGATGAAGCGTCTGTTGGAGCTGCAGGAAAGCCAACAAGAGCACAGACTCCACTGCATCCACAGGATAACTGCCTACCCTCCTCCCCATGTTCCATAGGTTCCTCACCCAGACCCCCAAAAATGATGTGTCGAATGCTTGGAGGTCCTGGTAGGGCAAGGTATCTCACCAAGACAAAAGAACAAAAGCCCTGGAGCTGTTACATGTGTCAACCACAGAAGTGCTTATGGGGTGTTACAGTGCCAACTGGACTGGAATGTACGGCTGCAAGACTTCTTCACCAGCGACAAAGGACAGGAATGAGATACACCTAAAATCTAAAAAGGCCCGCACATTTCCCAGAGTCACTACCCTTGATAACAGAACGTCAATGATTGCATTGGCTACTTGGATCACAGCAGCCCCCACAGTAGACTTGCCCACAAGAGCAGCAGTGACGGTGAGCTGAGCGGGCTCCATGCTTGCCATGGTATGGCGTCTGCACGGATAATCCAGGAAAAAAGGCACAAAACGCTTGCCTGCCGTTGCTTTCATGGAGGGAGGGGCGACTGACGACATGTACCCAAAACCACCTGCGACAATGTTTTTGCCCCATCAGGCATTGGGAGCTTAACCCAGAATTCCAATGGGCAGCGGAGACTGCGAGATAGCTACCCATAGTGCACTGCTCCGTAAGTCGATGCTAGCCACAGTAGTGAGGATGCACTCCGCCAACTTAATGTGCTTAGTGGGGACATATGCAATCGACTGTATAAAATTGATTTCTAAAAATCGACTTCTATAAAATCGACCTAATTTCATAGTGTAGACATACCCTTAGGATCTAACTGATCACCATATTTGGGGTCAGGACGGAATTTTCCCCCAGGTCAGATTGGCAGAGACCCTAAGGGTTGTTCACCTTCCTCTACAGCATGAGACACGGGTCACTTCCAGGTTTAAACTAGTGTAAATGGTGAATTCTCTATAACCTGAAGTCTTTAAATCAAGATTTGAGGACTTCAGTAACTCAGCCAGAGGTTATGGGTCTATTACAGGAGTGGGTGGGTGAGGTTCTGTGGCCTGCAATGTGCAGGAGGTCAGACTAGAGGATAATGATGGTCCTTTCTGGCCTTAAAGTCTGAGTCTATGTAACTCCCTTAGTTAATTTTCTCAGAAATCAGCTTTGATAAAAAGTAACAACCTTCTAAAAATGATTTCTACAATTCTTCAAGGTTTTAGAACTTGCACACACCCCCTCAATAACAAATAGATATGTACATATATGTTAAAGAGGCACCTGAGTGGCTCCACATGTCAGTGCCAAGTTTTCCGCTTCAAGCAAAGTTGCCTGACAAAAGCATCTAGCTCTAGTAGGAAGGCAGATTCTCAACCTGGAGAACTTGTGGCTCACCAGACACTCTGCAAGGACAGACAGACACATCTGTAACATCCTTGTGAATTTTGTCCAGCGTCCTAAAACAAAGGACCACTAGTGGAAATGAGAAACAAATTTTGATATGGATATCCTCCATACATACAAACCATTTTGAACAACATTACTTCTTGCTTGTTTTCAGGCCGTTGGTGAAGGCTATACAAAACACACACAAAGTATAACACACTTTTTAAACCATTATCCACATTTTTAGGAGGTTAGCATTTTTTTTTTTAAAGTTACTTACACAGTAGATAAACTACCCCACCCAACCCATCCACCATAAAAAGAGATAGAGGCTAATCTCACCGATAGCTTTCTCCAACGGTTACAATTTCCACTTCACTGTCTGTTGAGGTAACATTGATTTCTTCATTGGCAGTGACCTGGGGAGTGGAGGATGCTTCAATCACTACAACATCTTCATCAATACTTCCTGGAGCAGGGAAGGGGAGAGAAAAATCATCAGTTTGGATTATATACATTTGACATTGCCTTTGTCATGCAAGATTCATAGAATCATGGGACTGGAAGGGACCTCGAAAGGTCATCTAGTCCAGTCCCTTGAACTCATGGAATTCATTTTTTGTTTATAAGTTATTACCTTTATATATTAAAAAACTGCCTTTATTAAAGTGTATGTGCATTTTATAGTATATACACAAGTAAAAGGGATACTGTAGAGATCATGTAACAAACCTGTAATGCAAGCCAGTCAAAAGCATCTACCAAATCTGATCCAAAGTAATTCATTATTCAGAGAAGCAGGACTGCTTGAACACTACCGCCTCCGAACCCTCAACAATGACATTTTTAGGTTTGTGAGGCAGGCAACACACACAACTCAATTTACTGAGATTTTTCAGTTTTAGATTACCAAGCCAACAGATAAGAGATAACTAATAATCTTGAACAGAACATCTCTACAGTTTGTGGAAATAAGATGAAGCTAAAAGGCTAGAGACAGACAGCAAGTAGATATGCAAGCTTTTGCCACAGAAGTTCTAAAACATTTTAGTCTCATTACCTGTACCACTTTATTTCATTTAATGCCCACCTAAAAGGCAAGCTAGAAAAGGAGTTTAGAAAGAGCTGAAGAGTGCCAAACCGTGATCTAAGTCTTAAAGGAGCCTGCATGAACACATTGGAGCTTACAAGCATTTTTACACAGCTTATCCCTTTACTAAGGCTTTTGGGCAAGAGACTGTGAGGGCTATGTATTTTAGAGAAAACATATTAGATTGTAGAAATTGTGTCTTCAGTTTTGATGATTGGATGCATTCTATAACTTGCATGAAGTCCCACCAAAAAAAATGTAAGACCAAAAAGACTTGGGGAGAATACTACACGCATGTTTAAACTGTGTCCTAGTTGCATTATGTTTCCTACAACTTGTAATAAACACTTACAGAATTAAATCTGTATTTGCCATCTCCTTTTAACATTGCTATTCATATTCAAAAGTAGAAAGTTAGCATGTTCTGAAGTTAAAATAAGAGTTCCTGAGTGATGGGACCGCAAGGGCATACAAGTGAAATTTCAATTGAGTGGGGGGGAAAAAATCATGTCAATGTTCTTCCCTAACTTTTTGGCAAACAAATCTTTTTCAAGAGGCTAAAAAATAAAGTTATTTCCTACTGCTTTTTTAGTTTTTAAATACTGAATATTTCTGTATTATTTTTACCCAGCCAGCTGGAGACAAATTCTCAGTATATTAAGCCAGTTTTGCAAAGCTGTGCTCACCCACTCACTTTGCAAGAGCAATATTCTGATAGGCAAGTAATATTGTCCCACTGTCATCAGTTTGCAGAATAGATTTTGTCTTTAATGGTAATATTTTCATTACTCCTGGGGGAATTCTGCGCCACTGTGCATGCGCAGAATTCATGTCCCCTGCAGATTTCTTTGCTTCTCCACAGAAAAATGACTTTCTGATGGGGAAGCAAAGGGAAGCCACAAGAGCGGTCATCTGACCCTCCCCAGCAGTATGTTTTGAGTCCCCAGGGCAGCCAGCAGAGAGGTAAATCATCGTGAGGCAGGTGGTAGGACTGGGGAAGACCTGGCTGGTGGCTCCTACCCTGCACCGGGCTCAGCTGCTAGTCCCAGCTGGACTGGGGAGGAGAGGACTTCCTCTTCCCCTGCACAGCATCCCGGGCTGGGTCACACACACCCCCAGATTTCTCCGCAGGCTGCAGGAAGCTCTGCAACCCCTCTTCCCCCCCCCCCCCCCCCCCCCCCCCCGCTTCCTGCACCCATTCTTCTTCAGCTGCAGGGGGAAGGATCACTGTACAGGGAGATGCTCCCCCATCTGCCCAAACCCCATGCATCCGGACCCCCTCCAGCCTCATCCCCCCTCCCCCCCCATACACACACAGAACCCCCACTGCCGAGCCCCATTCCCCCTGCACTTGGACCACCTGAAGCCACACGCACCCAGATCCCCACCCTCCGAGCCTCAACCAGCTGCACCTGGATCCCTACCCTACTGAACCCCACTCCCCAGCATCTGGACCTCTCCACTGAACCCCCCACATCCAGCCCCCCCCACCCCCAAACTGAGCCCCAACCACCTTCCCCTGGACCTCCCTGCAGAGTCCCATTACTGTTGCACCCATAACCCCGCAACAAACCCCTCTGCATCCAGATCCCCCCTGCACCCAGATCCCCCACTGAGCCGCCTGCACCCAGGTTGCCCCACACAGAACGCTCTCAACCCACACCTGGATCCCCCCACACTAAGCTCCTCCACACTTGGATCCTGCCTTGCTGAGCCTGCCTGCCCATACCTGGTGCATCTTGCACAGAGGGGCTGGGCCCTGGGGTGTTTCTGGGGCAGGCCCAGTCCTTGCGCTGTGTCAGGGTTGGGAGCAGCCTCACCGCTGAGTCCATGTCCTGGGGTGGAGCTACAGGGTGATCTCCCACCTCTGTGCAGCCAGTGGCCTGTGCTCCCCAATGCCATGCTGGAGCCTCCACGTTTATTTGACAAAAAAAAAAAAAAAAAAAAATGCAGAATTTTTCAAAAATATTGGGCGCAGAATTTTTAATATTTTGCTGCAGAATGCCCTCAGGAGTATTTCATGACAATTTTGCCAGGAGTCTATTATACACACCCATTTTCCATGAGTGAACCAGCTTATTGGAAAAAGGAAACTGAATTTACATACGCCACAGACAATGATAAGACACTTATTTAGTTACATACTGATGGGGTTTAGATAAGGGGTTAACAGGTGATAAGAGTAAGAGCCAATTAGTACACCTGTTCCTGCCTCCCTGTCATGTGGGATAGGAGCCCCATAAGATCATTAGGCACCTGGGCCTTATAAAGAAGCTGAGGGAACTCAGTAGGGGGGAGCTAGGATTCTCCTATGGAGAGAAACTCCTACACCTACCTACCTATGCCGACGAAAGAACCCCCAGTGTAGCGTCTACACTGATGTGCTGCAGCAGTGCCACTGTAGCCTTTCAAGTGTAGACAAGCCCTAAGTGTCTGAATGTAGGGTAGGTAGCTCTTTTCCATTGCAATGACAAAAAAAAAAATAGAGCATGAGTACATCTGTTATGGGTGTTTTAAGACCGTGGACAGCAGAGTTAAGGTTTTATGGTGTATACCCTGTGTATTTCCTGGTTTTCTGAAGTTTAAACTTTGCTGAACTCGATGTTCTGGAAGGTTACAAGAGGTCACTGGGAAACCTGAACTCTGTATTAATGATTTTATTATCTGTAGCTAGTAAACTGAATGTTTCTAGTCACCTAGTTAAACACTAAAGAACATGAAGAGCTCATCCTCTCATACCTAGTTTTACTCAGACTGGAAAAGGAAAAAGAAGTTTTCCTGTTTTTTCAACTGCAAATTGGTTTCTCAAGTCTGAACTAATCATTGAACAGAATTAGTTGAATTAAAATGGAAAAAAAAATTCTCTCTGCACATACAGAAGAGGTTATTGTTGACAAAAGCTGCTTTAGCACTTCAACAAACTCTGGTTCCAAGTGTTTAGCCAGTGACTTTCACCTGTTCAGTGGTCTGACTTTATTTAAAACAGCAGCAAAAATGTACACATTGCTCAGTACTATTTTTTGTATTTAATTTAAATAATTTTAATAACTGAAATAAAAGTTTAGGCCTTAACATAGGTTGTCAGTTTCCTATTTAGTTTAAATAATTTTTTATATAAACCTGCATTTAATTTCAAAAGTGGTTTGTTTGTTTTAAATCACTGATTCTTATCCATCCTGCCAGTGGACCGCAGTCTGGGAACAATTATTTTATTCTAGTGCAGGATTTAGGGCTAAGGTGGTTATAGGAATTTAAACTCTCAATTTAATTTTATTACAACTTAAAAGTGCACCATTATTAAGATAAATATTAAATTCTGAACTCTCTTAACATGAGGACTATAGTACACTCTCCCACAGAACCTATTTCCTTTTTTAATAGAAGAGCACCATTTGAAAGGTCTATAAACAAAAAGGAAAACCATGCAAATACTATTCACCATAAAATGAACAGATTAATAACCAACTAGATTACTCACTCAAAAAAACCCAAGAGTTTTGTTTTACCTGAGGGAACAGTTGTACTGTTTTGGTGGTTTTCACCAGGAGATACAAATAAGTCTTCCTCTCCTTCAGTGGAAGAACTTGAGGAAGATTCACTACTGAGGTCATTCTCACTGGAACTGCTAGAGCTGGGTAGCAAAGCATACTTTCTTCGAGCTAATACCTCCCGTTTTTTCCTCTGAATTAAAATTCGTTCTTTTTGGTTTTGCGTTCGCTGCGAGGAACTGGTTTTCACAAACCTCTTTCTATATGGAGGTCTTCTCGGTGAATTGCTATGAAAACAGGGTCTTTTCATTAATAATCCAGGTACAGATTCGGTCTCAGTACGAGGCCACTTTTGTGACCTTGCACTATGAGTTCTACTTGTACTCAACACTGCCTGAGTATGTCTTACGGGGGTCTCCTTTTCCTCATCAGATGTGATTGTATCAGAGTCTCCAAAATGTAGGCTAGATGAAGGTGAAGACACACAGTCACTAAAAGAAGAATCATTGTCTTCACTTTGTGTTTCTAGGTGTTGTCTTAGTCCTAAAATTCCCTGGTTTTCTTTAACACCACAGTTTTGAGCATATGAAGGGCCAGCCTGCTGACTCTTGCGTTTTTTCCGCACCACAATACCTTTGTCTTGTTCTGGATGATTGCCATTCATGTCCTGCTTTTGAGAGTCACCACACAAGTGAGAGAATTCATTCCCTACTTTATTGGCAATCATCTCAACTTCTGCAGGGAAACTTTTGGCTGCCCCAATGGGCTCAGGATTCAAGAGGATCCCCTTCAGACTCTCCTGTCTCTTTGGTGCATCAGAGGGAACTTCACTCTTCATATCCGCTTTTATAGTATAGACTATATTACATTCAGGAGTCCATTGAGACATGGAAAACTGCAAGGAAGTCCTGGAAAGAAAATCAGACATGCAACAAGAAAAAAAAATTAACTTACTATTAATGTTGCACTAGAATAGCTATAGATTAGCAACCAAAAAAACCCACAACCCACATCTTTTAGTGGCAATGGGAGTATGCTAGCTATTTTGCTTCTTCCACTAAGCTAACACTAATATGCCAGAAAAAACGTTGGTTTTATGAAGTATTTTTCCTGCTAGAAACATGTTTTGTTTTTATTCCAGATAGTAGTTCCTAGAAATTTAGTCAGCCAAAATATCTATTCTACCTTCGGCCCAGGGGGCTTTATATGCAACTCCCATCAGCATTAAAGGGCCTTACAGGTGTATAAATAGGTGAAAGAATAGTGACTCCAAAGTATTAAGACAGGACAACGATCACATAGTGGGCATTCTATGACTCAACCTGCTGGTGGTCCCAAACACTAGAAGCCAAAAACTTATAGCAAGGCATCCAACATGGCATATTCAGAGATCCTGATCACCAGGGTACAAGACAGAAACCTGGTAAGGAACTCAAAAGCAAGCGAGCTTTAAGGATATAACCATCCAGTACAAGTAATGCAGTGTTCCCTACCAAGCAAGAATCAAATCATTGTAATAATGTCTTCATATACATACAATGTAACTAACATAGAACCTCTCTTTTCTGGCCATTACCCTATTTTACTTAAGCACTGAATGAGCTACAGAATTAAGGGATTTACCATTGGGTACTCTCAATGTTATCTACACAGTGCTCAGAGGTTGTCAATTTCAATGCAATTTTTAAGACATCCTAAAACTGTAACAAACACATGGGTTTTTTTTTTTAATATAATCTTAACATTAAATAGGTATCTCAGAACTAGTTTGCCTTTCACATTGCTGTAAATAATTCTGTGAAAAGATATGAATACTCAAGATCATTTTAGAAAGTCTTGTTGAGTTCTGGCAAAAGGAAATATTCCAGCAAGCCAGTCAGAAATTTGCCAATACATTCTGGGCAGTCACTACTTTATTGCCCCATCAGGAGGTTTGCACCAGCTGTTTGGATAAAACAATTCTAGAAATCGCAAGTAACTTTGGCTTTTTTCCCCCTCAAGAGTCCAGCAATATCTAGTACACATATTTTGTTAGGTCAGGTCAGCTATTTTGACTAGTACTGTAATACACGAAAATGTCTTGCTTCTGCCGCCAACAAAATGAGGGAATGTTATTTAAACTGTCAGAACATTAACCAAAGACTGTTTAATTTCACACACACTGTAAAGTTTAAATTGAAAAAGCATTAGCTTTGAGAGAATTTACAAATATCTTCTAACACTTCACAGGTAACTCAACATGCTGTCAAGAGATTAGTGACTGTGAGGCAAATTGCTTATTGGTTTCTAAAATATGGTCATCATACTAGACTATCTTTAAGGATAATACATGTCTTTAAAGTAACTCTGATACATTCACATATCTAGAAAATATAAATAGCTTTAATTTGTGACCATCAGCAACTCCTACAGTGGAGGAGATATCTCCACCCAAATGGCCCAGGACATTGCCATAGTGAGAAGCCCATCTCCAATCAAGCACAGCCAGCTGCTGGAAAGACAAGGGTGCTGCACTACCTACCACAGGGCTGTCCTTAACCAAGCTTAGGTTTTCTCTTTCATATCAGCTTCTAGATAGAGAATATTTAAGTATGAATCTCTGCTGGCCCCCTCTGGCTGGTGGATGGAGGAAACTAAATCCTTCATTTCATTCAGAGTCTTTTTTTTTTTTTAATTTAAGGGAAGGCCTCCACTATTGTACTCTTGACTCCTTTGAGCCGGGTACAGGATTCCTAATCTATACTTTCCTGGTCCCATGAATAGCTAGTGCATACCTGTTATTCCTGCTCATAGCTTTCTTGGTAAGCAACAAAGTGATATTAACCTGATTTTTCAATTTAACTGATTTTCCTCAGAGCCCTGTGGGAAATGAGACTGCAGAGCCTTTTCGGTTTCAATCAGCTGCTGCTCAAGCAAGCTATGAATAGCATCATAAATATTGAAACAAAACATTGGAAGGATGTTTCTTTATAAGTAGATTCTTTCTTTATAAGTAGATTCTTCAAGCCCTGGTTTTAAAAGGCTAGTGTATTCAAGGTGCACTAGTTAAGATAAACTGGTGCAACATCTAGGGTGACCAGATGTCCCGATTTTATAGGGACAGTCCTGATTTTTGGGTCTTTTTCTTATATAGGCTCCTATTACCCACCACCCGCTGTCCCGATTTTTCACATTTGCTGTCTGGTCATCTTAGCAACATCACTCCTTTAGTAAAACTTGTGTTTTTATGGTACCAAGCACAGTGACGGAACACAACTATTTCCTTAACCTCACCAAAACATTTTGAAACCATGAGGCTGGAAGTTTCCTCAAAGTGGCTTTTGTCTATCAGCCTCTGCATATTTGCCCCCAGAGAAAATCCTGCATTAGATTCTGTCTCTCTGAATAATCTCATGAAGATGGCATGGGAAAAGGCACTACACAAAACATGAGGCCGCTGATGAATGACAAAAGACTGGCACATATGTAGAATGGGGTACAATTATAATTCATATGTAGGAATACCAAATGTGGAAGTAGCTGTAACTGCAAGTTTGGAGTTTCCATCTCCTCTTGCATATTGAGAGAGGACTAGCCTGGCTGTTCAAGAAGCTGAATACTTTCACCACTGCCAACCTCAGAATGTGGCCCCTATGCACCTACAGGTTCCAACGGTACTTAATTTCTCAGCAACTCTGGTCTTAGGATTGTCTACACTTAAAAATTAGATTTACCTAGCTATGTTGCTCATGGCTGTGAAAAAATTTGTACTGAGTGCTATAGGTAGGTTAACCTAGACACAGCTAGGTCAACGGAAGAATTCTTCTGTCAACCTATCTACTGCCTCTTGGAGAGGTGGATTAACTACATCAATGGAAAACCCCTTCCATTGATGTAGGAAGAATCTACATTATGGTGCAAAAGCTGCAGCTGTACTGTAGATATACTCTTATTCACCAGCATCCCAGCACTCAACCTGTTCTTCCAATTCACACAATAAACATCCATTCCCTAATATCTGTCATGCAGACAGTTCACAAGATTCACTGACAGCAACACAAACATTTTACAGCTTACTATTTGAGTAGATTTGACACAAATTCTATGTATGTATATAATCTATCCTTTCATAAGAAAGGAGCTATAGTACACTGAAATGGGAGAGCTGTGTACAGACAAGGCTATTTTCACTCCATGAACACTTTACCCTATGCTACTTGTGGTGGCAAATTGGCAGAGTGTCCCATATCATATTAGCTCCCCTGGTACTTGCTGCCAGGGAAGATTCCCCTCACTGCTGGAATGTTAGGCTGCTGGTATGGCAAAAACATTAGTCTCCACAGACCAGTCTGGGGAAAAACAACAACAACAAAAAACACAACCACTTTTGCTCTGACAATTGTTCTGAAATAAAAGCAGCAATACCCTTGGCAAGGTATTTAATGTCAGTATGCTTCAACTGGTATATACACGTCCCATTTAGACTCCCAAAAGGACAATCCAAAAGCATTTGACTCCAACTGTGATAACATTAGAAGCATCTCCCATTCCTCTCAAAGTAATCAAGCTAGAACAAACACTAAGCAGGACACCAAATAGCACCATGAGAATACAAGTGCCATTATGTTCTCTAACCTAAGGTGGGAAAACCACCAATGAAGTACACAACTGAGTTTAAAATTCATGTGGACTTTCCCAAACCAATCTGAATTATCTTCTATTAAGAGATCAGTGATCCACTACTGCCCGCATCTTCAAATTAATGGTGGCATTTTGGGGTGGACAAATGTATTTTGGATGTCACTAATACCTAAGCCCTTGTCTACTTTGCAAAAGGCCACAGAATTTAGCTTCAGTAAGACTACTGAATTTTATGGCACTATGGTGTAGCACAGTGGAAATTCTGGTTCATCAGCTAGCTGCTTCTACTAAAAATCAGCAGCTATGAGATAGTTAATACCAACATTTATATCATCATCTTTAGGTTTCAGAGTTAATTCTAAGATTGTTTCAGGTTGCTTACAAGCTCAAAGATAACACTACATCAGTTTATGGTTACTTTGCATTCTCTTCATAGTCATAAGCAATAGAGCTTGTTGAAACAGAACTCTGCAGCAAGAGGCAGTTACTGCAACAGAGCCACCATTAGTAACTATGAAATCCACAGGGCTCTGTATATCCTCAGCTCAGTTTGGAACACTCTAGTCACAATAAAATCTTTCTATTAGTAAAATTTGTGATTAAACAGCCTAAGCCATATTTGTAGGATTTTATCCTATATCATAAAGCAAACAAAACAGTCGTATTACACATCAGTGGTGTCCCTCTAAGAAACAATGCTTATTCCCGTGTCCACTGGGATTGCAGATTACATCAGCAATGTTGGAAGGATCTCATTGCAGAGAATCTGAAAAGTAGATTTGGTCATTTAGAAATTGGTCAACTAATTACTGTCACCTCACACAATCCTCAAGACCTTTTCCCACCAGTGTGTAGAGTGCAGTCGGTTTCTGACGCTCATCTTCACAAGGCAGAGTTTGTTAAAGGAGACATTTGCTATTTAGGGTCGTTACGTGGGCACAACTTAGAGGTTGACCTAGCTACATCGCTCAATGATATGAAAAATTCAAACCCCCAAGAGACATAGTTAAGCCAACCTAAGCCCTGGTATAAACACCAGAAGTTCAACAGGAGAATTTTTCCATGGACCTAGCTGCTACCTTGAGGGGGTGGAATAATTACAGTGATGAAAAAAACCCTTCCATCACTGTCTACCCCAGAGGCACAGCTCTCGTGCCACTGGGGCGTAGACATATCCTCTGTAGTAGCATTCTGTGCCTTCCACTTAAATTTACTACAACACAGAAGGTGGTCATCTGCTTCTTTGGGAACCTTTGAGCAAAAATTTTCCAAAGCTGGAGAACACCACACGAGCAAGGTAGACATAAAAATATCATTACTAATTATCAAAAGCCATTGGTACCTGGATATACCATATCTCCTTTGCTAGAACTGTGTCAAAATGAGAACAGCCCCACTTTTACTTCATTTCACTCCACCATTACTATTCTTTCATTCTTTTGTGATGGAAAGTCACAAGTATTTCATGGGAAAAATAAAACCAATGATTAAGAGAACAGGAAAAGACATCATGTAAAAGAAAAAAAATGTTATGGACAGTAAAGAATGTAGAAGCATAGCAACACTTTCAAAGTTGCACCTATGTAGTTTTCCCACAGATATAAGAGACACCACTCACATTAAGAAATAGCCAACGGAAGATGTACAGTTATGTTTTCAGTAGCTGGAACCTATAACAAAGCACTTGATTTATAATCCCAATTTAATTTTTACTAGGAAACAGAAGATGCCTAGTGGTATTATCCCTGCATGTTAAGTTTCTTCCAAAACATGTTGAAAGAGCCCCAGTGTAAGCCCTAATTTGTTTTGGCCTGAGGATGGAAGGGGGTTTAACTGAATTCAAGTGGTGCCACAGGCACAAGATCAATATTGCATCCATGTTTTCCTTTAAAGCAAGGCTGCAAAGAAAAAGATTGGTTTGTGCCATTTTTACATTATGATGTATAAAGGTGACCCAAAGGTTTTTCAAATAGAGTTTTTCCAATTTTTTATCCACATCAGAAATTTGTGCCTTGTCCAAGTTGGAAGACCATGCTGAAGAACGGTGCTGACACCCACAAGAGTCAAGAAAGGAGAAGGGGGTTTAGTCGAATTGTTTAAAATGTTGACTTTATTCAACTCTATTGATTAAATTTGCATTTTGAATAAAGCAAGACATAAGGCTTAACATTCTGGCCCTCCTTTCTCCCTCTCCTCCTGCTTCAGCGCCAAGTACACCTCTACCCAGATATAACGCGACCCGATATATCCGAATTCGTGTTATAACGCGGTAAAGCAGTGCTCCGGCGGGGGGGGGGAAGGGGGGCGCTGCGCACTCCGGCAGATCAAAGCACGTTCGATATAACGCAGTTTCACCTATAACGCGATAAGATTTTTTGGCTCCCGAGGACAGCGTTCTATCGGGGTAGAGGTGTATGAGGATGAAGCACTGACAAAATCCCACTCCCGCCCTCCCCCCACACACACACACACTAGATTTCCCAGGTTTTCTATTTCTGATGTTTCTAATGTAAGCAGGAAAATACTTCCGCCCTGCTATACATACTCACAAATCAGAAAGCAAAAAGGCCACAAAAACTTTTTTCGGTATCTTTGTAAGGTCACCTTTACAGTGGTACTGTTTGGCACAATACTCATAGTGAACCAGTGACTTTTGTTTGTTTGTTTTAAAGAGATGCACCACTCCTCCACCAGAGCTTCCACCGAGGCCTGGTCTACACTTAAAATCTAGATTGACATAGCTATATGTCAGTTAAGAGGGTGAAAATTCTCACCCAAACCACTATACGTATGCCAATCTAACCCCCCAATGTAGACAGCTAAACTGACGTTGGAATACTTCCATTTACCATCATTTGGTAAAGTGGTGATCCTACAGCAATAGAAAGAAACCTTCCTTCACCGTTGGCTGCATCTACACTACAGGGTTATCCCAGCATATCTACAGCACCATAGCTATATTGGTGTAGTCCCGATAGTGTAGACTTACCCTCAGACTTATGTCACCTGCACTTCCACTCACCCACTTACTTTGCTATACCAATACTAGATATGTGGAAACATTTTCTTAACAGATATTTGAGGAAGGATTTCTATACATATCTGTGGCAATATCTAAAAGAAATAGCAAATAGTGGTGCTCTTTCATCTGCAGTGATCACCACTTACAGCTCTTTTTTTTAAATATGTACTGAACATTCCTTTCTGGTACAGTCTTCACCCCAACAACAAGATGACAAGGAATTTGATCACAGCCTGAAATGCTGAATATCAAACATAACTTACTTGTTTTAGGAAAGTACACTGAGAACTACTGAATATCTCTGCAAAAACTTACCTACCCTGCAGGTAATTATAGTAAGCTAAATTATTTAAATTCTATTTAAAAAAATATTAGAAGTGTAGTAGTTACTATATTACATTATTGTATCTAAGTTCTGTCCAGGAATAGATAGTGAACTGCAAAAACAAACAAATTTGCTTTCCTCTTGTGATGTATCAAGATGGCCAGTGCATTTTTTTTAAACTACCGTTTTGCATTATAAAGATCCTGTGATGCCAGCTTTCAGGTTCTCCAGAGACTGCCACAGGTCTCCAGGAAAGAGAAGGGGTTGGAGGCAAGCAGCGAGGTGGGGGTAACGGGGCGAGCAGCGATCGAGCCCTGGTGGGGGAGTGAGGAGGTGAGCGACAAGCCAGCAGCGAGTGGGGGTCCTTGCTGTAGGCAGGGGGGTGTCTGGCAGGGGAGTGAGGAAGCAGGCGAGGGGGGAGGAGGCGGGGTGTGTGTGAGAGAAGGCAAGCTGTGAGCCAGCAGTAGGGTGAGGCGGCGGGGCGGGGGGGTGTGTTTGGCTGCAGGCAGGGGAGCGAGGAGGTGAGCGGCAGGTTTGGGGGGTGAGAGGAGGTGAGTGGTGGGTTGGAGGGGGTGAGGAGGGATGCAGGGGGGGCAACTCCCCCAAAAAAACTTACATAAATAAATTACAATGATTTAGATGTATATATGTGCATATTACTTTATTAACTTTAAGAAAAATAAATAATTTTAGGAAAAAGTGTCAGTGCGGCCACCAGCAAGAATTAGTGTCCGCTCTCTGAGGCCACCAAAAAATTTGATGTGAGAACCCCTGCCTTAGGTGAAATGGACGAACAATTTACCCTATCAAAGCCTTCCTGCATTCCCCTGTCCCTTCAGAAGTAGTCCACAGCCTCATAATAACTTTCCTTGGCCTTGGAAGGCTGAACAGAGCTCTTCAGAGCCTATAAATTCCTTGGCCTTGGAAGGCTGAACAGAGCTCTTCAGAGCCCTGCTTAGTAAGTATGACAACATTGCAATGCCCTGATAGGCTGAAAAGAGTGTTGAAAGACCCATCCAGGAAATTAAGTCATGTCTTACATTGGCAATGTAATGCATTAAAGAAAGAAACTCAGCCAACTGATATACTTTAAAGTAGTTAAGGAAAATTATGCATACAGTATTAGCTATAAGTTTTTGATTCCTGTAATGCTATCTGCATTATTTTGTTGGGTTTCTATTTTGTCTACTACTGGCAGCAGTTTAATATCCTTTACTAGTATCTCAAACAAAAAAAGCCCCACACACAGACACCACACAACACCTAAACAAAGGCATGTTAATCTCCCAAAACTCCCTAAAATCTATTGCCACAGCAGATAACTGGTACTGCAACACAAGAAGTCAATGCATGACATTAAATAACAAAGATTCCACAGTGGAAGTACTTTATGAAAGCAAACCCTCACATTCAAGGTTGAGGGAAATGCATGCGCCTGTCATGTTGGATTTCCTTACTTTTCTGAAGTACTGCCACAGCAGTGTGACAATACTTTTCATCAAGTTTCAGCTCCATGTGTTTTGACATATTTCTTTCCAAAACTAGCAGGCTTTTGAAGCAGTCTTGTACCAGCACTATTTTTGATATGAAAATCTAAGAATCTACAAGCCTATTTGTATTAATAGAAGTATGACAATTTACACCAATGAGTATCTTTCGGTCTCCAACCAGCATCTCTAGGTTAAGATGAATGCCTAAGTGGGCCTTTCCAGATTCTGTCTCCTCACCCATTAAAATCTGAGGCCATGATCCTACAGCTGGATCCTTGCACGGAGCCTATTGACAAGGATCTCCCAGCATTTTCCATTAAATTTCTAGCAGCTGAGAGTTTAATATTTCAGACACTTCAAACTTCATTAATTTGAAAGTTTGTATTCTGTCAGACCATCGCCAGATATATTATTTATGTTTTTTGAAACTGGGACCAGGGATCACAAGGCAGTTAAAGGTGTTTGTTGGTTTTAAAGAGCCCTGCAAAGTGAATATGGGGCAGGTAACGGGCTCACCATACCCCCTATTTTTTTTAAACCCAAAATGTTCAACTATTGTTTTTCCTCTCCCTTTAGGAGTATGAAACACAAGTCTTGTGCTCCCTTATTTGATGGGCTAGATCAGAGGTCAGCAACCGGTCAGAAGTGGCGTGCCGAGTCTTCATTTATTCACTCTAATTTAAGGTTTCGCGTGCCAGTAATACATTTTAAGATTTTTAGAAGGTCTCTTTCTATAAGTCTATAATATATAACTAAACTATTGTTGTGTCTAAAGTAAATGAGGTTTTTAAAATTTTTAAGAAGCTTCATTTAAAATTAAATTAAAATGCAGAGCCCCCCTGGACCGGTGGCCAGGACCCAGGCAGTGTGAGTGCCACTGAAAATCAGCTCACGTGCCGCCTTCAGCACGTGTGCCATAGGTTGCCTACCCTTGGGATAGACAAAGGTCTCAGCCATGATTTATGTGCTCTCTCAGCCATTTGTGGAAGGATACTGGATCTTTTACAGCAACACAAAGGTATTCAGGCTTTGGAATTAAATAGGTATTTTTAAAAAACTTTTAAACAGTCTGAATAATTTTAAGGTTTCAATGACACGTGTAATACTGCAATCTTACCAGTTTTAAAGGAGAAAAAGGGTAGATAAGACCTACATTTCCAACAAAAAAAATAAAAGTAGAATTTGTTTGGGGAGTATTTCAGGCTTTTATACGTCATGAAAAAACAGCACCACAAATCCCTGTTTGTTTTGATAGTCACTTCTAAGGCTACAGGAGTGCTTTCACCTTCAGCCAGCAAAGTTCATCAATATGTACTTCCCCTCACACTGAGTTCAACATGATATATACTTTCTAGATTGTCAATAACTTATCCATGTTAGGACAAATTTCCCGACCTTTTAAAACTGTGATAATGAAAAATGAAAGCAATCTTATTCAAAAGTAATGCTTTGAGGGGCAACAGTAAGGGTTGAGGGGCAAAAAAGGTGTGTTTTTCCAATCATGTTAGCTCTATCAAGAGTTGATCTACTCAAAAATGTTATGGCATAATTATGTTGGTTGGAGGTGTGATTTTTATTTTTATTTTGCCAGAAGTTATACTAGTATAACAGATCTAGTGTAGACAGTTATAATGGAACAAAGGTGCCTTACACTGATATAGCATATTCCGGGACCTGAATCAGAAATTATACTGGTATAACTGCATCCACACATATTAGCCTGCATCTTAACTTTTTAATCATGCTAAGGTATCTCAATCGAGCTAACACAATTAAAAAAGCCATCATTTTGCCCATCAAGACAGGGCCTAAAGGACTGGTTAATTAGGTCTTGCCTACACCCGAAACACTACAGTGGCACATTGCTGTAGTCCAGGGGTCGGCAACCTTTCTGAAGTGGTGTGCCGAGTCTTCATTTATTCACTCTAATTTAAGGTTTCGCGTGCCAGTCATGCATTTTAACGTTTTTAGAAGGTCTCTTTCTATACGTCTATAATATAGAACTAAACTATTGTTGTATGTAAAGTAAATAAGGGTTTTAAAATATTGAAGAATCTTCATTTAAAATTAAATTAAAATGCGGACTGGTGGCCAGGACTCGGGCAGTGTGAGTGCCACTGAAAATCAGCTCACGTGCCGCCTTCGGCACGTGTGCCATAGGTTGCCTACCCCTGCTGTAGTCCTTCAGTGTAAACACTACCTATGCCAAGGAAAGGGGTGTTTCCATCAGCATAGGTAATCCACCTCCACGAGAGGCAGTAGGTTGACAGAAAAAAATTCCTCTGTCTAGCACCGTCTACATAGGGCGTTAGGTCAGCTTAAATACATCATTCAGAGGTGCAGATTTTTCACATCCCTGTGACACATTGCTGGGTTGACTTAACTTTTTAGTGTAGACCAGACCTTATATGGTGCTATTGGGTTCTGATTCAACATAAAGAGTGTTTATTTTTGATAAAAAATGAATGGAAATATTTTAAACTACATCAACATGTGCAATTAGAGTACCCCACACATTTGCTATTACTACTTTACATTTGATATTAGAACCTTACTTCCACAGTTTCATTTCCAATATTAGATTAGAGGAGAAGTCCTAGCAAGAAATACAACAGGAAAGTTAGAACTAAGCTAGGAGACAGTCTGAAGGTCCTGACCTAAAGAACAGGAGCAAGAAGAATGTAAAGGCTCACCCTAGAGTGCCAACATTCGGGAGCTCACACATGCCTCTCAGAGTAATGGGAGATCTTGATAACCATTTATGAACACCAATATGGATCCACAATTAGGCAAGTTAAGAATAGGGGCATATTAGGTTGAGTTTACTTCATTGTGGATTTCATTTAAAACAGCATTACTTTATAAACTCAAAAACTGCTATAGTAATGACAAACATTTGAGGTGTTCTATTTGTAATTGAAAGATAATACTAATATACTTCCAAAGTTTGGCGCTTTTTTTTTTTTTTTTTTTAAGTTTAACATCTTTAACTGGATTCCTTCCTATAATCATGGTAAGTATTCAATGCTTACACAAAAGAAATACTATATTTTATTAAATTTAGCTCTAAACCAATTATACAAGCCTAAAACCAAATTTCAGAAATGGCTAAAGAAAGTTCAGGATATGCAAATAATCGATTCAAGTCTGCAGAATTATATTAGTATTTTATTTAAATCTCTAGCAGATCCCAGATAATCTGCTACTTTCTACACCCAGATACAGAATCACACTGTTGCCTAGTAATCTTTCAGAGTAAGAGGTTAAGACAGAAGGTTATTATTATCTATTCACTTTAGTAAGAGCAAGTTGTAGAAAGCTGTTAAGAACTTGAACAATATGAAACAGCCCTTTAAGGAATTTTAAAAATTCATGACTGTTTGTCCATTAAGCTCACAGATGCTCAGTTGTTACAGAAGAGCAAAAGGAATTATAGCTACACAAAGCACATAGGTGGTAACAATGATGGTATAAAATGAGTGACAGAAGATTTCGGGAATTTGCCTTATTGATGACAGTGACAGTTCCTAAGCAGAAGTGGTTACAAGAGAAAAGACATTTTCCTATTAAGTACTACAGGTTACTTGTACATAGAAGAGGATAGGACAAGCAGAGAATGTTTGCAAGCTGGGAAAGGCACACATTTTCACTGTTAGACATGTTCTCATAGCTTTAGATTTACTCTAAAAACGCACTGAACTTAAATCTCTGATCGCATATTTTAATTAGTTGTCTTGGCAAGATATTTCTTTACACAAACACACACAATCATATTTCTATTCTAAGAGTCAACCACATTATTAGCAACAGAAAAAAACGTAACAGGCATTGAACTTAGTTGTATTACAGCAATTCAACTGGTTTGGCAAGAAAACTGTCCAATTTTTAATCTAAACTTGTTAGTATACTGTTACAAAAACTCCAATTTTATTCTCACCCTTACATTTAGTATTCTTAGCTTCAGCTTTGATTTAAACGTGGACAGTTAGGTTAACACCACTATGTAAGTCATGGTTTTAAAATGTAAGCATTACTATTTGAAAACCCAGGAATGTTTTAGCTTCAGTGATCTCCAAGGCAAATACAGTATCAATGAATTCAGGAGTAAGAGTTACTTTTTTACAACAGAATGAAGAAAAAAAAGTTTATTGAAGCCTTTGGTCAAGTCCTAATTTAAGGCTTCAACAAACTAGATGTATTCTTTCCAGGGAAGTGGGAAGCTAGCTCTGGCAAGTGATGGAAACATCAACTTTCACAAAATCAAGCTTTCATTTAAAATGAAAGTTTCTAGCCCACGTGTCTGCTAAGAAAACCTTCTAAACACAAAGTATAATGATGCAGCGCCACCATGAATCTGCAGACAACTCATTGCTGCGGCTCATACCTTTGCTAAGCAGCAGAATGAAACAAGACTGATCACTGCCACTGTTAGTGAGAACCTTGCAAGTGGGAGTGAAACTATCAACGGTTATGACAATTTCTGATGCTGCTTTGGACAGCTATGGGCAGAAGCAGACACTGGAGTTATTCACCAGGGAGGAACAGCCAACTAATGGAGGTTGGGGAACGAGAGTAGGAGAGACCTCTTCCATTTCTTCCCCAGCAATGCAGCCAGGAGATGATGGGGTAATAGTGGACATTCTTCTGTTGGCAACAACCAGGAAAGACAGAACTACACTACACTGGCAGCAACTAGAAGGGATGGAGTCTCATTAGCCCTTCATTTTTCATCTCTTGCTAGTAGGCTTAGTTCTCTATCTAGTAACTGTCAGGCAGATGTTTCAAGCCCCAATTTAGGGCTTGTCTACATGGGGAAATTTAAGAGTATACAGTTATACTGCTGTAACTATAGTAAATTTCCCCATGTAGACTAGCCTTAAATAGCTCAGAACAGCAGAAGGGAGCAGAAGAAACCGGAGTTAAAATACTTGTTTAATCAAAGTGAAAATAAAATTCATCCCAGTCCCAAATTATACATATCACAAAATCACTATACAATCTAGCTCAATATACGTGTTTGTAAATTTGGGCCAGAAGGGTCCAGAACAAGAATTAGCATGTGCACTGCAGATCAGGATTAAGACACATTGGTAGAGCTGTTTTGGAAAGCATTTGTGCAGCATCTGCCTGCATTATGGCTGGTTTGCCCGGTGCTGTTAGTTTTGTTGACATATGAATTACCGTATATACTCGTTCATAAGCCGAATTTTTTTAGTAAAAAAGGGAAGCACCAGAGAAGGGGGTCGGCTTATGAACGAGTATAGAGAGGGAGAGGTGGGACACAGCCCCTCCCCCCAACCGAGGGAACAAAGAGAGGCAGTACAGCCAGAAACGAAGAGGCGGGGCCCGCCGGAGCAGGCTGCGGCCGCGCCGCCCGGTCTGGCCCGCCGGAGCAGGCTGCGGCCGCGCCGCCCGGTCTGGCCCGCCGGAGCAGGCTGCGGCCGCGCCAGAGACATCCTCCCCTGGCCTTCCCCAGATAAGGTGGGAAGGGATGGGAAGGGGAGAGTGCGGTGGTCCCGGGCTATGGGTGGGGTCATGTGGGGGGCGTAACAGGGGTTACTCTTCTGACCCCCAGCTTCTCCCCCACCCAAAAAACAGTTCACCACCAGTTGCTATCCCAGCCCGTCAGGGTAAGCAGCTGGCGCGCCAGGACACTTTGTTTACCTAGGTTTACCTCTGTGCCTGTGGATGCTCGAGGTAAACAAACCATCTCGGCCCACCAGCGGCTTATCCTGATGGCCCGGGAGCCAAAGTTTGCTGACCCCTGAATTATACGGTCAGCTTATGAATGGGTCATAAAAATTTTCCATTTTTACTTATCCATCTTGGGGTGGTCAGCCTATAAATGAACCGGCTTATGATCGAGTATATACGGTAAGTTTCACCCTCTTAAAATTCTTGCCATTATCTCAATTATCCGACAATTCAGCCTCCAGGTTCATCAGTCTGTAAAAAGATCATCATTAACTGAGCTTTCTAAATAGAAAGTTACTACCAACGCAGATGATGCGTAAATTGAAGTGTAAAGAATATTCCTTTTTGAAAATACAGTATAGGTTTTCACTCAAGCACATGAAACCATGAATACATATACACAGGGAATAAGTTTATTAACATATGTTGTTCTTGTTGATCAGAAGACCTCCTCTGCTCTTCCTTAAAACTCATCCATACTAAGGAAAAAAAGGTTTTTTGTTGAACATGATAGTTGGACACATTTTAAGATCTTAATGTAGACAGGGAAATTGCAGTTTGTATTAGCTGGCTGAGGAACTCTAGGCTCCCCACAAGGAGCTTCAGCAGGTACTGCAGCATACCATTGTACTAATGTCGTCATCAGACCACTTCCTACAGTTTTGAGTCTGGACATTCTGTCCCCTCTCCTGATTGACTGACTGATTGCCCCAATCCATCCCCATACCTCAGCCACCCACCACCTTCCATGCACGTTTCCCCTTTTCCTTCCCCCTCTCTCCTCTTATTCCATTTACCACACACACACACATTGTCCTTTCGTTTAGCTAATTCCTTAACATTTTTAATAGATCATCGTATTAACATGACAATTGCAAGACATCACTCTGCTGGTATGTTATATCCTATTCTCCTACCCTTTACCTGTCTCCTCTATTCAGACTGTACACTTGTCAGGAAAGGGATTGTCTACTACATTGCATACTGCATAGCACAATGGGGCCCTGTTCTCAGCTGGCCCCCAGGCACTACTATAAACAACAAGAGAGTCTGCTAGAAAGTCTATCAACATTTTTAGATCTAACAGCAAGGCAAATTTCTTTCTTTGAGCCAGCAAATTATAAAATAGTCTATTACACTAAACAGCTTGTGATATGTAATTTTACTTGCTAGCACACCAAAAAAAAAGTAATTTTAAGCATTACCTTTGTCTCAGGTTCCTAAGACAAGCCAGGCAAACATTTTTCTGTAGCATCCAAAATAACAAAAAGAAATGAGCAAAGCAGGAAAAACAAACATTTGAAGCCCCCTATATACAGTGGAATAGGTCACATTCTCCTAAAATACCCCACTAAAAGAGGATCGAGCTAACATAAACAAAATGAGTTATGAGAAACAGATGCCAAATATACCTAGTGATTACTCTTTCAGAGATTTAAAAAAAAGTGCCCTCATTTTTGTCATTAAAGCCTGTGACTTCAGTGCAAACATCTCTTATAGACACACACCAAACGTAAACATCATTCACTCAGGAGATTATTTGGGGGCTAATTTAAAAAGACCAAAAACTTTAACCTCCCTGATGAGAGAAGGTTTTGGCGTGCATGTCAGAGACATTTAAAAATAACAGTATGTCTCCAACAGCTGAACTGCCCCCACAGTTTGAGGCAACTCCATTAGTAGAACCTACGTCGATTCCCTCTCCCTCACCGTCACATTAACATTCACACAGGAAAGGCCTGACCCACCACACACAACAAACGGGACCGTTCACCCGAGACCCTTTATCTGCCACCCATCGCACCAAGGGGCACCATCAGCAGCCTCGGACTCACCCACACCTTAAGGTGGACAATACACACCTCCCCCAGCGCCTCCCTCCTCTCCCCCACAGCCACAACCGGCCCCGCCCCCACATCCCGCTCCCAGCGGGGGGACCCCAACGTACCTGGGACATTAACGCCGAGGGAGAGGGCGCTAGGTGGTAACAGCCCCCAGATATGGGGAAGGGAGAAAAAGGAAGAGGCGCCGCCAGCCACCGGAAGGACCCAGCGCGGCACAGCTCGTCTTGGCCCGGCCCAGCAGGCCCCGGCTCCCTTCTCCGCTGCGCCCTCACCCGGGGCCCTGCCGCCGCTCACGCACAGCCCGCAACACGGCCTTCGTCCCGCTGGCCGAGTCCCCACCCAAAGCCGCTCGGGGCCCGGCGAACGCGCAGCCTAGGCGGTTGGGGTTTTGTCTGCTACGCAGCCCCCTCCGCGGACCGCCGCTGCTGCTAAGCCCTCCCTCCCCAGGCGCGGCACGACACTTGGTGCTGCTTTACAGCAGTCTGCAAAGCGCAGCCGCTGCGCAGAGCGCCCCTCCTTCCGTGCGGCTCCTCCGCCTGGGCGGGGCTTAGAGTGGCGCGAGGCCTGTGCTGAGCAGCGCCATCTGTTGGGCGGAGGCGGGCATGGCAGCGGCAGCAATCGCACAGCCAGGGCCGCTGTGCTGAGCCCACGCCTGGCTCCTGATGGAGATGTAGAGATGGAGAAGGTAGAGAAGGGCAGGTAGGGTTACCATACGTCCGGATTTTCCCGGACATGTCCGGCTTTTGGGGGCTCAAATCCCCGTCCGGGGGAAAATCCCCAAAAGCCGGGCATGTCCGGGAAAATCGGGAGGGAGGG
>NW_020664418.1:25374735-25499192 GCF_002925995.2 Terrapene triunguis
GGGGGTGCGCCGGGGGCCGGCAGTGCTGGGCGGGCCGGGGGTGGTCGGCCGGGGGCCGGGGCCGGCACCCCAGGGCCCGAGCCGACCCAGGCTGGAGCCGCCGGGGGGGGCCAGCCTGGGCCGCGCCTCCTCCCCCCACACTCCCCTTTACCTGCTTCAGGCTTCCCGCGAATCAAATGTTAGCGGGAAGCAGGGGAGGGGGCGGAGACTTTGGGGAGGGGGCGGAGTTGGGGCAGGGGCGTGGGCGGGGCTGGGGGCGGGGCCGGGGCCCCATGGAGTGTCCTCCATTTGGAGGCACAACATATGGTAACCCTAGCAGAGAGGTAAGCTAAGCAGTTATGAGCCAGGTCCAAGCACATCATGCGATTGGTGCAGAAATCACCAGATATTGTTAAATAATAAATGCTGGGATCTTTGTATGTGCTTTCTGAGCCTCTCAGGTGCACTCCCTTCATCTTTTCATACTCTTCTCTTTAACCAGGAGGGTTACAAACTTACTTAAAAATAGCTCGAAGATCAGAAGATCAGTGATGAATGCACCTGCAATAAGGAGTCTGCAAGAGACTAAGCTGCCCTTCTCTTCCTCCTCATTATGAAGGCTCTATGAAGGCTCAATCACTGTAAAGTTGTTTTTGGTTCTGGATTCAGACCTATGCTAAAGCATTGTTCATTAACAGTTACAAAACTGTTTTCCCATCACACAATAAAATACAAATAAATAAAGATGTATTATAAAAAAGACAGAGAATGCTGCCAACTTAGTTTTTCTGGTGTCCTGAGCTGAGTTTCACCCAGTTAAAAAGTCAAGAGGTTCACCTCTATATGCTCTGGTAGAGCTCCATTCAACTACCTACAAAATGGATCCTTGTCCCTCATGGATGACTGATGCTAGTGAACAATATCTGGGCTCTTTATTATAATAGAGCAATGGCTCCACTATGGTTAAGGTTAAGACCAGCTTTCTGGTTAAAGCCTGACTGTTCTAAATGCTCTAAAATCTGTACAGAGTCTCAGATTGCCTTGGAATTTGGGTGCCTCCTGGGAGCCCAGGGTTTGACAAGTGATCCAAATTTGTAGCCATTTGAACAAGGGGTTCCTAAAATACGCCCATCCCCCAAACTAAATCAGCTTTTCTTACAGTGCATATGTTCTGCTGGCAACACATTTTTGCTCACAGACAGAAATCAACTCAGGATTGAGATTATCACACCAGGGTCTCAAAATCTTACAAATTGCCCCCAACAGAGAGTATCCAACCAACTAACCCATTATGGGAAGTCAAATTGCAAATGTTATTAGCCAAAGACTTTAGTCCTCCTGCTAGGACTAGCACCTTTTGAAGTGCTTGGCAATGTCTCAAATGGATTACACTGAGCATGTGCACAGAGAGAGGGGCTAACTATCCAGAGAACTACTTCAACATCACAGGACTATATGGTTTTGATGGAATTTGTCTAAGCATCATCTCAGGTGTTGTGACTGAATCTAATGCAGGACTCTGAAATAAACAGAAGGGGCATCTTGCTCGTAAAATGCCTCTGTTAACGGGAGATTTTTATTTTGGGGAAATGAAATCTGATTACAACAGAATATTCAGAAGGTGCTGAAACTATTTTTTTAAATAATAAATTATACATGCAAATACTCATTGGGAAGGAAGGGTGATTGGGAAGGAAGAGTTGGTGGGAACAGGGAGAGAGGTGCAGCAAGTGGAGGGACAATTATACAGGGGATAAATGGGGATGGGAGGCTAGGAGAGGGTTGGGGGTCAGGTGATGGAAGGGATGGGGTGGGGGCTAGGGAAGTGAGAGGGGAGGGGCAGTGGGAAGGGGGATATATGGGTGAGTGACAGGAGGAATGGGGTAGAGTAGAGGCAGGAACATCTGGCAGCCCTACATTTCCTTCCTGCACGTGTGCTATGATCTGGGGGCTCCCAGACATCTACAGGGGCTATGATTCCCCCACTGCTCCTACTCAGATGATCTGGAAGTCTTGCCTTTCTCCCTACCCCCTTTGGGGCCTAGGATCTAGAAATCCCCCCCAGTGCCATCTAAGCCCCACTCCCTGCTCCCAGGTGTCAGGATCTAAGGGTCTCTGCCATCTATGGCAGTCTGACTCCTGGCATCAGCATCCCATCTTCACTTTGGACTGTTATGTGGAGCTGGTGACATTTCCCCCCCTGTCCTTCCCCTCCTTATCTTCTTCGGGTGGTTAGATGGCTTGCCCCCATTTGGAGGAGTCTGCAATAGCAAATCTGAGAGCCAACAGGCCAGAGCGGGGAGCCAGGCCCAGCCCCACAGGACAGAAGCTGCCACTGTGGGGTGAGTGTAGGGTAGGCTCCCTCTCCAAATCACACCCCAAAGGCCTTCCCTTCACACTGGGTAGGGATAGAGACAATGACCCACACACATACAGTAGAGACCAGTTTCACTCAGCCCCCAACAGAATATTTTCACCAGATGCCTATGCTAAGGGGTGAGTGCCCTGGGCACAATGGGCCTCTGCGTTAATCCACTACTGAGTGGAGCACAGCATGCAGGGCAGGGGTGAAGAGAGGTAGGAGGTAAGTGGGGGGAGGGGACAAGTGGGGAAGAAAGAGAGGAGGGACAGAGAGGAAGGGTAGGGGGAAGGTATGAGGTGGGAAGTGGAGAAGGAGGGTGCGTGGGGAAGAGAAAGAGCATAGGGCAAGTGTAAGGTGAGGAGGGGAAAGGAGAGGGCAGGTGTGGGGAATGGCATGGTTCCCACACTATAAAATTTAGCAGTTCAGTACTGGTGGGGAGCTTAGAACAGGCATGCTCAGAGTATGCGCCAAGAACACGCTGCTGAGATGACTGAGGAGCTGATAATGTGTATGCTTAATACCTATCAGAAATTCTCCAGCTCTTGAGGAGTGGGGTTGGAAACACCCACTGACATAAATGGTTCACATGTTTCATAGCTATTGTGTCAGGCTGTTTATTTCTCTCCAGTGTATTCTCTTTCAGTTGAGAACATCTCAATTAGATGAATGGACCATTTAACATCTCTCTGGGCCTGCTGTGATGATGATGCTGTGTTCTAGGTGTCAACTAACAGCTAAATGAGCTGGGGAGGATGAGCTGGAAATGTTGGGGGAGTGGGGAATGGTTAGGATACATGTTGCTGGGACTGCTGGTGCAGGAGGTGGAGAATGAGAAACACACAGCAGTCTTCTCTCACACACTTAAAAAGTTAATGTAACCACCATGTTATAAAACTGACTAGATTTGGGACAAATGCTATCTATGGTTTCTCTTTCACTGGCCCTGTTAGCAACTACACATTGCAACCATTTCAAAGTATGACCATTATTTCTAGTCCACTATACCAAACTGTACAGGAGCGGGGAGGAGCACTTAGGATTTACATAGCAACCAGATAGCCTAGTGGAAAGACTAAAAATTGGGTCTATTCCTAGCTCTGCCACTGGCCTGCTGAGTGACCTTCATTGCTCTGTTCCTCGGTTTCCCATCTATAAAATAGGGATAATGATGTAAAGTTCTCCAAATATACTGCTATAAAGTGCTGTATAAAAGTGCTTTTGATTATTACCTAGCCACAGCAGTATATCAACTACAAACCTAGGTGAAAACTACAACTGCCTAAATGGCCACTATCAGCAAACATTTCTCTGTTTCTACAGCTAAGAAATTAAATGCCAAAAAATTAATTAATGCAGAGTTAAGGTTGCCCAGTGATAGCTTGTCCCTTCCAGAATGTCAAGTTCAGCAAAACTCAAACGTCTGAAAACCAGGAAATACAGAGTTAAGGTAAATGCCTACACAACCTTAACTCAACCCTGTATGAGTGATGCCCCAAAACACTGATAACACACACTTAGACTCTTCTTGTTAATTGTAATGAACAGGCACTATCTGCACTTGCCCTATGCTCAAATACTGAGGCTATGTCTCCACTACGGACCTTACAGAGGCACAGCTGTCGTGGTACAGTTGTGCCGCTGTAAGGTCTCCAGTGTAGCTGTTCTTTACCAGCGGGAGAGAGCTCCGCTGCCGGCATAATTAAACCACCCACAACGAGTAGCATTACCTATGTTGGCAGGAGAGCCTCTCCTGCAGACATAGCGATGTCCGCACCAGCACTTTTGTGAGTGAAACTGCTGTCAGTCAGAGATGTGTTTTTTCATACCCCGACCGACAAAAGTTTTACTGACAAAAGTGCTAGTGTAGACAAAGCCTGAGTCTATTCCCTGACAGAGTATCACACTTGCAAAATTTAACAACCACTTCAAACCCTTTTACAATCCATTTATACTTGCACACAGTATACTAGTTAAACCTATATTTTCCCCTACCCATCATTAAATGCAGTCTACTCTCATATCCCACCTCACTGCTAACAATACCCATGCCAAGAAGACACCAGTGCCCTGCTGCTGACACAGCTTACACAGTTCCGTATTGAAATGTGCAGACTGAAAACTCAACGTACACATGCATCTCTTTCCTTTGATAACACAGTGGAGAGGGGAGACGTGGATGCAGAACTCCTCACATCACAATCATAGCTTTGATGCTTCTCAAACTAAAACAGATCCCCAAATCTCCTTATATCACAAACACTCCTTTACCAATCTACACCACCTACTGCGTCCACTATCCAGTGCTCACTACACCTAAAGCATGGACAGTAACTTGAGTACATGCAAATAATTTCCAGTGGCTCTTACCACCTCCAGGAAGACTGGGTTAAGATTGTGTGGGCATTTACCTTACTTCTGTATTTTCTGGTATTCAGAAGTTTGGAAAGGCAGAAGTTATCATCGAGCAACCTTAACAAAGTTTGTCATTTAATTGGCTGTGATTGTTAATGCCTCCCTCCGAGAGGGCTGGCCACTGGCAATGTTCAGATGTGCCAGCTCTCACCCCAAAATAACACTTGATAGAAATTACTTTGTCCATTATTGAACCACTCCATTTTTTTTTCTGGGAAATGAAAAGTTTGAGGGGGCATTGTCAAAAAGTTTGTAGAAAAAAAATTCATTAAATTGTTCACAATGTTTTAAATATTTTTAGAATTTAAAAATATTTTTCATTAACTTTGTTTTTTCTTCCACATACTACTCAATCTACTTATAGCCTTTGACAATATTAAAGGATGATGCTATTCTGACTGAGAGACCTAGCAGCGGTGCCCAAATGTGCCCTGAAGTGGGTCTACTCATTCCCTGAGGGTATGTCTACACTACGAAATTAGGTCGAATTTATAGAAGCCGGTTTTATAGAAATCGGTTTTATACAGTTGATTGTGTGTGTCCCCACATAAAATGCTCTAAGTGCATTAAGTCGGCGGACCGCGTCCACAGTACCGAGGCTAGCGTCGACTTCCGGAGCGTTGTACTGTGGGTAGCTATCCCACAGTTTCCGCAGTCTCCGCCGCCCATTGGAATTCTGGGTTGAGATCCCAATGCCTGATGATGCAAAAACAGTGTCACGGGGCGTTCTGGGTACATGTTGTCAGGCCCCTCCCCCTCCATCAGAGCAATGGCAGACAATCGATTCGAGCCTTTTTACCTGGGTTACCTGTGCAGACAACATACCACGGCAAGCATGGAGCCCACTCAGCTCAGCTCACCGTCACCATATGTCATCTGGGTGCCGCAGACGTGGTACTGCATTGCTACACAGCAGCAGCTAATTGCCTTTTGGCAGTAGACGGTGCAGTATGACTGGTAGCCGTCATCGGCTATCTGGGTGCTGGCAGACATGGGGCTGCATTGCTATACAGCAGCAGCTCCTTGCCTTTTGGCAGTAGATGGTGTATTATGACTGGCATCCATCATCGTCGTATTCCTCAGTGAGTTCGGTCAGAGGCACCTGGGCAGACATGTTTTGTCTCCTGGAGACTCAGTCCTGCCCGCAGTCCTATTGAACCGTCTTGACGATGATGGCTAGCAGTCGTAATACAGCATCTTCTGCCAAGCACTCAGAAGATGCCGATGGCTATCAGTCATGCTGCACTGTCTGCTACCAGCCTAAGATGTAAAAGATAGATGGACCAGATTTGTTCTGTATTCATTTGCTTCCCCCTCCCTCTGTGAAATCAACTGCCTGCTAAACCCAGGGTTTTGAGTTCAATCTTTGGGGGGGGCCATTCTGTGTGACAGTTGTTTGTGTTTCTCCCTGATGCACAGCCACCTTTGTTGATTTTAATTCCCTGTAAGCCATGTCGTCACTCGCCCCTCCCTCCCTGTGTCAGACAATAGTTTCGCGCCTTTTTTCAGCCCAGATGCCATAGCACTGGGATCATGGAGCCCGCTCAGATCACCGCAGCAATTATGAGCACAATGAACACCACGTGCATTGTCCTGGAGTATATGCAGAGCCAGAACATGCCAAAGCAAAACCAGGCGAGGAGGCGATTGCAGCGTGGTGACGAGAGTGATGAGGAAATTGACATGGACATAGACCTCTCACAAAGTACAGGCCCCAGCAATATGCAAATCATGGTGTTACTGGGGGAGGTTCATGGCGTGGAACGCCGATTCTGGGCCCGGGAAACAAGCACAGACTGGTGGGACCGCATTGTGTTGCAGGTGTGGGACGATTCCCAGTGGCTGCGAAACTTTCGCATGCGTAAGGGCACTTTCATGGAACTTTGTGACTTGCTTTCCCCTGTCCTGAAGCGCCAGAATACCAGGATGAGAGCAGCCCTTGTAGGACTGATGAATGAAATTGTTTTTAATTGTTTACTTTATTAATGTAACTTCACAAGAGACCTTTTCTAATATTTTGCTATTTCGTGTACTGCTACGGAGTTCAGCTAGCACTGATTCGTCTCTCCATATGGCGAGCAGATCCCGTACCTCCCGTTCGGTCCATGCTGGAGCTCTTTTGCGATCCTGGGACTCCATCATGGTTACCTGTGCTGATGAGCTCTGCATGGTCACCTGTGCTCTCCACGCTGGGCAAACTGGAAATCAAATTCAAAAGTTCGCTGGGCTTTTCCTGTCTACCTGGTCATCTGAGTCTCTGAGTTGAGAGTGCTGTCCAGAGCGGTCACAATGAAGCACTGTGGGATAGCTCCCGGAGGCCAATAACATCGAATTCCGTCCATACTACCCCAAATCCAACCCACAAAGGCCGATTTCAGCGCTAATCCCCTCGTTGGAGGTGGAGTAAAGAAACCGGTTTAAAGGGACCTTTAAGTCGAAAAAAAGGGCTTCGTCGTGTGGACGTGTCCAGGCTTAATTCGATTTAACGCTGCTAAATTCAACCTAAACTCATAGTGTAGACCAGGCCTAAGGGAAATTACAGATAATAGTGATGTGCTCCTACTCTTCCTCCTTCAGAGCTCTCAGCTATGGAGTTCCACAGGCCTCACTCACAGAAATGTAGGGCTGGAACAAGGGACCATGAGAGGTCATCAAGTCTAGCCCCTTGCACAGAGACAGAATCAAGTAAACCCGACCCATACAACATATTCCATATACAGTCCACTCAGTTGTACGAGCATTATATTTGGGGAATGTTTTTCTAATATTAATACCTGGAACAGGCTTCTCTGGAGGTAGAAATGGTGAGGTTTTTAAATGAAAATGTTTGGGGTTTAAATTCTAGGGAAAATGTCCTTGTCCCCATCCCCATCTGCATACTTTGTGTGCGCATTGTGAAAGTGAATCCCTAAATTCAGTGGCCTATGTGAGGCAGAAGAGGACTCAAGCATATGCGGAGTGGAAAAGCAAACACTACAGCTGTCAGTGCCGTACCTTTTCTGAGGATACATAAATTAATTTTGTAAGGTCATTCACTGAGCATCTTTCAAAAGTACTAATTTCACAATAAATGTGCACCACTCATGTAATTGTACATTTCCTGAGATATCTGGAAAAACAAAGTGTCCTAAACTACTGGATACAAAATTTTGTCACAAAATGGCCTTAAGAAATTACATAAATCCAGGGTGCTCAAGCAGTCAGATGTTTTCTAGTCACATGATTAAGGAGATGTAGCGAGAGTGATAGTTACTTTTATACTTTATTATGTGATCACATAGAAGAAACTAACATGATAGAGGGAGAAGTATTTTTTATTTGTGAGCAACTAAGTTCATATTTTCATTAAAAAAATCAAAACCAAACATTCCACCAAGCACATTGCTCATGGAAAGATAATATATCTGTATACTTTTTCAATGCTGGTAAAATAAGTGGAACGAAATGTGGTAGTATTTTTATTTTGTTTAATTTTTGTGGGTGTTTTTTGTTTTTGTATTTTTCCATGATGAATCACAGATAAATAAAACAGTAAGATTTCAACAAACTACCTGTTTCTATTCCATGATCTAATTTCAGATCAGGAGATTACATGCTATTTCCTAGCAAATATGCACAGTTTTAAATAATCAAATGGAGAACATTAATTTCTGATTTATAAATAATTTATGGTTCTTTTCCTTGCTATCTTATGGGTGAATTATATTGGAGCTAAAGCAGAAATTAATTTCTACAAAGTTCTTCTCACTTTTATATTATACACTACTATATCAACAGGAAAACTACACAGTGGAGTGGAAGATGGTGTTTCCCTTTTATAGCAACCAAATGCATTAAATTTTAAAATTAAGGATCACTAATAATTTATCTGTATTCAATTAGGCATTTATGTACAATCTATATTATGCTTCATGCTTTGCTTTCAGGAGAGAGAGAGCACGCACGCAGCAAACAAACTTTGCATATAATTAGGAATTAGGGCTGTCAAGTAATTAAAAAGAATTGCGATTAACTGCACGATTAAAAAAATTAATCTCATGATTAATTGCACTGTTAAACAATAGAATACCATTTAGTTAAATATTTGTGGATGTTTTCTACATTTTCAAATATATTGATTTCAAATACAACACAGAATACAAAGTGTACCGGTCTTACTTTAGATTTTTGATTACAAGTATTTGCCCTGTAAAAAACCAAAAGAAATAGTATTTTTCAATTCACCTAATACAAGTACCATAGTGAAATCTCTTTATCATGAAAGTTGAACTTACAAATGTAGAATTGTGTTAAAAAAAATGCATTCAAAAATAAAACAATGTAAAATTTTAGAGCCTACAAGTCCACTCAGTCCTACTTCTTGTTCAGCCAAATCACTCAGACAAACAAGTTTGTTTACATTTGCAGGAGATAATGCTGCTCACTTGTTTACAATGTCATCTGAAAGTGAGAAGAGACATTCACATGACACAGTTGTAGTCAGCATTGCAAGATATTTACATGCCAGATGCACTAAAGATTCATATGTCCCTTCATGCTTCAACCACCATTCCAGGGGACATGCTTCCATGCGGATGACAGGTTCTGCTCGATAACAATCCAAAGCAGTGCGGACTGATGCATGTTCATTTTCATTATCTGAGTCAGATGCCACCAGCAGAAAGTTGATTTTTCTTTTTTGGTGGTTTGGGTTCTGTAGTTTCCGCATTGGAGTGTTGCTCTTTTAAGACTTCTGAAAGCATGCTCCACACCCCGGGTCGGCTCCAGGGTTTTGGCCGCCCCAAGCAGCCAAACAAAAACAAAACAAAACAAAAAGCCGCGATCGCGATCTGCGGTGGCAATTGGGCGGGAGGTCCTTCACTCCAAGCAGGAGTGAGGGACCGTCCGCTGAATTGCCGCCGAACAGCTGGACATGCCGCCCCTCTCCGAAGTGGCCGCCCCAAGCACCTGCTTGGTAAGCTGGTGCCTGGAGCCGGCCCTGTCCACACCTCGTCCCTCTTAGATTTTGGAAGGCACTTCAGATTCTTAAACCTTGGGTCGAGTGCTGTAGCTATCTTTAGAAATCTCACACTGGTACCTTCTTTGCATTTTGTCAAATCTGCAGTGAAAGTGTTCTTAAAATAAATAACATGTGCTGGGTCATCATCTGAGACTGCTAGAACATGAAATATATGGCAGAATGTGGGTAAAACAGAATAGGGGACATACAATTCTCCCCCAAGGATTTGAGTCACAAATTTCATTAATGCATTTTTTTAACAAGCGTCATCAGCATGGAAGCATGTCCTCTGGAATGGTGGCCGAAGCATGAAGGGACATATGAATATTTAGCATATCTGGCACGTAAATACCTTGCAATGCCAGCTATAAAAGTGCCATGCAAATACCTGTTCTCACTTTCTGGTGACATTGTAAATAATAAGAGGGCTGCATTATCTCCTGTAAATGTAAACAAACCTGTTTGTCTTAGCGATTGGCTGAACAAGAAGTAGGACTGAGTGGACTTGTAGGTTCTAAAGTTTTACATGGTTTTGTTTTTGAGTGAAGTTATGTAACAAAAAAAAAATCTACATTTGGAAGTTGCATTTTCACAACAAAGAGATTGCACTACAGTACTTGTATGAGGTTAATTGAAAAATATTATTTCTTTTGTGTATCATTTTTACAGTGAAAATGTTTGTAATCAAAAATATACACTTTGATTTCAGTTACAACACAGAATACAATATATATGAAAATGTAGAAAAACATCCAAAATATTTAATACATTTCAATTGGTATTCTATTGTTTAACAGTGTGAATAAAAGTGTGATTAATGTTTTTAATCACGATTAATTATTTTGAGTTAATTGCATGACTTAACTGTGATTAATTGACAGCCCTGTTAGGAACACAGGAGTGTAAGAGACTTTCAGGTCATCCAGTCCAGTCCCCTGCTATCACAGGCAACTACATCATATAAGACAGTTAATTAATTTAACAAGCTCCATCTGAAAACTACTGGTCGGGGACTCTAACCCGGACAGCACGGTTCCTTGTCTGACCGCAAAGAGACAGGCAACACCAGCAAGGTCCAAACACAAGCTCTTTATTGAGGAGTGCACACAACAATAGAGAGTAGCCCGTCTCCAAAGAGAACCAGCCACGATTACAATAACTAGTGAGGTTATATAGACAGTTCCGTCACGTCATAGAAAATTGCTTAAAACAACCCGACCCCCTTGATTAGTTAGAAACTTCTAATATCCATGCATATCTATCTTTCTTGACACTACAAACCATTCGTGATGCCTCAGCAACTTCTTGTCAGCTTTGTTGTCATGCACCAGAATCTAGAAGAAAGGGGGAGTTAAGAACATACAAAGAACAGAAACAGGGAGTGGAGGCAGTATGTCTCCTAATCTATCTTCTGAGCACACTGTTCTTAGCACACCTGGTACAGGAATGCAACTCCCCTTTTATCTCACTTTTTCAGCTTAAACAACTATGTCTTTGATTCTGCCCGGGGACTACCCAGAAACCTCTGTTGGCCTAATTCTGGTTAGGTTGGCATAACTGCTCTACAATTTTCTTTTGGGGCCTAACATACTGTAGTTAAGTAGTTTGCCCACACTACTCCTATTGGAAAGCTTTTTCAGAATCTCACTCCTCTGATGTCAAGTATCAGGGGGTAGCCGTGTTAGTCTGTATCTACAAAAACAACAAGGAGTCTGGTGGCACCTTAAAGACTAACAGATTTATTTGGGCATAAGCTTTCATGGGTAAAAATCTCACTTCTTCGGATGCACTCCTCTGATGGTTAGATACCTTTTTCTAATTTTCAACCTAAATTTATTCATGGACAATTTATATACATTTGTTCTTGGGCAGGGGTGAAAGTAACTTACAGGACTTACCGGTACTGCCGGAGTCCTGAAGGGGGCGTGGCCTCATCCGGAAAAGGCGTGGCCTCAATCAGAAGAGGCGGGGCCTCGGAAGCCGGTGCGGTCCGGCGTACTGGCTCTTGCCAGTACGCCGTACCCTACCGGCTTACTTTCACCTCTGTTCTTGGGCCAACATTGTCCTTTAGCTTAAATAGTTTTTTTCCCTCCCTGATGTTTACCCCCTGATGTATTTGTATAGACCAATTATATCCCCTCCAGCCTTCAGCTGAAGAAGCCAAGCGTTTCCTCCCACAAAACAGGCTAGACTTGGAATAGGAGTTAAGACAATTGAAAAAACTGCACCTCATTTTTGTCTGTCAAGATAGGGCTCCTGGTAGCGGAGAAAGACTTGAAAACATCAACCCTAAAGGCTCAAAAAACAGAAGGCAAATACAAAGAATCCCCCACTTATTAGTTTAAATTCTCATGATTTCTAAGCCAATCTCATTATTCTGGGAGGGGGGATGACTCATGGTTTTTAAGAACTTGGGGTTGGCGATGCTGGAGTAGCTTTCAGGACGTTTTCCTTAGGCTAATAGAGTTTCTTGAGGAGAATGCGACTCTACCATTGTGGCCTAGCAGCTCCCAAACCTGAGAGGCCCCAGAGATGCCCAGGGAGCCCAGGGCTGGCTGATCAGAGGCTCTGCACAGTGGTTCCTGGGCCTCAGTGGCTGCCCATGACAGAACCCTGGGCGCCAGGCAGGAGCCTTGCAGAGAACATACCACAGCCCCCAGCGGTCTTTTCTGACAAGCTCTCGGGGCTGCAGTCGGGGACAACGGGAGTCTCCTCAGTCCTGCCCATGGCCAGCCCCACCTTCACCTCCTCCCCACAGAGCACCCCCTTCTCCCAGCCCCCGGGCGGAGACCAGAGCCCCCCCAGACACGCCCCCTGGCGCAGGGCGGGCAGGCTGTGCTGTGAGGGAGCGGGGCTCAAGGTAAGCCTCGGGGAACAGGAGGCAGCCGGGCAACGCGCATGTCCGTTTCAGCCAGGTCCTCTGCTGCCGCCATCCGGGTACTGACGGAGGGAGGGAGCAGGCGGCTGAGGGGGTTTCATTGTGCGTGCAGCTGCCGCGCTCACTCGCCCTAAAATGGCCGCCGCTGCCGCTGTCTCCTCTCCCGCCGCTGCTGCAGCCACGTCCGCGGGGCCAGCCCAGATGGAGAGCAAGAAGATCACCGACCTGCGGGTCATCGATCTCAAGTCGGAGCTGAAGCGGCGCAACCTGGACATCACCGGGGTGAAGACCGTGCTCATCTCCCGGCTCAAGCAGGTGAGAGGCCGGCGTAGGCCGCGCGGCCAGGCCAGGCCGGGCCGGGCCGGGCCGTACCGTACTTTGCTCTCTGGTTTCGGGAGCCTGCTGGGGTCTTGCCCGGCTCTGAGGTCCTGCGGCGGGCGAACTGCTGCTGTTCACGGCGCTGCCCGCGGAGGGGTCTCTCCGCCCTTCGCCCACGAGGACCGCCGCCGCCGCGCACCCCCTGAGGGGCTCGTCTGGCCACGCAGCCCTGGAGCCCGCCGCTTGCGGCTGGGGGTGGTGCCCGGGCCGCAGGTGCCCTGGGCTGGTGCCCTCGGCCTGGTCTGAGCAGAAATCTGCATTTGGACATCGCCACAGCTTTTTTCATCTGCCAGCTCCCTTCCGAGGTAGGGGTAGCGGCTCCTGGGAGCCCCGTACTGCGGGATTGAGCCCAGCACACACAGCCAGGCGCCTCTCCGGCGCTGGGCTCCCCCTCTAAAACAGCCTGGCCCTAACCCCACTTTTGCCATTGCTCAGAGTTGTTATAGATGGCTGACGCTATTTGCGTTGCTTGATAAGCTCAGTGGTTCTGTTGCCTCGGCACCCTTCTCTGTTAGCTCTGTACGGGGCCTATTTACAGCATAAGGCTGTCTGCTTTCTTCTCCCTTCTGACATCGACTGAACATCTCAAGGTATGGCTGCCACGAAATTACGTGTGGCGAGTTGCCGGCCTGTGCAAATGCAGGAATATTCTTGTAATGGTATTTTCCTAGGGCTTTGACCTGGCCTAAATGATGATGTCTTTACATTTAAATCGCCCTGAATCATTACGTTTTGTGTGAGTAGTGTGTTGATCTGTGTTACATTTTGTAAAAATGTTACAGTTATCACTTAGGCTGCTGCCCTTACCTAGATTATTTTCCTCTCCTCCTCAAGTCTTAAACATACTATCTAATCTGAATCCTTTAAGCAATATTTTGTATTTAGGAAGAACAAGTAATTAGGCTTTTTTGTATGTAAATTATCAACTTCTAGTTAAATTTTATAAAACATTTTGTCTTATTTAGGCTATTGAAGAAGAAGGAGGAGATCCAGATAATATTGAAATAACTGTTTCAGCTGATACACCTATCAAGAAGCCAACAAAAGGCAAAGGTTAAAACCTGTTAATGCAAATTATACTGTGAAAAATCTATTTACTTAAGGTTTTTAAAAGTTTAATTGTCAAATTAAAAATAAGTCTTCACCTGTTGTGAATACTGAGAAATAGTCCTTGTGGATATCTGCCCAAATTATGAGGAGTTGTCCTTGATACAATTTTGTCCACTTGTTTATAAATGTAGTCAAATAGGGTCTCCCTCCTCCCCCCCCAAAAAACAACAAAGAAAATACAAACTTGAGGACTGTCTGTGTGGTACTGACTACTCTCACATATTTACAGGTATCCACTACTTACTGTTTTTTCTGGAAATGCTCAGCCTCTATTTAAGATTGTCATCCAACTTGAGAAAAGAAAGTGTCATGTGATGGAGGTGACTGTACACAAAAATAATAGCGGCCAGTCTAAAATTGAATTGCATGTCAATCTTAAACTGAAATATTCTTGCATAAAGAATTTTTGAGTAAGTCTTATCTGTACTGCTTGGGATAAATGCAAAAAGAAACAACATAGACTAGTGACTTGGTTTTGTTTCTAATAGTCAGTTTCACTTTCTCATGTGAAATTACTGCATTGTTAAGGAGGAAACAAAATTGTATGGAAGCTTGAAAATTTAGAAACCTTTCTACTGATCTTGTTACACAGGGCTGTGTATTTACCTCATTTCAGGTACAGTGTTTACCTCCTTTCTTCTTCAGCCCTCTAAATCATGAATGATACAGGCAAGTTGCATCTTAGGTGCATTTAACATGTGCAAATTCAGCTTTGCGTGGTCGGCAAAAATGGGGGGGGAAAAGAACAACAATATAAAAACTGCTTCTGTAGTGCGGGCGATTCTGCCTGCCATTGAACTCAATGAGTGTTTCACTATACGCAGTTTTCCCTTTACGCGCTAACCGCGGAACGGAACCCCCGCGTAAGATGAGACTTGCCTGTATACACATCACTATATTGAATTAGCCTCTGACAAGGTCCCTCTTGGATAGTCTAGATCTCCAACCTGTTACTCTGCCTTCTGAGAATATTACTGTGTGGGGCAAGTCTTTGAAAGCTGCTAGTTAAGATGTGGCTTCCAGCTTTTCTATAGCGTTAAATTGTGGGTTTACCTATAGAATATGAATCCTTCCTTTTTTTTTCAAAAAGATGCCATCTGTCTTAAGACAAGTTCTCACTTTCTCCTCTCACCCGCTCTGAAAAAACTTATGGAAATTGATTATAATGGGATACTTACTTGATTCACATGTGTTTCTGTTAACAAAAGTCCTTTGATAGAACCTGAATATAATTCACACTTCATATTTAAATTTTATAACATTACAAACACAGTGCTAGGCTGACTGCATGGAAGAATTATACTCTTACCATATTCCGATATGTTCATCTTCTAAAGTGAATATCCTGGAGGAATGTATTTATTTGTCAATATGATCTGTCATATTTTCCCAGTCTTGTCTTTTCAGAATAACCAGATTTTACCTTTTTTGGTTACTTGGTTAGGATTATATGCATTCATTTAACCTCATGATGTTGGTCTCCCCTCCTGCTTGTTTCTCTCTCCTACTGTAGAGATTTAACTTTTCTGCTAAAATGCTATTACTTTAATCTCTTATAAACCTAACAGTTTCCTCCAGTTAGAAAGACTAGCACTTGAAAAACACATTGGTCAGCTTGTCCCAGGAAGTTTTCCCTAGTAAGCAGGGGAATTTAAGCCATTAATTTCTTTGGAAACAGAGCTTTCCTTTAAGACTTAAAGTATATCTACACTACAGGTTATGTCGGCATAATTTATGTCATTCAGGCATCTGAATAAACCACCCCCACGCAACATAAATGACAGCGACATGAGAGCCAGTGTGAACAGTGCTATGGATGGCACTCTCCCGTCGGCATAGAGCATCTTCACCAGACATGCAGCTGCGCCACTGTATGTGTAGACAAGCCCTAAGACTCTAGCCATTCTGGTTTCAAAAACAGTCCTCCAATGTGAACAGATACAGTTTTCCCTCCCTGATGGACTTTGCTAACAAACTGCTGTAGTGATCTTTCTGCTGCTCATAGCTTTCTCCAAGCAGCTGTACGGTGAAGCTAATAAGTATCTAGCAGGCTTTACTGATGCTATTCAGAACTTTATGGTAAGGACAATTTTACTGCTCCCTGATCTTGATACAGCTACTGCTGGGGTGGGGGAAAGCTATGAACAGCAGGGGCTGCCACTGAAGTTGTAAGGGAAGTAGTAGATCCATTAGAAAGAGGCTGGAGGAAGGATAAGATAGAGGAGAGCCTTCTTTGGAACATCTGTGAAAGGGGAGACTAAAGCTTTTTCCATTCAAGTAGCAACTTCAAACTTTTCAGACAGCAAATCAGTTGAGGCTTTCAAAATTTAAAAAAAAGCTAATAGGCGTCTATGGTTTCAGGCTGAGATAAAACTGAGTGCTAAATAGAACTTGCTTGAATAACTTCTGTTGTGCCTCTTCACTCCTGGATTTAATAGCTAATTCCTCTTGTGTGCAGGCACTTTTTTTTTTTTTTATATATAAAGATCTTGCTTCCTTACTCTCCTGTTCAGTGCTGAATGCTGTCACCAAAATGTTGTTCTGGCCACATGTGAAGATCCTAGTAACTTAGATGTCTAGGTCAGATGTTGTAGCTCACCTACAAGGAATTATGTAATATTTTCTGTGAAACATTATTAGATGTGACCATTCTCCTGGAGCATTTGCAACCCAAGTGCTGCAGCTTTGTGCTAATGCTGGGGAACTTGAGATGGAAACATTTTGTCTATAGCATAAAATAAAACAGGATGAATGAGAAGTAAACATTAAAACAAGTTTTTATACCAAGATGCTAATGCAAGGACACTAGTTTGTTAAACTATGTTTAAGCAAGACCCATTGGTCTCACATGACAAACTTCCTTTCTTGTCTAATTTCAGGCCATAATTCCAGTTTAAAGACAGTGTGTATTGGTGGAAGTAACATGCATCTGCCTGTAGATATCTGACCCTGTTACCACCTGAATGAATTTGGTTCCTTTACTATCCAACCCCGTTGTATCACTAAAAGATGTATATGTACTAGCACATGCTATAGTACTGTTGTCTTATTCCTCCACACTACATAGCCTTCATGTCCCTAAATTATGTAGTGTCCTCCGAATGTCAGTTTTTCAAAAATAATAAAATACTTAAAGATGAGGCACATCTCTACCCCCAAAATACCCCATAGTTTTCCTGACTATTAATGACATCCACCAACACAGAATTGTGTAATCAAAATTTTATTCCACAACCTTTTGTCTGTCAAACATGCTACTTGTCATCAGTACAAAAACTGTACACAATACTGCTGTGCAGTAAAACCATAATATCTTATCCGAGAGAGAGACATTTGAAGTGACTTCAAGTGGCATGACTGTGGTTCCATCAAATTTCTTGGTATAAACCCTGCTATCTGTATTCACATACATTTCCGTGCTACTACTCCCTGGTTACCTATATCTCTGTCTGATAATTTTCAATAGGCATCTGGCTCTCCACAGGAAAAACTGATTGCTCATCTGTTTTATACTAGATAATCTTCCACCACCATTTAACTCAGTTTCCTTTGGAACACTCCTAAATGCCTCAGTCTATTAGTGCGATCTTAGCTCTGTCCCCCTTTTTTTAAAATTATTGGGCATTGTCCTGCAGTATTCACTCACCATGGATGGTGCCTCTTCCAGGTCTGAGGCCTCCCTTTGAGGCCTCTCAACCCATTGTCGTCCTCCTCACTCTGTGGGCCCACTCTTGTTCCAGGAGCTGCATCTTCCTCTTCGTGATTTGGCCCTCCAGTCATGTCACTGTATGATTTCCTCTTCTGGGGTATAGAGTCTCACTGGACCTGCTATCCAGACAGTGCCACTCTCAGTGGCTGGTAGGAGAACCTGGGCCTGCACACTATTCTGGGTTCCAGCAGAGAGACTCTGTAACATGCAGCCAAGGTCTGGTCAGTCCCCAGTCTTGCTGCTCGCTCTCTATGGACTGCTTCCTACTCCACTTCTCACATTCTTTCTCCTCTACCCTTTTCTCTCCTGAGGGCTTGTCTATACTTAAGCGCTGCAATGACGCAGCTTCATCACTGTAGCACTTAGTGAAGAAGCTACCTATGCCAATGGAAGATCTTCTCCCATTGGTGTAGAGCTCTACCTCCCTGATGGGGAAGTCCTCCTATCAAAATAACGCTATCTACACCAGGGTTTAGATATGTATCACCGTCACTTTGGGGTGTGGATTTGCCAAACCCATGAGCAGCATAGTTATACCGACATAAAGTTTGGAGTGTAGACCAAGCCATACTATACTTTTTCCTCAGGACCAGTGTCTTACTCTTTCCGTGGGTTCCCTCTTTCCCTCTCTAATGAACAGAGGATGGCTGCAAGTTTCCTTACTGCAGCCCTTTCTATTGTCAGCTTCTAGGCTTTATACTAGTCCAGCCCATGCCTGCTCAGCTGAGCTTCATCTTCCAGTCAGGGGCTGCTTTGCCAGCCTAAGCTCCTCAAGCTCCTATCATGCTAACTGTCCCTGTCTCAGCTTTCTTAACCCTATCAGGGCTGATGTGGGATGAACACCCTGTCTTGAAAGCATCTATATTTATAAGGTCTCTGTGGGCAACACACAGTCTCATCAATGTTTCTGAAATGTTATGCTACACTGTGAGCTGGCCCATGTATAGACTAATCAAGTCCTCTAGTTCAATTAGCAAGCCTTTAGGGGAGACGAATGATTCTGAAATGCTTCAAAGAACGTAAAAATGGCATTAGGTACTCTGTTCCCTGCTCACACAAATGACTTGAGTTAATCTTGAAGTTAGTTTTGAATTGCCTGTGACACTATATGGAATATGGGTGACCATTTATTATAATATTGATACCAATATCACAAAATTGCAATGAATCTTACAAGATATGCCATATAAGGTATCAGTGGAAAAGTTGATTGACTACATATAAACTTAATTATATTTAGTCAATCATCTTTGTACTGTGAGTTATAAATATATGTGGCATATTTTTATATCAAATTTGTGCTGTTTCTGGGTGACACCCCGGGACAGATTGGCATCAGCACTATCCAGCCTGCTTAATAACCTATTAAAGGCAATCAGCTATACAATTAACCTATTGAGAGAAGACAGGGACTACACCTGGTACCAGTCAGCAGGACATGTAGGGACATGCCTGTAGACAGGGGACTCCCAAATGCTTTTCCATGCCCATGTGCTATAGGTTTGTGTTTTGGGACAAAGGAAGTACAAGCCACATGGCAAAGGATGTAAAAAGGCAGCTGCATGTTTTCCATTTTGTCTTCAATCCTGCTTCTTACCTCTGGAGCAACTTCTCTACAAATTGACACATTAAAACAAAGGACATCCAAGCTTTGGATGTGTTCCATAAGGACTCTACAAGCCAGCACACTCGTTAATGCTGCTAAGAACCTGATACATACATAAGACTTCTGAGTCCATATATCTGATTGCTTTACCATTTAACAACTTTCTTTTTTTGTTCTTTTCTTTTTATAATAAAACCTTTAGTTTTAGATGCTAAGGGATTGGCTGGCAGCATAGTATTTTGGGTAAGATCCAAACTAGTATTGATCTGGTAAAGTGGCTGGCCCTTTGGGGATGAGAAGAACACTTTATATAGTGAGCAGAATTATAAATAACTCCTCACCTTACTGGACATATGTGCTGATTGGGAGCCAGAGAACTGGAATGCGATAAAGGGGGCTATGTGATTTTTCTTTTTCAGCTTCTTGATAACCAGTGTGGTGGGTCAGGAGCACCGTTTGTGACTGGTTGGTGAATCTAACTTCAGTGTTAACCACCAGTTTTGGGAGAAGCTGCTCTCCTTTTGCTGCCTGCCCTGTCCTTGGCATTTTGAGCGTTGGCTTCCCTAGGCACCACATGTCACATTGCCAGCTAAGTCTTTCCCTTGATATTAGTTCTATATTAGTAAATCTTCATGCTGCCGTTCTTCCCAAATTGCTGCTACAATTGTTCTGAGTAGAACAACCCCAGAAGAAGCTAGTTTGAACTCATCACCAGACATAAAGCAGACTGAGGTTACCCTTTTCAGCGTTGAGCTGTTTTTATAAAAAAAAATGACGTCTCCAATGCTCGGCACTGGATTCAAAATCATAACTGTGGTCTGCTGTCTCAAATATACCCAGTTATAAGGATAATCACCAAAGCTGTTGATGATGCCCCTAAGCTTACATAGAATGTTTATGCTTAACAGACTCATCATTTGGCAGATTCCTTTAAGCAGTTTACTCAGTTACAGTTTGCAGGCATCTGGGTATTGCATGGCTGGCTTCACCAGTTAAGTTGTATTCACAGATTTTATAGCATTCCAGTCAACAGCAAACCAACCACTGACACTGTTACTACCTCATGAGACTTGTGAGGAGGCATCCTTACCTGAAGTAAACTAGTAATGAACTACCTTTTTTTAGAAAGGGATTGGCAATATGTACAGATGCAAAGAGTATGTACCTCCAAACTCTAGACATCTCCATTGCTTAACTCCTTCTAAGTATATTACCACAAACCAGACTTATTTTTCTAATAGTTTTTCATGTGCTTTTTGTTAACATTAGCTATTAAATACCTTTTAAACAGATCAAATATATTCACTTTAAGCAATCTACCTGAAACTATAATAAAAAGAGTATTTTCGATATTTCTGTCTGCAAACTCTATAAACCTATTCTCTGTCGAATTTCAATATAGTAGTTGATCATTTCTGACTTGGCTCAGGTTTTTTCTTAATTTAGAGTATTGACAGTGGCATACTGGAGAAGCTATAATAAATTTTAAAATATCTTCAAAATGTACCATATAGGTTTGCAAAAATAGGAAAGTGTTAACTTTTATGTGAAGTTAATCTTATTTGGGCAAATAGTGACACTGAAGTCAAGTGAGGGTTGCAGGATCAGGACCATAATAATTAAATGCTATTGCAAAGTATTTTTTTGTAAAAGAACAATCTTTTTGGGAAAGGGGCCACCTTTGCTGAATGTGGTGCCTACCAAAACTGGCCTGATTGGGTCTGCTAGCTGCTACTGCAGGGTAAATAATAAATACAATAATCACATTTCTCACCTTTTTTCCTTAAACACTAAAGGTTCTAAAATTCTGCATATTTGCGCATCAGATATAATTTGGCCAATACGTAACTAGTGCTTGATTTGTTAGCAAAGCTTTACCTTTAACACCTACTCACATTCATATTTTAGTTAATTAAATATCCTTTTTCTCATAATCCACTAGACCCTTAGGCGGTCTGAATCATCATTTGTGTAAAGGGTTGTGAATGAGTAAGACCAGCAGAATAGTTACCTGGGTCATGTAAATGAGTTGGGAATTAAATCTGCTTGCTGATAGCATTAAACTGGCAGTTAACTGTGTTATGAATCCTTTGCCCCAGTCCCAGCTAGGGGGAGTGGTAGAGTTCAGGCAGGAAAATACCCATGCTTTAAGCCAATAGAGCTTTTTACAACATCTGGCAGTTTGAATCAATAGCAGTGCTATAAGGGTTATGAAGTATGGTGTCTAAAGTAGTGCCTTTCTCCCAAAGTATAACTGATACAGTATTGCATTCCAGACAACTTGTATTGATTGCTTAAGTTCAGGCACCCAGATTTGTGGCAGGCTCTGTTAGCAACACTGGTGTTTCAACAGGTGTTTGTTAGATGACTTGGAAGTAGGAACTTCTTTTCTCTGTGTTGCCACCTTGCTTTGCTTCATAGGCACTACCAGGTGTTCTCTAGCGACAGTAACATATGTGCCTTTTAACCCCAGGTATTGGTCCCTTAGATGATGCTGATCTTGCATAACAATTGTTCTCTCGCTGAAAAATGCTTTCTGGGGGTCTGACCTTAGCGGTGTGGGCACACTATACAATGCTGTCCTTGCTCACCTGTGGATGGACCAGTAGTAATCTAGTTCATTTACATTAGCACCATTGATTATTACTGAACACTTCAGTCTCTGAAGGCCTCTTTTTGTCAAGACATACTGTCAATATTAGAGCCATGTTGCACTAACATTAGAGAACTATCTGCATCCGCACCTTTAAGTAGTAATTGCACTGGAATAAGTTGTATTGATACTTTTTTGAGGGGCTAAGGGCATCATAGTTTCGCTTGAATATGAGGACTGTCTTTTCTCATACTTCGAACACTCTTGTAACATCAAGGAATAAATGTGAGCTTGCTTTTATTGCAATGTATTAAGGTGGATTGCAAGTATTTGATCATCATGGAGAGAAAGACTTGGAGTAACAGCAAGTGTCCTCCCATCTGGTCTAGGCTATACCAGAAAAGAAAAGAAAAGAAAAATTTCATTCTGATGCTCCCATTCATTTGGCTTCTGATGAGGACACTTTCAGAAATCCGTCTTTCAAGAAAGATGCCTTTGAGTGCCATAATGTCTGAGGACTTTCATGTTGAGGGGGAAGGGCACCTCTCCCCCCCAGTGGTTCTAGTTAATTTTTCCTGCACAAGGCAAGCAGATGAATTTTAGAAACACCCTTTGAAGAGTCTAGAGACTGACAGCTATTCAATTAAATAAGCCTTTGCTGGACACCTGTAGCATCAAGAACACTAGCTTCATGAGCATAGTGTGTATGTTTATCTGGATACCGGTGCAGGAGAAGTTCAAGGATCCAAGGTAGAACATGGAGAAGCCCCGTGAAGGCCAACAAAGCATTCAATTAGATGACTGATTTTTGTGTATTTTTTGTTTTGTTTTGTTTTAAAGAAGCAAATTGTGAAGCCAAAAGGACAAGTACAAAAGTCACTGTTCAGTACTACTGCTTTTAGTTGCATTTAATTCATTTATCCTTTGTTTATGTGGACTATAAGATTGTTGGAACGTACCTGAATATAGCCGCTACTGGAGCGATACAAATTGCCCAAGTTTAAAAAAAAAAAAAAAAAAAAAAAAAAAGTACAGTTCTAAAACAGTCTAGGTTAGACTCATGTTTCCAAGATCTGAGGATTCCATGGAGTGGAATGGATCTTTCTGTTGTGAAGTCACTCACCACCTAAGGAAGACTAGCTTCTTAAAACATGCTTTTTGATTATAATTTTTTCATTGCCACTTGTACCTTGCTAATTTCATGGTATTGCACTCCAAATATAAAGCAGCAATGCTAAACATGGCAAAAGGATGCCTTTTTAATTCAAATCTGAATTGATCTAAAAATGCATTTATAAAAACTAGTTCGGGCATTTACGTGTATTTTACTCATGTAACTAATGAGAGAGAACAGTCAATATATGCCCTGTTTGGTCAGGAAGTTTGCAAGTTTTGAAGTACTGTTTAGAACTTGCCTTTTAGAAGACTTAAAAAAAGAAAAAGAAGTTGATCTCTTTCTTCAAGAGACAAACATGCTTATTACATCAGAGGTGGATGTGGGGCTGTTTGTGCTAAGGAGTGATGAACTTTAATTGTCTAGATATATGGTCCATTCACTGGACGAAGGGGGACGGTGAAAAATTGAAGAGCAAATCATTGTGTTCCCAGTGTCAAATACACTAAGTAGCAAAAAGCCTCTATTGGCGAAGTTCAGTGATCATAATTGCCCATGTCATCCCAGCTGCATCTGGTCATGGATTCCAGCAGAAACCCAGTTGCACCAATTCTGATCAGAATGTGCGTTTTTATCTTTTCTAAAAGGTTACTCACAGACAGGCTGATTCTTGGGATTAAGTTGTTCAGTGTCTTTTATTCATGGAATTATTTGAAGTGCACAACATCTGGGTTACTCATCTAGAAAGGATAAGTGATGGGATCCAGTGGCGTTCTCAGTCGCCTTATCCACTCCCTTACACCCTCCCCCCCAAAATACACACACAATGCTAGATTTGTGACAGTTGTCTCTGAGAGGGAGATAGGAAATATTCATTGCCAGGTCTTAATTCTAAAGTTTAGGACCTAGAGTTGGTTGCTAACTACAATTATAATAATTAAAGATCTAAAATAATTAATATAAAAATAATTAGAATTATTAATAAATAAACTTCAGTGTTATCAGAATTACTACATAACTTCTTTTTAAATTTGAGAATTGAGTCTGAAGAGCAATGAGTAAATTCTAAAGGGGAGGGGTCAGAATTGAAGAAGCATCATCTTGTTAGGTGGGTCTTATTGACTGTGCACTATCCAATGATTACATACCAACTCCATTTCATAACCCTTGAGTTTCATCTTAAAACATAATGTTCTTTGGGAATTATACCACGGTGAGTGATTCAGTTGAGCTGTAGTATTATGGAGAACAGTTAATTGAACCCTACTTCTCCCGCATCATAATGCATATGTAGTCAAGCCTTACAATAGGAGTTGCTTTCAACTGTAGTCATTAGCGTATCCTGTCTTTTTAGGTAAAAAACAGGAAACTGATGAACTAAGTGGTGATGCTTCAGTGGAAGATGATTCCTTTGTCAAGGTAATAACTAAATTTATTTGAGAAATTATATACTGAACTGTTCCAGTCAGGTAAATGAAGCAAAGTTTTAGCTGAAAAGCTCCATTTCACACAAGTTAACTTAGATGGAGATGTAAATCCTTGTTCATGCTGTGTTTACACTACTACAAGATATTTGATCATCTCTTATTACACACATTCAATTATATGGCTTGATTTATCTTGATGCATAACTTTCTGCACGTGAGCATGCTGTGTGCTTCAAAATAAATGGGAACTCTAGGAATGACAATAATAAACAATGTTGAAAATGTAGCTGTTTAATATTCTTTTGAAGAAACAATGGCTCTGTTTCACTGGAAGGAAAATCTAGCTTATGCCTCTAGTTATACCGTATGTTCTTCTGATTGAAAGGAAGGTGAGTTGGAGGTTCAAGATGCAAGCGATCAAGATGGAAATGATGAACTGAAGGACTTTGAAGAAGCTGGTGAAAATGAAGAAGAGAACTCGCATTCTAAAGAACTGCCTCCTTCAGAAAAGAAAAAATATTCTGATTCAAAACAGGGAGAGACAACAGAAGATGCAGAGAAGGATTTTGAAAGCCAGGTACCTTGCCACACTTGTTAAAATCTATATGAACTTTCACCAGAAAAACACATTTCTGTTTAGTCTGTTTAAAACTCTTTGGGAAGCTAAAGTTTGTCTCTTTCAGTCTGTGTTATTCAGCTCACTAAAAGAGGTAGTACTTACTTTAAACTCCTCTGCTCCTCTTAATCTGTTTTAGGAGTACAGAGCTGAATCTCCTGACTCTCTAGATGCTTTTGTAAATATCATCATTATTAGCTTGTTTGGCAAGCCCCTTATCTGTGTTTTCAACTTAGGAAAATGATCTTCAGGACACAGAAGATGATACATTTCCAACTGTCCATGTAAGTTCCAAACAGTCTTGTTAAACTTGTGATTAGGAAATTGAAGCAAAGCCTGGCTTAAAGTGACCTCCTTTCTCAGTTAAGTTATCAGGCTTGCACCTTTTGAGCTTCTGATGGTATAATACAGATGTTTACAAATGACTGCAATGCAAGATTTGCTCACTATATTATGGATGGGCCTGGACTTCGAGATGTCCTCTCAAAGTGACTATACTTGGCTCTTGGGGGGGCATTATACACACATTTAGCTAATCGACCTGAAAATACTTTGAGGTACCTCTTTAGTGAAACTTGAGAACTATATGTAGTATCTCTAACACAATGTATACAAAACCCTCCTCTCTTTCATTTCAGAACTTCATTTCCGAAGTTAAAATTTTAAAAATGATGTTCTGGAAATGAAGGTTCAGATACCTTTTTAAAAAGGTAAAATTCTTCCAGTTCTGAAATTCATACAGAGTTCCAGACAAGTCTGATGAAGACATCCAGAATGTGTGAAATATATAGTGGAAACAGATCATCTTCCCCCTCTCAGTTAACCTTTATAACCCAAAAAAGTAAACATTTCTTAAACAGCATATGTATCAGACATTTGTTGTATATTATTCGAACCAGGGGCTCTCACACTTCCAAGGCTAACACTAATTAATTGCCTTTGATGAAACAGTGCAACAGAACAGAGATCATATTACTTGTTACTCTTGTTCTGAAGACGGTAACTCTAGAACACATATCAAGTAACACTTTGACTACAATAGAAGTTGGTAACATGTTGCCACCTGTTGTAAATTCCCTTTAATGGAAAAGGGAACTTTTATAGAAAGGGAACTGTTCTTAAGTGGAAAACAAAGATGTTACTGAATGCTGTGGTATGAATTCTCACTGGCTACAAAAGATGGTATAAACAATGTGTACCATCAACTTCTAATTAAACTCTTTAGTTTATGAATTAAGGAACTGTTTCCAAAAATTTGGATTACTGTGGACTTGAAATTCATAACTGTTGTGCTTAAACTCTCGTAGCTAACAGATACTTAAACTTGATTTCCCTCTGTCTTGCAGAATGGTGAAGAGGAAGAAAATGAAAAAGGTATGTTTTGAAGTTTAGTAGAGTTGAGAGGTTTTAAAAACGCCTTAAACTGGTAGATTAAAAGTGAAACTTGCTTAATTTTTAGTCTAACGTTAGGTTTGTCTCCAGTATTAACTATTGACTATCTCTGTATTAAGCTCACTAAGATCCATGTACTCAGTGGATTTATTTTTCTCTTAAAAGTGGATGATAGTACATATCAGTTACTGTGGTGGATGTATGCTTATTATTAATTAAACAAAAACAAACCAAATATGCAAGGACATCTGTTTCTATGGTGCAGTAAATCTTGATGCACAAATTGAAGACTTGCACTGCAGTAACTGGTAGATGCTTAACTGAATGAGACAGTACATTAATATAGTGAACTTTGAAAACTCTACCAATTATGGACCATCATCTACTTGACTTTTCACATACGTGCTGCCAAGTTGTGCTTAGGATGGTAAAGGAAGCTTTCAGAAACATGGAGGAGTCTCAACAGCGGCATTTTTTTAAAGCCATTCTACTTACTAACACTACAGAAGCAACGTGACACATCTGACCAACCAGAGACTTTCTGGAGAGAAGTCAAAGGATTCTACATATTGTGGACTAGAAAGGACATGGAGCACTTTCACTTTAAACAAGATGGACAGTATTGAAGTTACAGAATAAACCTACAGACTCACTGTTTACGAGGGACCCTATCGCTGAAGCATCTGTTTTGTGTGAATGCAAGAATATTGTTGGAGATACTACTTATGGGACTGAGAATGAATATTGAAAATCTGCGAAGTGGATGAAGACTGAAAACCAGTTTGCTACGAACTTTGAAGTTCACACTTCGGTTTCTGCAGCAGACTTGTACAGCTATCTTGACTGCCAAACAACCATTCAGAAAGGAGGATCAAGACAGAACCTTGAAACTGTATTGAAGACTGACTTAGACTCTCCCGACTATAACTCTTAAGGATTTTGGAAGGTTAAAAGTCTTAAAACAAGGAAGTTTTCAAACATTGATTAAATCAAACTGCAAGCATCTGAAGAAAGCCTTTCTTTATGGCATATTAACACCTAAAGTGGAAAATGGATACTGGCTATGAAAAACTGGTATCTGCAGGATGGAACCATTTTCTGACTCCTACTGTTTGTTGGTATTTGTTTTAGAAAATGTGTTTTGCCATGGCGAATAAGTGATCCTGGGTGAAGAATTTATTTACATGTTAATACACCTTGTTTTTTCCCCCTAACCTTCCATCAGTGCTAATAACTGGCTTTGTATTTTCTAGGTCCTATTCTAGCTTATGCATATGAAATTGTTTAAACTTCTTGTTTTGCCATATTTATTCCTGTTAAATCCTCTTAGATAAAGCAGGTTCTGGTGATGGTATACAAGAAGTATCTAAACCTCTACCTTCAGAAGAAAGCCTAGCTGAGGCTGATCATTCGGCTCATGAAGAGATGGAAGCTAACACATCCGTGAAAGAAGCTGAGGATGATAACATATCGGTTACAATCCAGGCTGAAGATGCCATCACTCTGGATTTTGATGGTGATGACCTCCTAGAAACAGGTAAAAATGTGAAAATTACAGATTCTGAAGCAAGTAAGCCAAAAGATGGGCAGGATACCATTGCACAGAGCCTGGAGAAGGAAAGCAAGGATTATGAGATGACTGAGAACCATAAAGATGGTAAGAAGGAAGACTGCGTGAAGGGTGATCCTGTCAAGAAGGAAGCCAGAGAAGGTTCAAAGAAAGCAGAATCTGGAGACAAAGAAAAGGACACTTTGAAGAAAGGTCCCTCGTCTACTGGGGCCTCTGGTCAAGCAAAGAGGTTTGTCTTTCTATGTCCGTTCTTTACGATACTGAGTACCAGCATTCAGTAAGATCACTCTACATTAAGGGGGTAGCAGCAAGCATCTTATAATTAATATCTTATGCTCCTGCCTATAGATTTTTTTTGACCGCCATAAGTTACTTTTTAAAAATTCAAGATCTTCGTATAGACACTATGTCCTACTGATTGCATTGTCGAATTGTCAGCATTTTATTTTTTTTTTTCAAATTGACAAGTTTAAGTATCCTTGTGGTGATGGTAATGAACAGCTATCAGTTCTAAGAACACAAAATGAAGTCAAGTCCCCGTCCTGAAATCTGGAGAAGATTGCCATATATCCACTGAATAGAATTGTCAGAAAATCTAGATCTTCAGGCATCTTGGGGAAAATCAGTGCAAGAATCCATAAGGGAATCATTTTGTACAAATATAACCCAGTCCACCCCTTTTTGAAATGTTAACTTGCCTGTTAGTAGTAGTGTATAAAATACGATATCTAAAATTCTGTATTTTCAATTTTCTTCTGATGATTTGCTTCTCCAGCTCTGCTAAGGAATCCAAAGAAAGCAAAACAACATCAAAGGATGATAAAGGTAACTTACCTCCTACTGTAGCACTTAGTTTTATATTGCTATATCTTGTGATTTAAACATAGAATACTGTAAAAATGTATCCATAGTAATTGGATAGCCACCTTTTACTTTACGCGATACTTGGGAATCAATCTAGGAAGTGACCAAAAGCTAAATTTATTGCAGAACATCTCTTAACCTGTTATATCTTCCTTGCTATGGACTAAAATGGCTTAGCGAATTGGTTCAATTTTTGACTGAAGTCAATAATGGTAGGAGTACACTAGGCCTTAGTTTTCCTGTGGTTTTTTTATCCTTCAAGCTCCTTTCAAGTCAGTTATCCCTAATCAAATAAGTGAAAACCCATCAGTCTACTTCAGATCAATCATGAGCAGAAGGGCAGCTCCATTTCTGGTTCTTGTGGCTTTATTTTGAAGAATCTGTATTTTAGATACAGAACCTAAAGTTAGTCACAGCCGTGTCTGTTTATGTATAATACTCTAATCTTTTCTTCTAAAATTCATGTACAGTAAAACCTCAGCGTTACGAACACCTCGGGAATACAGGTTGTTTGTAACTGAAATATTTGTAATGCTGAAGAAAACGTTATGGTTATTATTTCGAAAGTTCACAACTGAACATTGATTTAATACAGCATTGAAACTTGACTGTGCAGAAGAAAAATGTTGCTTTTAACCATCTTAAACTTTCCCTGTATTTTTTTAGTAGTTGACATTTAACACAGTACTGTAGTGCATTTGCTTTTTTTGTTTTGTCTGTCTGATTGCGAACTTCTGGTTCCAAGTGAAGTGTGTAGTTGACCACTCAGTTTGTAACTCTGAGGTTCTACTGTATATAGAAATTGTCTTGGCATTGCATTGTTACCCTTTTTAAAAAATGAAAGCTGTCAACTGAGTAGCAGTACCAGCAGCAATGCCAGTTACAGGCATTTGTTTACTATATAGTTAGCAGAGTCTTAACTCCTTTTAGCTATTGGTCTGTTAGGGAAATTCCATTTGCTTTTACTGTATCTGATGTTACAACAAGAATTACATAGATAGTAGTTGGTGAGCATAGTAAAGTAACTGCTCTCCAAGCCTAAAAGTCCATAAACACTGGGGAGAATCACACTGAGGGTCCATATCAAAGTCCTTAAATTGTCATGCATAGAGTTCTTGTCCCCATCACGAAACATTTTATTTGGAACTAAACAGAATGCTATCCAGCAAATGGAATTTGTCTCCAGAAAAACACCTCACATGTTGAATGTGAAATTGTCACTTCCCCCATAGTATTGTAGATACATGCTCATTATGTTCTTTTTGTATGTTTAACTTCATGCATAACTTCAAGTAACATTTTAATAACTAGGATACAGCAACTCCATTTTGTTACAACTAAAGCATAAGATGACAACTAAAAGATTTTCACAGAGGTATCTTAAAACATGTGGACACTTACAGTTTGCTGGATTTGCAGTACACTGTTAAAAAAAGGTCTAAGCATTAGGTATTCATAAAATTCCCCATCTAAAATTTTTAAATATAGTACACTTAAGCATTACAGTCAATGACTTAGTTCAAATTTTTCCCTTTTGTTATTACTTAGGCTCAGTACAGAATAAGTAGTCTTTTTTCCAGATGACATGGGAAAAGATTAAGGACCCTCCAATAGGATGGTGGCAAGTCAGTTTTTAGAATAAATCGTCTGTAGGGTTGGAAGTTCCAATTTTGGTACTATTGGCATTGCCTGTATGTATGCCTAGGACCCTGTTTCAATAATACATGCATTTGAATACAAACAATTGCAAAGTCATATATCTAGGTATGACCTGCAGTCTTTGTTCCTACAGCATCTTGAAAAACAGTGATTCTGAAAAAGATTTAGGGGTCATAGTGGATAAGCAACTCTACACAAGCTCCCAGTGTGATGCTCTGGCAAAAATGGCTAATGTGCTCTGTAGATGTATAAATGGGAGTAGTGAGTAGGTAGGTGATCTTGCCTCTCACTAAGGCATTGGTGAGTACTGGAATACTGCATCCAGTTTTACTGTCAACATTTTAAAAGATGTTGAAAAATTGGAGAGGGGTCCAAAAAAGAGCCACAGAAATTATATGAAGTTTGTGAGAAAATGTTTTACAGTGAAAGACATAGAGCTCAGTCTTCTTTTTTAATAAGCTAAAGGATTGAGGTGACTTCGCAGTGCTGTATAAGTATCTTCACGAAAAGACAATACCAGGCACTAAAGGATTCGTTAATCTAGCAGAGAAGTGCATAATAAGAACCTAATGGCTGGAAATTAAAGCCAGACAAAGTGAAATAAGGCGCACATTTTTAACAGCGTGATTAGCCACTAGACCAAACTACCAAGGGAAGTGATGGGTTCTTGATCTGTCTTCAGAAAAAGACTGGCTGCCTTTCTGGAAGATGTTTTAGTCACACTAGTTTATTAGGCTAAGTACAGGGGTAGCTGGATGGATGAAATTCTATGGTATGTATTATACAAGAGGTCAGACTATATATGAACTAATGGTACCTTTTCTCAAAGTATGAATTGAGGTAATAATAACTTTTATTTAATGATCATGGTAACATTAGACTACATCTTAGTAACTTCAAGTTTTCTTTGTGAAACTTGTTCCAGGAAGTGCAAGCAGTGTTAGTGGTAGCAGTGGAAGTTCAACTAGAAACCTATGGGTTAGTGGACTCTCTTCCAACACGAAAGCTGCTGACTTGAAAAATCTCTTTGGCAAATATGGAAAGGTATTTCTTTGTGTTCAGTATTTTGATTGAAAGAACTAAACTGACAAATGTTATGTTTTAACATGAGCTGATCTAAGACCATATCTGACTGACCAATATAAAACCTAAATTGCATAACGGTAACATCAAGAGTATCTTGGCAGTGAAGGAAGAGGTTTTTGTTGGAGTAGCTTCTGAGAGAGATGAGGGGAGGTGCGGATATTGAGTTACTACCTACATACCAACTGAGTTCTCATTTCTCCTTCCCAAAACCTGCAAAGGTCAGTCTCTGTCTGATGCATATGCCATAGTCTGGAGTAGTCAAATGGAAAGGTTTTGTAGCACAGCCTAAAATGACCTCTTCATGTCGGGATTAAGGAGGAGTTGGACTGCATAAGTTATCACTTTCTCATAGCCAGAGTCTAATTCTTTTTGATCCAAAAGTCTTTGTTTCCTCTGAATAGGAAAGGTTGTGGCTTTTTTTTTTTTTTTGGTCTGAGTGGCTTATTTGTCTATTTAAAGCTTGTTCCCAGTTGACTTCTAAGCTAAACGGTGAAACCTCTTAAATTGAAATAAGCATCCATGCAACCTTCTGCACCTTAAAATAACACCTTAATGTAAATACACAGCTCTGTTAGAGACAGCTGCTAACCTCATTTTATAGTTTTGGGTTGGGGAGACCTGCAAAAGTCGTGACAGTGGTCTAGGTATTAATTTGACTTAGCTTTCCATGTTTGTAACAAAACTTTTTAAAATCTATAAAACTGTTTATACAGGTTTGTTTCCTAGGCATGGTATGTAGACTTGACACCAGGACTTCATGGATTCTGCCGACATGCAGTTTGCCACAGAATCTAAATCTTCATTTACATATTTTTATGGTCTTATAGTTGCATCTGTTTAATCTTCAGAAGCTCTTTACAGTGTCTTCCTCAGGTTGCAGACCTCCTGACACAAGCTCAGGAGTGTACAGTGCATCTCAATTGGTTATTAGAACCAGAAGCCTGTATTTATAAATTACATATGAACACTATTCCACTGCTGGTTATTCTAACAAACACCTAACTGATATGTATATCCCACAGTCCTGAAATGCTTCCCACACCACCTCAGATGTTGACATCCTTAACTGTTCCTATTCAAGTGATGAAACCTCCAGCTCTGTCCTTTTCTCCTTCTACAATGCAGACTTGCATTACTGGAAAATAAATAAATCTATGGTCTATCAAAAACTGAATTTAAGAACAGTGTAAACAAAAGTATATCAAAAGAGGCTACAGTACTGCATGTTTAAACGTTCATTTATTGAAGCTGCTGCCTCAGTGCTGCAGAATCTAGAAATGACGCCCTAGCATTTATGTACTTTGTAGCAAGATTGACCTAACTGGGAGCCAGGGGTGACACCTTGCTCAATGCTTTCCTCTCAGCAAGAGGCATCCTGGCACACACTACTGAAATTACTTGACAGTCTGATATTGACTCTCGAAAGAGATTCCCTCCTCCATATGTATATGTGGAGTGGATTGCTGCATGGAAATTTGAGTGCCAGTATAAGTTGTTGGTTTCTCACTTGTCTAGCCAACAAACTTAAACCAGTGTGGTAAAGTTTCAACAAAATGTTACTTTAGTGGATGAGTACTAATTTTATTCTTGTATTTCATATACAGTAAGACTTTTTAAACTTGTGTTAGATCTACTTTTGAGCAGATCCACAACTTGGCATTACTAAGCTGAGAGTTGGGGTAACATATTCAAGACTTCTGAAAATTTTACCCTTAGTGAGAATTTTCGCTAAGAATAGAGATTATCTTCTCCTGTCTCTACCAGCTGCATCCAAAATGTTAAGCTTTATTCTTCAAATTTAATATATATTTTTAGGTCCTTAGTGCAAAGGTGGTCACAAATGCACGAAGCCCTGGAGCAAAGTGTTATGGCATTGTAACCATGTCTTCCAGTACAGAGGTGGCTAGATGTATTGCACATCTCCATCGCACAGAGCTACATGGACAACAAATTTCTGTTGAGAAAGTAAGTTTAGTCCATACTCCTTACATAAGGATTATTTGTGTATGTGGTCGCATTCTATTAAATTTACCTTTCTAAAAAATGTAGGTAAAAGGTGATCCTTCCAAGAAAGAGCTGAAGAAAGAAATTGATGAGAAATCTGGTTCTGGTAGAAACATGGGGGATAAGAAGACTGCATCAATCGATAAAACTAGCAAGTAAGAGCTTGCTTTACATCTTTTGGTTTGATGGACTGTCTAAACAAAAAGGATATATAGTTTCAGTACACATTCTCACTGTCTCTCTTTATGTCCTTTTTTAACAAGAACTCAGTCAGCCAAAAAAGAAGAAAAGAAATCTGACAAATCGGAGAAAAAAGAAAGTAAAGAAGCTAAGAAAACTGAAGGTAAAGATGAGAAGAATGATAATGGATCAAGTGGCCCTAATCAAGAATCCACTAAAAAAACTGAAGAAAAGAAACGAATAAGTATGCAATATAGCTTTTTTCCTATTGCCTCTGTTTTCATCTTTTCATTTGCTTTTACGGCAGCAGATAATACCCAAGATGCCACTGCATCTAAACCCTAAAACCTTGTTTCCTTAAAACCTTCAGTAATAGGGCTGTCATCACTAAGAAAGTCATTCTAGTGCTGTCTTACAAACTACTAGATTTTTGTATGACTGTTTATTACACAGATATGTATTGACATACCTGTCCTATCATAGTCATCTTAATTTTTAAGATTCATATCTTGCATTTCAGCAAGTAAATTTTCCAGAGCAGGCATCTTAAAATGTTAGGTTATTTTCATTTGTAACTGTAGTGTTAAATCAAAACCACTTTAATTCATACTTGTTTTAAACCCATTTTTCTTAGGTGGAAAAAGTCCAAGTCAGATGGTAGTTCTAGACCAAACAAAAGGAGATCAGGGTCACACTAGGACAATGAGAAGGGGAAGGTTTGATAAAGTAAGTATCTCTCTAAACTTAACACACAGTCCTTGTCTGTCTCCACATTACTTTCTAACCACCTCGTCTCCAATTAATAAGCCAAGTAACTATCTGCAGATAGTTGTTAGCTTCAGAATAGTCTAAGGTATCAACAGCGTTGTCCATGCTAACTAGTTCTTGAGGTTGTGATAAACTAAACTACTATAGTATCCAGAAATCCCCCTAGTCCCATGTGACTTTTGAAATAACTGGAATTTCTGTCTACAGCCACTGATGCTAAGGAACAAAGAGCGTTTCATTCAAGATAAAATGAAGTTCAGGGAGTACAGAGGTAGAAAGGATATCTTGCCTTTTGAGAAAATGAAGGAACAAAGAATGCGGGAGCACATGGTTCGATTGGAACGAATACGTCGAGCAGTTGAGCTCCGAAGGTAGTGATCAAAATTTTTTGTTTCAGTTCAAACTACTTTAAGACAATTGGGTAAAATTGCTATTAGAAATCCAATTATAGGGCATTTCATCAAGCATTTTCCATGCTCAGATTTCAAATTGGTATGAAAATACACCTCTACCCCGATATAACGCTGTCCTCGGGAGCCAAAAAATCTTACCGCGTTATAGGTGAAACCGCGTTATATCGAACTTGCTTTGATATGCCGGAGTGCGCAGCCCTGCCCTACGGAGCACTGCTTTACCGCGTTATATCCAAATTCGTGTTATATCGGGGTAGAGGTATACTTCAGTCAAATATCAAGTCCATATTTGGTGCAAAAAGTTGGAAAATAGTGTCCATAGAGTAGAATAACGGATATGTATTTCATAACTGTCTGTGGTATGTCAGTTCTTACATGTGATCAATCTGTTTCTGTAAACTCTTGACATCTTTAGTCCAATTGACTGTAATAAGTGTGACTAGAAATAGCTAATTCCGTAAGTACACCTTAATGACAAGGGGGCATGATATGGGATTGGTATTTTTGCCACAAATAAGCCAATCTGTCTTACTTTGAAGCTGGATAGATACTCTGCTTTGTTCTGCTCCCTCTATGTGGGTCAAGCTCGGCAAAGGGAGCAGAAGCAACCCATGAGTTACCTGTTGGTTGGGGATTTCCCCTGTGGTATGGGGATTTCCAGCAGGTGTAGAGCTGATATAACAGGCTCCTACATCTCCCTCCCTGCAGCCTAGTGCGGCGGGGGAGGGGGAGGAGGAGAAGGGAAGGAGTGGGACCATGCTGCACTCTGACATGTAGCCCAGCTATAGCCAGCTATTGTCAGAATTGGGAGAGCAGTAATTAGCCCCCTGATGATGATTCTCTAGCTCTGCTGGAGCTGCCACAAGCTGTATACAGCAAAGAATCTAACTCCCACCTTGTATATCTTTGCTAGGCTGTCAGCCTGGCAGAGTCAAAATGCAGACAGTAGCAGCAGAGAGGTGCCAATTAAAAAAAAAAACCCTAACACCTACTCCCCGTTCTATCAACATTGAATCTACGTGCACCTCAGATGACCTCTTAAATAAATGGGCTTTGTAGCATGCCATACAGATTACCCACTTTGGGCTGTTTGGGACAAAGGAGGAAGTGAATTCCCAAAAAAGGGCCCTACCAGCAGCCGTGTCTTTCAGTTTGAACACCTGCTGACTACAGCTGTGGCAGTATTGCACAGGACAAACAAGTCTCAAATAAACAACTACTATAAGCCATACTTTTTAAATTCATGTTGTAGACGAAGAGAACTTGCTGAGAGAGAGCGTCGTGAAAGAGAACGCATTCGAATCATACGTGAACGTGAGGAACGTGAGCGCTTGCAGAGGGAAAGAGAACGATTGGAGATTGAAAGACAAAAACTGGAGAGAGAAAGAATGGAACGAGAGCGCTTGGAAAGAGAACGGATTCGTATTGAACAGGTACAGGCCAGTATGCACAAAGTGCAGTGTTACATCAAGTTACAATATTGTACTTAATCCTTTCCATTTTATTTGCTGTGATTCTCTTAAGTAGAAAATATAACTTGTAAACAGTGAACTTTCCCTCTGGCTGTTCAGCAGCTTATATGGAGAGTTGTCTAGATCTCAGTGGAAGTCCACAACCAAGAGGCTAAAGGATTCTTTTGGCCACATAAATCTAACTTAAATCTGCAAGTATTTCTTCTATAACAGGGGTAGGCAACCTATGGCACGTGTGCCAAAGGCGGCACGCGAGCTGATTTTTCAGTGGCACACTCACTGCCCGGGTCCTGGCCACCGGTCCGGGGGGCTCTGCATTTTAATTTAATTTTAAATGAAGCTTTTTAAACATTTTAAAAACCTTTGTTTACTTTACATACAACAATAGTTTAGTTATATATTATAGATTTATAGAAAGAGACCTTCTAAAAACGTTAAAATGTATGACTGGCACGCGAAACCTTAAATTAGAGTGAATAAATGAAGACTCGTCACACCACTTCTGAAAGGTTGCCGACCCCTGTTCTATAACTATGAATTTACTGCAAACAGAAAATATGAGTGCCTTTCAGGGCATATTGGTACTAGAAATGTTAAAACTTTCTAGTGACAAACTCTTGGCTAATGAGATGGCATACCAAAGGTCCTATCATTCTGCTTTTTCATATAGTGAGTTATGTCTAATAGATCCCAATAGTCTCAAACTACTTCTTTGTATTGCAGGTTTCTCCAGAATTTGTACAGAAATTGAATTTTGATCTGATTGTGTGTGGGGAATTCATTCTGTATTTGTAGCAATGTTGTATATTTGCCTCTAGTTCAAAGCTAATGTGTTCATTATGCAGTAATCCTCTCTTATCTTTTTGGTAGGAGCGTCGCAAAGAAGCAGAGCGTATTGCTCGTGAAAGGGAGGAGCTTCGTCGACAGCAGCAGCAGCTTCGTTATGAACAGGAGAAAAGGAACTCTTTGAAACGTCCACGTGATGTAGATCACAGGTAGTGTATTTTCCAAGTTGCTAATCTGTTGCTCCTGCCACCAAACAACCTCTGTTTATCATTAAGTGGGCCCATGCAGAGAACACTTAGTTGGCCAGGATTCAACACTTGCCACCATAACCGAGTACCCAGTGCTGCTGACCTACTTGCTAAGGACTAATACAGCGGTTCTCAAACTGTGGGTCGGGACCCCAAAGTGGGCCGCAACCCTGTTTTAATGGGATCGCCAGGGCTGGCGTTAGACTTGCTGGGGCCCAGGGCTAAAGCTTGAGCCCCACAGCCCAGGGTCAGAGCACAAGGGCTTCAGCACTCGGTGGTGGGGCTCAGGTTACAGATCTCCCACTTGGGGCTGAAGCCCTTGGGCTTTGCTCTCCTCCCTCCTGGAGCAGTGGGGCTTGGGCTGGCTCAGACATCAGTCTCCACTCCTGGGGTTGTGTAGTAATTTTTGTTGTCAGTGTAATGAAGTTTGAGAATCCCTGGACTAATATGCCTAAATCAATGTAATGTAACTGTGGAGAGAGACAATTCTGTACTAGGAAGGAAACATCTTATGATAGAGCCCTCATTGCCCGACAAGAGCATAACGTACACGTGTGTGCATGCTATTTTACTGTCCAGCTACCACTTCTTGGTGTTAAAACTTCAGATCCTGGGAGCTGGATGGTTCAGTGAATCTGTAATGCAATGAAGAGCCTTTGGCCTCTAGATATCTGTATCAGTTTCTTCCCAGTTGAGTGGTCAGTGACAAAAACTGTTAGCTGGCAGATGTTTGCCCCATCTGACTTGAACAGGCGGCGTTACACTTGACTACTTGTCAGATAAGAATGGAACTAAAATTCTTAGTTAGTATTTTCAACAGTGTGTAAGGAATCACCTAAAATCAATCAATCATCGAGGTGGTCATGATTTTCCCATCGGTCAAAATACGGCTGCTTCTATCAATGGTGTACGTACTTCATGGGAAATAGGACTTCAGTTTTCAAGGCCATTAATTGCACATTAATGAACACACAGCCTTTCTTTAGAGAGCCTGCAAATAGACTAAATCCGATCTGTTCTGTTCATAGTTCTGTGATTTAATGTCTCCAATGACCGGGCTAACTGGGACATTCTGCATACTGTTCTCCTCCACATGTCAATGTATTTTAGTTCTTGTAATTTTGTCTGAAAGACAAAACTTACCTTTAGTTCTACTGATGTTCACTGGTCACAGATTCTACCCTGTGCAGAAATCAAACCCTGGGCCCTTACTAGTAGTCTCGGATGTTTGTACAGATAGTATTTTAGAACCAAGAATGTTTGTCCACTTCAGGCAGTCTGAGGTAAAATGGAAACTATCATGTGTTCTAGATTTTTTTTTTTTAACATGACCTTCATTAGAAAGCAGTGAACTAAGTCGTGCATTTATCAAATTCACTGATGAAAAATTGGAACAAATTATCAGTTCTAAGCATAGTTACAGGAGTTGGAGACTTCTTGAAGACTAAATAACGGACGGACTCACTTGAAGAAAACTTTTTATCTCTTCTGTACTATAGTAAAAAGACCACAATTCAAATATTGTAACTTGCTGTAAAATATTCATTAAAAATGTCTGTTTTTAAAGGCGAGATGATCCCTACTGGAATGAGAATAAAAAGATGTCCTTGGATACAGATGCACGCTTTAGTCATGGTTCTGATTACAGTCGCCAGCAGAATAGGTTTAATGACTTTGACCACAGAGAGAGGGGGCGATACCCAGAGGGTTCATCAGTGCCATCATCCTCTTTTGAAAGGTATGATTGTGGACAATAGTTACTAAGATTTTTACTTTTAAGAGGTACTGGAGACCTGCTTGAGACTCAGAGAAGTGTTTGAGATTTCTACCCTTGAGTCCCTAAGACAGATACTGCGGGAAATAGCCTTTAATAAGGCTTGATGTTTGGGTTCAGCATTTCAAAACAAAACACTGAGAAGTGTCTCTAGTATTCATAGGAGGCTAATAGAGCTACATTGTCATGGCAGTCTAGATAGGATATTGATGTAATATGTGGCTAAATGGCAACATTTGCCCAAACAGACTTTTTCTTAAAATTCATAGACTAATTTAATTTTATACTTTTTCAGTTGGAGCTCTGGTTTATCCAGCCCATTTCATAATCCTGGAAATAAGTTTCTGTAATAGTGTTCAGTTCTGTAACAATGTTCTGATTGTAGGAATTAAGTGTTCTGAAACCTGCTGTGAGTTGAACCTTGTCACAGTTACAATAAGTGTAGGTGTTCACATTTTGTAATTCCAGGTACATAGCTACTAAATTGACTGAACTAGGTAAGGAAGCAACTGGTGTTCTAGCTGAAGTTAGTGGACTGGGCAAATAACGTGTCCTGCCCTCCAATTTGTACAGGCGAGAACGCTTTGTAAATCAAAGTGAAGGAAAAAAGACGCGCCCGACAGCGCGAAGAGAGGAGCCTGGGTTTGAGAGGTACCCTAAGAATTTCAGTGAGTCCAGAAGAAATGAACCCCCACAACCAAGAAACGAACTTCGAGATACCGACAGACGAGAAGTGCGAGGAGACAGAGATGAGAGAAGAACAGTGATAATTCATGATAGGCCAGAAATATCACACGGTCGTCATCCAAGAGAGACTGGTTCAAATCCACCTAGACAAACGAATTGGAAGAATGAGGGAGGCATAAGCACAGACAAACGGGATGCCAGGTAATAGTCTGCTGGATGTTAGACAAAGCTGTACTGCTAGTGATTCCAGCAAAATCAATTTATAGCATCATTGGTAACACTAGAATTTGCCTAAACAAACAAACAAAAACTAGATAATCAGAATGGCACAGTTTAAAACTTGCATTCTGTTCATATTGTTTGCCATAACTTGACTGTACAGGGAATCCTTGGACTTACGATGCGCCACTTATGACGCTTTTCAATTGACTGCCTGTTTTGCCCTTAGGATGCTCATTTTGCACAAAGTTCCTTTGAAATCACTTCCTGGTTGCGATATACTGGTGTGGAGCTGAAAGGGGTCGCTTCTGATTGGCTTTGAGGCAGCAGCATAGCTTGTTGCCGGGTAGGGTTGCTGCTTGTTTTTGATTGGCTCCTGGCCCTGGGCTCAGCCAATCAGAAAGCTTGAACAGTGATTGGGTAAGGCTCAGTATGTGTGCTGTTCTCCCTGGCTTTCTGAGCTTGTGTTGCCAGCATTCTGAGTAGCATATGTGAGTTTATATGTTGGTTTGAATACTGTTTAAAAAAATACAGTGTACGGTAAATACATTGATGTTGCAACATTAGTCATCTATAATTCATTTAGTACAAAAATCTAGGTTATTGTGGTGAAAATAGTGTATCAAGCCTTGCTTCAGGAACCAATCCCCCCTTCATACCATTGATTCCTATGGGAAAAGCGGTTTCAACTTACAACGCAATTCTGAGGAATGAATTGTGTCGTAAGTCCAAAGACTCCCTGTATTGCTTATTGTTCATGCTTTCTGCTATGCTCTTCTTGGGCATGCATAGTAGCAGGGTGGTAAGTAGCTCTTTGAGAGAATGTAGGATGCATCCTATTTTTATTAGCAACTTTTTTGAGATGAGTTAACTATTCAGACACAATTCAGATGTATACATTGTTTCTTGGGAAGTTACTTGCAAGTAACTAAGAACCTAAAATATACAGAAAATTGGACTCTGTCTAGCCTACACACAAAGTTGTTACCAGCTACTGCCTTGTGCCAATAAAAGAAAAAATTGATTAGGTAATTCTCTTACAGAGGAGAGAGACCAGAGAGATCAGGAAGAGAGGTGTCTGGACATGTGAGAAGTGCTGCTCCCGGTAGCCGTAGCAGCGCTTCTGGTTATGGAAGCAGGGAGGGAGAACGGGGAGTCATGGGAGAAAGAGGAAGTGGAGGACAAGTAAGTATCTTTACTGCTCTATACCTGTTTAATGTTTTCTGAAACTGTTGGAGAATGAGCTAACCCTGTACCCATAGTATTTATACTGCTGTGCAGTGCTAAAGGGTAATGTTTTTTTTTTTTCCATTAAATATCCAAAAAGTGAGTGTCCATTACTTCTCTTGGTGATCTAATGTGCTTCAGGTGAATCAGAACGATGGATGTAGCTGCTGTTTGAACCACTGATATCACATCAACTGGTGGGGAGAGTAGTTCACTGGAATACAGTGCAGCCTTCTCCCTAGGAGCTGAGCATTCTGTCTCAGATAATTATGTACCTGACTTTCTAAAGCGTTCGGTAACAACAAAAATCCCAAGAACAATTAGAGTTCTAATCTTGCCCTTGCTGGCACTGTAGTCTGTAGTGACAACCGTGCTAGTGTGACATTGGCTAACCAAGAAACTCTAAGACTCAATTTCTTCTCTGATACCTACAGATAACAGTAACCACCCTTCAAAAAAGGGGAGTATAGCTATTGCTGTTCACACCCTGCATCAGTTTCCCTACCTGGAGAAGTTATTAGTCCACTGTTACAAAACAGGTCAGTGTCTGAGCTGGGTGTAGCATCCAGGTTTCTTGATTCCCAGTCCATGGAACCAGGCCACCTTCCCAAAATTTAAAGCTGCACAGAAACACTTTCACAAAGGAGCTCCCATATTAGCATTGTAAAAAATGTTATTTTGAAGCAAGAGGATCAGACTCAGAAATGCCAGTTCTAAGTTATTGAATTTGTAAAGTGATTTTTACCTTTAAACACTGTTACGATAGAATTTACTCCAAGTATATTGGAGAGAATCCAAAGTCATTGCATAAAATGTGTATTTCCTTCAAGTAACTCAATACATTGCAGTTTAAGCCATGTGATCTTTTCAGACTTGCAGTAAATCACTGTATATTTTGCTAGCATTATAATGAAGATAGACATGTTGTTGAACGCCATAGTCGTGAAACTGGACCAAGAAAAGAATGGCATGGACCTAGTTCTCAAGGAAGTGGGTATCATGATGCAAGGAGAATGGGAGATGGCCGTGGAGGAGGTGGCATGATGTCTCCACATACAAGGTACAAAAAACGCTCCTTTCCCCTGGTTCCCCATTGTTGAGCTCTCAAAGCTCTTCATTGCGACCATAATCCTTCTGGATGAGAACCAATCAACGCCACTTAATCGGTTGAAGGGGTCGCTGCTGCACAACATGAAACTCATCTTTCCCATGAGCTGAGCTGACTTAGTCATGAATCTGGATCATTTACATAACAGTACAGAGTATTCCCTGCACTGCTACTAGCAGTTATTCAATAGCAGCAGTGTTCAGCTGCATCAGTGTATTCTGCTGTAAAGTGTGTAACTTCCTCTTTAACAGGAAAGCTTTCATTATGTTGTACCAAGCCTCTCCTCCTGAGGTTCTACAAATCTGTTCCACAGTTGTTACATAAGTATTTAGTACTGTTCACACACACATTTGACAGACTCATAAAACTTCCACTCAGAATACCCTTTAACACTTTTTTTTTTTTTTAAAACCTTTGTTTCCAGTAACTCTTCACCAATTAATAGAGTTGTACAGATCACAGGCAATTCCATGCAGAGGGGAAGTGGCTCAGGATTTAAGCCGTTTAAGAGTGGACCTCCACGAAGATTCTAGGATCCACAGCTGCTTGGTTTCAAGATAACTTATTGAAATCTCATCTAAACTTTACCTGATTAGATACAAACAGGAAGTCTTGTCTGGAAATCCTGTTTAATTTTTTTTAATTTTAACATGATTACTTTTTTCTTCTCAATTTTGGAGGCATTTTTAATAGTTGCGTTGTAATTTTGGATAGTTTTTGTGTATCTTTGATAAGCATTTTCCCTGCGGCACTAGAGCTCTGCAAAACAAATTGGAACCAAAATATGTGTTAACACTGTATAAATATAAAGGAATAGTTTGCAGCTGTGTGCTAGTAGTTTAATTTACCAGCATTAGCTCTGTGGTGTCACGCTTTAAAGTTAGCTACTTAGAACAGAACATACACAACAGTAACCTCCATTTTGAAGGTTGTTCAGGCTATAAAACCTGCTTTCTAATTTGTAGAGAATAAGGTTGTTTTCTTGCATTTCTGGGTATTATGTAACCTATTTTTGCAGAAGGTACTGTTACATTGAGTGCATCTATGTGTATTCTTGCAAATGTATTCTTTTGAAATAAACCTTCATATTCTGTATAGTTCCTAGTAAGTTTCTGGAACTTTCAGTCTGCTGGGGCAAAAAAGAATAAAACTGACACATTTTGAACACAAGCTCTGTATTCCTGTATGGCATACAATAGACACCATGCGGGGGGGACAGCATGGTTTTGATTGCTGAAACTCTCTACAAACCACTACCTTGTAATCAAAAAGGACAGCTTGTTCAAATCACTGACCACAGTTTCTATACTGCTACTAGTAGAACTCAGTTCATATCTGGAAGACAATTTTGATTTTTAAGTTGAGATGTAAATCAATTAAAATGCAGATTTGCAGATCTGATGCAAGCAATTTAAAGAAAAGTTTCCTGAGTGTAATTTCATGAATGTGAAGGATCACTTTTTTTCTTAATAGGCTGTATGATGAATCTCAACACTAGAGTCCCTGTTTTATTTTTATTCTCAGCCTCTGACTCCACATTTCAGCAGGGGCAAAAGTTAATGGTACTTTTGAAGGCCTGCAAAGGAGCAAAGACCTACACTTAGCATCAGCAATCCATTTAATCCTTGCGTGCCTTTCTAATTTAGAAGTAGGAGTCATCAGACTTGGGAGAAACAAAGTAAACTGTCGGGGGTGGAGCTGAAGACTTGCCCTCCATTCACAAGTAGGACAGGATATGGTTTGGGGACTTTTTTTTGTGATCAAAAATGCAACTGGTTAGCAGGGTCTGAAGAAGCAAATTCCTCTTCAATATATAGAATATTTACAACTTCTATCTCATTACTTGCATGCTTCCCACCATGGTACCCTCTGAATTTGTGGATTTATTCTCAACTTTCCAGTGAGAGTAGAGGGAGCATTAATTTCATTTTACAGATGGACTGAGGCACAAGTGATTTACCACAGTATTGGAGCCAGGAATGGAAAGTATTTCACTAGAGTGGCAGTCAGTGCCTTCACCACATGACCATCTTTCTCATCTCACCCAGCAAGTCTCTGATTAACTAAAGCTATGTTCACTTTGTGAGAGTCAAAGAATAGTTTTCAACTACAACTGGTTGGGGTGTGTGTGTGTGTGTGTGTATATATATGTGTGTATATATAATGGCCTTGCTGCACTTAATCACCTGCAAAGTACCACTGTAAGTTCCTCATAATGGTGCTGGATGCTTTTGAGACTGATGATATGACCGAGATGAATGACAAACTACTCCATTTCAACTCAATCCCGCGCTGGTCATGAAAACCCTATCTGCTACAATGCTGTGAGTCAAGAGTTTGGGGATTGGGTGGCAATTAGCTTTAGATTTTAAGCTGTTATGGATTGACCTACTATCGCCTACATTTTAATGGGGTGGCGCATCTATTGGAGCAAGGACCCTGTTAATAGTATACCCCAAAAGCAAATAGAATGAGAGTATTTCTACAAGGCCTTGAGGGAAGTTAGTCTGAGATCAGGCCACTTTTAAGTATGTAAGCATTTTCAGACCTACCCTTCAAGATGCTGCCTTCTCTGCCTTCGTACTCGGTTCCTCCTTGGCATCCAGATGAAATAAAGATGTGGGGGTAAATCTGGCTGCTAAAGAAATTTTGAACTTCAAAATTCTGCTGTGCAGGAGAGAAGAGGTGGCTGTTCTCCACAGATGCTACAAGTAAGTATTGGCGCTGAGGGGCTTTCAGTTGGTGACTGACTTAAGTCCCTTCCCATGATCAAGAAACTTCTAATTATTTTGTGAGTAAAATTCTGTAGCTCAACCCAGTGCTATCTGCTTCTGTAAAGGCAGGGGAAGATTGAAGTTACATAGAAAGACTGAATACCAGATTTTCCTCACTGAGTGTTGGTCATGCAGAAAGGGACTAGAGGTTGCTTTCCAGGTTACTCTTTGATATTATACCTAGCTAAGTCTCATGGCCTGGGTCCTGAAGACCAGCAGAGAAGTGGGTCCATTGCTGGTACTATGAAATTAGGTCAATTTAATAGAAGTTGATTTTTTAGAAATCGATTTGATATAGTCGCTTGTGTCCGCATTAAGTTGGTGGTGTGCATCCACAGTACTGAAGCTAGCATTGACTTTCGGAGTGTTGCACTGTGGTAGCTATCCCGCAGTCTCTGCCACCCATTGGAATTCTGGGCTGAGCTCCCAATGCCTGATGGGGCAAAAACATTGTCGTGGGTGGTTCTGGGTACATGTCGTCAGGCCCCCCTCCCTCTGTGAAAGCAACGGCAAAAAAATCATTTCTCGCCTTTTTTCCTGGGTTACCCGTGCAGATGCCATACCACGGCAAGCATGGAGCCCGCTCAGCTCACTGTCACCGTATGTTTCCCGGGAGCTGTTGGCAAATGCAGTACTGCAGTGCTACACAGCAGCATCGCTTTGCCTTACCTTGCAGATGGTGCAATACGACTGCTAACCATCGTCGTCATCCTGTGGGTGCTCCTGGCTGACCTTGGTTAGGTTGGTCGGGGGCACCTGGACAAAAATGGGAATGACTCCAGGTCATTCTCTTTAAGTTTCATCTAACAGAGATTCAGTCCTGCCTGGAATATTATGGCAGCTGGAGGTTTCTGCCTCAGGCTGCTCTCCCAGTCGGCAGCACTGTGTGGTTGTGCAGACCCCTTGCTCCCATGGCTCATGAAGCCTGGACAGTAGTAAGGAGCAGTTCAACTATAGGCTGAGCAAGTGCATAATGGTGGTAGGATGTGCCTTTGGACGTTTAAAAGCTCGCTAGTGCAGTTTACTGACTCAGACCTCAGTGAAACCAATATTCCCATTGTTATTACTGCTTGCTCCATAATATCTGTGAGAGTAAGGGGGAGACGTGTGTGGCGGGGTGGGAGGTTGAGGCAAATTGCCTGGCGGCTGATTATGTGCAACCAGACACCAGGGTGGTTAGAAGAGCACAGCCCTGCTGTGCATCAGAGAAGTTTTGAAAACCAGTTTCATGACTGGCCAGGCTACGGTGTGAAGGTTCTGTTTGATGAAAACCCGCCCCTTGGTTCACTCTACTTCCCTGTAAGCCAACTGCCCTGCCCTCCCCTTCCCCCTTTGATCTCCGCTTGCAGAGGCAATAAAGTCGTTGTTTCAAATTCTTGCAAACATATCACATGAATTGGGGGATAATTGCCAACGTAGCCCAGGAGGGGTGGGGTAGTTGTAGTCCTAGAATGGCATGCAGCTCATAGAAGCGGCAGGTCTGGGGCTCTGACCCGGAGCGGCCATTTGTGTGTCTGGTAGGCTTGCCTGAGCTCCATAAGTTTCACGCGGCACTGCTGCGGGTCTCTGTTATAACCTCTGTCCTTCATGCCCTTGAAGATTCCGGCATTTCATCTTTTGGAACAGAGTTCAGATTGCTGTATGAGGAGACGAATCCATGCTATCAGATGCAGTACCTCCTGTTCGGTCCATGCTGGAACTCTTTTGCAATTCTGGGACTCCATGGTCACCTGTGCTGATCAGCTCGCCACACTGGCCCAACAGGAAATGAAATTCAAAAGTTTGTGGGGCTTTTCCTGTCTACCTGACCAGTGCCTCTGAGTTGAGAGTGCTGTCCAGAGTGGTCACAATGGAGCACTGTAGGATAGCTCCTGGAGGCCAATACTGTCAGATAGCATCCACACTACCCCAAAATCAACCCAGCAGGGTCGAGTTCAGTGCTAATTCCCTCGTCAGGGAAGAGTACAGAAATTGATTTTTAAGAGCCCTTTAAGTTGACAAAAATGGCTTCGTCATGTGGATAGGTGCAGGGTTAAATCGATCTAACGCTGCTAAATTTGACCTAAACTTGTAGTGTAGACCAGGGCTGAGGGATTCTGAAGTTGCTTTCCTCTTAAAAAAGCTGCTTCTGCATAAGAAACTACAGCAATACTTGCTGATAGCCAGATTGTCATCATCTAGTAGTGCACCCTCCCTCCCCCCCCCCCCCCAAATCCAGTGATTATATTGCAAAGGCAGGTGATACAGATCAATTCTTTGAAGTCTCACATCCTTGACCCATGCCAGTCTACGTAAGGGACAGAAACTGCACATGTGCCTGTGCTTCTGTTAAATCTACATTCAGTTCTGTGGCTCATGTGTTGATATGCCTGCAGACTACCCCAGGAGTGGATTTGTGTTTAGCTTTATTTGCTGAGTTTTTCCAGAGGGTGGAAGGGGGCAACTGCTCTAAGGGCTGGCTCAAGTTTTGCAGGGTTCCATCCATTACATGCTACTGCCCCCTAGCAGTGTTTGGATACGGCAGTAGAGCTATTAAATGTCTGGCTTTTTTGGGGTGGGGCGAGAAACTAACTAGCCAAAGCTCAATTTAGATAAAACTGCAGTGATGCTACTTAAAGGGGGATAGCTTATTTTTTTTGAGGGTGTTTGAACTAGTGACTAGTCAAATCATATTCTACAATTTGCCAGTTCAGGTTTCATCACATGACAATCTTTAAATCAATATTAATCTTGGATGCTTGGAGACTCTGCAACTCTACATTCTAGTGAGGGTGGAACAGATGTTCCAAGCCCACCTTAGAGATGCTTTTCCTTTCTGCAGCAGGCTTCAGCTTTTTTCTTTCAGCTACAGACCTTACACCTGTGTCCCATACTTTTGTCACCAATACTGGATTACTATAATGTGCCCAATCTCAGCAACACCTAAAACAATGTGGAAACTGAAGCTGCTATAGAATGCAGCAGGCTGCTAGAGTAGAAAATATTAGTGTGAACATACATTTTAGGATATGCACTAGCTGCCTATTTGTTGCTGGGTCACAATTGAGGGGTTGGTATCAACGTTTAAAGCCCCAAATTGTTCAAAATATTTCTACTTTAGATTAACTTTAATGCCTCCAGGGATCTCACAAGGATTAGGTAGGGAAAGGAGCAGAGTCCTGTTATAAACAAGATGGCTGCAGGCTTGCTGCTTTTGAGGATTTGCAAGGGGGGGGGAGGTAGAGATGGTGCCATGGCTCTAGCGCTTCTACCTCATCCAAACTAGCCTAAATCTGATCACCGCCGAGCTATGTTGAAAAGCTCATCTTTCCTGAACAGGTGGTGGTGACTGAGAAAAGGAATTAGAGGTGGTTAACTGATGGGAGTTCCTGTCTTAAATGACTTGAAATAGTGGTTAGGGGGCATGGGTGGGGCTATGCACCTGGTGACATGAAGTGGTGGCCAGAGAGAAGGTAAGTGTTTCAAGTGGCTTTCAGCAAAGAGATCCATTTCTTGCATTTACCCACAGTATTAGCCACTACCTAACAATGCATATCTCTTCCTGCCCATAACTTGGACAGTTTCAGCTGTAGGGCCCTCAAAGATTTGATACCAATGCCAGCCTGAAGTTCAGAAGTGGAAGAGGTGCATCTTTATTGTACACCAAAGTTAAAAGCACACTGCTACTCTGTGCCAAGATGCAACTGCTCACCAAAAACCCTCTTCCACTCCAAGCACACAGTCTGGCTGTTGAGAGGACTAGACTAAGGGCCAGGTCAGTGCTAGGAGTGCTTCAATGGTGTAGGTATAACAGTATGCTTCCCTGGCAAAGTGATTTTAGTGCAGACATTGTCCTAGGGGAAAATTGCCTTTTTGGTAGCCTATATAGCAAATTCCAGCCACCCCCCACCAAAAGCAATTTTGTCAGTATGTAAAAACATTTAGGGATGTCTCATGCTACAGTGACATCTGTCACATCACCTCCTGATCAGCAGAAGTTTGTTCTAGCCTTACCCTCAGGGAAAAGGGACACTTGCTGATTAAATACCACAACTCTTACAAAGTCTTCACCATTACTGACCATCAGTTAACACACAACGCAACACTTTACAAAGTTACGTAGCCACTAAAAAGGTGTCCGTCCAATACAATAGACATATGTGCTGTATTAAAAAAACCAAAGCACCTGCCTCAACACCCAGAGGAAAAGAAAACAAAATTCCAGTCAGATTCCCACTGAAATGCAGATTTCAGAGTAGCAGCCGTGTGAGTCTGTTCTTTTTGCACTTAAATGCATTAATTCTGCTCCTTGCCGAAAACTTGGGAAAGGGACTGGCCCTGCAGCATGTCCTGAGGTTTGACAGATTCAGGCTATTAGAGACCAACATGGGTGAGTAAATTCCAGAGTCTAGGGCCCCCCATCTACTCTGCTAAAGCCTCCTCTTGCGCACTTCCAAGAAGTGAAGCTGTAGCAGTATCACACAGGGAGAGGCCTCTCAAATAGTAATGATTTATGCAGTTCAGCCCTTTACAGGTCAATTACCAACATGCTGAACTCAACTCTGTAACAACAGTCAAGCTCTAGCAAATTACTAAGCATTTGTCTTGTGGTCAGTGAGCTACTCAATTTAACAAAAAAGCCAATGCCTTCACTCTTGAGTTCAATTAAAGTGTAGGCCCATTTGATAACACTAGTCTCACCCAAAAGCAACATCACCATGGACCATAATGATAGTGACTATTTGTTACTTAAAGTAATAAGTGCTCTTCTAGGCACCACTATGTAATAACCCACACTATCAAAGAAGGGGGACTGCTAGCAGGGGGTTCTGCAGGCCCTTTCCTTTGGAATATGCTCTCCCCCTTTAGTTTGAAATAGGCCAAAGCTATTGTCCTTTAGGGGATACTACAATGCATATCTTTTTAAGAGGGCTGCTGCTGAAAAATATTGGGGTGGATGCATGGGGCAAGTGGAGGATCTGGTTATTTTTTGTTGTCTGGTTCAGTATTATGTTTTTCTAACTACTGTGTACGTCAGAAACCTAAATATGTACAGGGTGGCAGAGGTAAATCAGGTAGCAATTTATGCACCAGAGATGGGTCTCTAAAGGATCCCTCAAATAATTCTAGTATCAGACAATAGATTATCAGAAGATGTTTTCTAGGGCCTATTTCACCAAGAGCTTGGAGGAATTCAAGTTATATCACACAAAACTCCACTTTTTCCATCAGAGCAAAGTGAGGCCTAAAATGACCAGTATGTGAACTTCTCAAATTCACAACAGTAAAGAAACACAATTGCACACAAGAACATGCTAGTGGTACTTGAGACATCCTTAGAAAGACTTCTCTTATAAAATAGTATCCATGCTCTTATGTAGTAATTGGAATTCTCATACCAGTCCAGACTATCATCTGTGCTTTGTAACTTGATCATTGTGCTGCTTTGGAAGAGGGAGAGAGTGAGAGTGAGTGTGTGTGTGTAAAACATCTTTTTATACATGTGATCCAATTATATCATCTCCATCTGCTGGCAAAAGAAACTAAAAAACCCCTCAAAGTTATCAGGTACAAAATGTTATAAACCTTAAGTCTCGACACATTGATTGTTTTCTGTTACTGTCCTATAATGTTCTAACAAACTCTGGATATTACTGCAGAACCTCAGAGTTACAAACACTTTCGGAATGGAGGTTGTTCATAACTCTGAAATGTTCATAACTCTGAACAAAACATGGTTATTCTTTCAAAAGTTTACAACTGAACATTGATTTAATACAGTTTTGAAATTTTGCTATGCATAAGAAAAATGGTGCTTTTCACAATCTTAATTTAAACAAAACAAGCACAAAGTTTCTTTACCTTGTCAAATCTTTTTTAAAACTTTCCCTTTATTTTTTTTAGCAGTTTATGTTGGAGTTTTTGTTGTTGTTTTTTTTTAAATCTCTGCTGCTGCCTGATTGTGTACTTCCGGTTCCAGATGAGCTGTGTGGTTGACTGGCCAGTTCGTAACTCTGGTGTTCGTAACTCTGAGGTTCTACTGTAAGTACAGTTTTTAGTTAGAAATAAGTTAGGTCAGAGAGACTGTAACAAGATACAAATTATTAACTTTATTACATAAGCACATCTCTAGATACATTTAAAAAGGTATGGCACAATAATCAATCTATCTAATCCTTCAGCTGTGAAAAAACAAAAGGAGAAAAATCAAATGCAGAGAAAGTTGTAATTTTTAACTATATGGGACAATTGTTTATCTTGTCTATAAACAGATACCCTGTATAAACATGTCTTGAAAGGCTAATACCTTTTTGGTCTTAAATAAAGTTATATTAGGAAAATAATATAATGTAGGTTTTACCTAAAATATATGTGCATAATGAAATGATCTCAAACAGTATAATAGAAATATCAAGATAGGATAAAATTACAATGGGTTTTATCAGCATTCATTATACTTCACCCTTAATTTAGTGAGACATTTTGTATTACAAATTATACAAAATAGCAGGCATTTTCCATGAGGTGAATATAATATGCACAGTGCTTAATGGATCAAGCAGCAATATAATACAGAGGTCTACTTTCCCATTAGTTAGAATAGATGCAGACAACAGTGTAATGTTCCCACAACTATTTCAGTTTTCAGGTAGAAACCTTTCTAATCACAGATGCCAAATATAGTATGTAATAGTTTTGTGAGCCATTTAACTACATGGATTCTATATTAGACATCTTACAAGAAATAGCATGCATTAATCTTAATGAATCCTGTTACAGGACAGTTTAAACCCAGTAAAACTCAACTCTAGAGACCTTATTAAACATATCAGAAAAAAAAAAAATTCTCTGAACACACCTAGAGATATCCATACTAAGAACAAAACAGGTTAAAAACATTCTCCCTAGGAATCTAGTGTATTAAATGACTGGAAATAAAAGTATGGTACCAAATAGAAAAACCTTAAATTATTAATTATTTTATTATTATTTTTAACAAATGTACAATGGTCACCCTTAACTTTTCAGTTGTACAGATGTAGGGAAGCAGAGAAGATGGCAAATGAGGCAACACTGTTTAAGAAAGGGATTCTAAAATCCTATACCGTGGACCACATCTTAATATATTGTAGACCATCTCCCTTCCCATTTATGATCAAATAACAATCCCCATGGAAACACTACAATTGCTTACTTGGAAATGTAATATTAGGAAAGTATTTTTAGGGGTTTTTAAAAATGTTATTTAGTAGCTGCAAATGAGGACCTAGCGTCATTCAACTAAAGTTCTCCAGGGACCATCAGCAAGCCTTTGGATGCCTGGTGGTACAGAATTTTAGAACCACCGATGTAACGTTCAATTCAAAATTTTAGAAAGTCAGGGTTGCTAGCAGTGACCACTAAAAGGACATTTATGGTTTTCTCACCTCCTAATGAAAACTGTCTTAAGTTTTATATTTGAGGGTCTATCAGCATTTTATTTATAAAGTTTATTATTTATAATTGGATTGTGACTCCATTTCTCAGGCTGACACTGCATACAACAGTTCAATCAGAGCAATGTTTGGCTTTTTGATTTGAAAACTCTCTTAAGTTAAAGAAAGGCACAAAAGCTAAGCCTGAGACTGTCAACTTATTGTAATTTTGACTAAGTACAACATTGCACAAATAGCCAATGAGCAGAGGTGCCATAATATCTAGGCACAGTGGGGTGAATTTAAAGACCAAAGCTATTTTAACTATGATTCTATTGTGGGTTGAAATTACACCTTTAACAGTTTTTTTTTTTTAAAGATAAAATCAGGGTTTTAACTACACTAATCTTTTGTTGCATTTATCTAGTCATAAGGATGAAAGATGGCCTTTGAAAGGCTAATGTCACAATGAAACTCAAATGAACCCCAATCCGCCAAGCTCATTTATAAATCAGACCTTTTGGTTCAGTACAGAGAACTAGCTCACTTAGGCACCAATGCTGCAGACTTTGACATATAAGCATAAATCTGAAGGATCAGGGTGTGAGACTTCATGTAATACAGAATACCAGAAGGATCTGTATGTAGTCATCCTGAAACATCTGTGGCTGATTAAACATATTAAGCAATTTATCAAGTTATTCTATAGAATTTAATATTGTACAGATTAAATGGGCTTTAAGAAACACACTTTTATACCTCAAACAAAAAATAAATAAAAATGGAAGTTGCAGGACTAATTGCCACCAAATAATTGTTTTCAATTGTTGCAACATTTGTATGTACCAAAGTTGTATGATGAAACAGGTTATCAAGAGCTAAAATCCGCAATCATTCAAAAGTATTTAATCTTATTTTATATATAAAATTCTAACAGCTGTACAGGAATAATTTATCATCTGTTTATGAAGTTATAAGCACAACTCAGTTATGACCATGAGTTTAGTTTGAACAAAGGCATATAGAGGACTGGAATAAAAATCTCGTTATCAGTATATTGCTAATATGCTACATTGCAAGGGCAACAGTCACAAATGCATGTCCTAACATTGTGAACTGTGGTAACACTTATGAAAAGCTTTCATTGTGTCTACACTATTAATACAACTATGCTGGAAAAGGTATGTAACCTAGGGAAGAAGGGGCTTTCCACTATTCTACTAACATGTCAAGTCTAATCAACACTTGTGTGTGTGGTTATTGTAATTTTGCTGTATTTCTTTCAGCTGTAGCAATGGCTAAAAATATTTTACATATCTGTAGACTAAAACTTAGTGTCACTCATCCTGTTTCCATATCTGAAAGATAGTGTCCACTGTAGACTCAATATGGCAAGGCTAAATACAGCAATTATTGAACAATTACTCAAACTTCATTCCCCACAAACTGGTCTATATTTTCCTGCAAATGGTTTAGAAAAACTGAAAAATACAAAAAACCTACTGTGAATTAAAGAAGATGACATTGGGACTAATTCTGCTCTTCTTACACACAAATAGTCACATTGATTTAACTGAAATTACTCTCACGATTAAGCTGATCAAGATTTGGCCAATAATTAGTAAATGGTCCTTCATACACAGTAATTAGGAAACAATTTAATTACCAAAATGAAAGTTACATTAAATAGTTTGCCAGTTAGGCCTCAGTTCAATTTATGCACATTAAGTTCTAGAGGACTGTTCACATACATAAGTTGTATGCAGTGTTGTAGCCATGTCGGTCCCAGCATATTACAAAGACAGGGTGGGTTAAGTAATATCTTTTATTGGACCAACTTCTGTTGCTTGTCTCTCTCACCAACAGAAGTTGGTCCAATAAAAGATAAGACCTCACCCATCTTGTGTCTCATACATAAGCTGTGGCAGGCTAAGTACTTTAAAGTGTAAAGAGAGTTCTACTTACCAGTGATTCTTCAAAATGTTCATGTGTTAATACCTTTTTCCTTTTAGTAGTACAGAAATTTTAAAAAGCTAATTTTCATCTAACTAGTTCATACAAAATTAGTCTTCTCTGAAAATTTAAAATCTCAGATTCTAAACCTTACCAGGGAATTTGTTGGTTTCTTAAATTATTCTCTTTTAAAAGATTAAATAAAACAGATATAATTAATGCTTTAGAAAACAATATAAATTAATCACTAAGACTCTTAAAATGCAAAACAGATCCAGTTTGCAAAAACTGAGATGTAATGCAATGTTAGATACCCAAGTAACTGACTGAAACCCTTCTCTTTCATATTAATTATTGTAAAACAGGATTTTAGTGTATCTGACTCTTGACATGACTGAATTTTAATTAAATTATGCTGCTTTTGAGTATAGTTTTTAATGTTAAAATTTTTTTCCCCAGAGGTAAGATCTGCAATAAGTAATATGAAATTGTAAAAACATGTTCATATTGTGATTTGTTAATATTATGTGCATCAAGACAAATAGCTTAGCTGGCAGCTAAAACTTCATAAAGCAATGAAGCCCTTGAACCAATGTAGCTCAGCAGTTAAAATATTTTTTTTTTCATTTTGCTGTACATTTTACTAAGGAAAGACATCTTAAATCCATTACAAATAATCAGTTTTAAACAAGAATGTTTCTTTGAACCGACCTTTTTCGTAAGAAGGGATCTTATGAATGGTTTTCTCCATGTTACTTTATTATTTTTGCAAAACACAGTGCCCAGTATCAAAACCATGTAATTAATAAATAGAAGAACAAATATTTCAAACTACCATATTACCTTTAGCAGCTGCTGCACTGGCAGCAACTTTTGTAGTATGAAATTCCCCAGTAGTATAGAGCATGCCTCTTTGTTAACGTGAGTCCATACACATATATAAAACAAGTTACCAAAAGGCAATTGTAAAACAAACAAAAATGATACGTATTTCTGCAAGTAATACTTAAGACAACGTTGAAAGCTTAACCAAAGAAAATCATTATGAAAATCCGGATGTATCCCGTCTTTCGGTCAGAGGGATGCTGTGATTGAAAGGTAGGAAGTCAGCCGTACAACATTATTTATATCAAACTACTACGAAGGACTAGGGGTGGTGTTCTGCACTCACTTGTGGGACAGCTGGAGGCAATGCAGTCATCCCTGGTTTTAAAAGCTGACCCTTTTGCTTAAGAATTGGCCCTCAATTGCTAACAAGAAATTTTGAAAATGGAAGAGGGTGTGATAATGTTCATTGTTATTTTACCATTAATACCACACATTGGTATGGTGTCTGAAGTCTGTTGGGCTATAATGCAAAGGGGAAGGAGAGAGAATTGATTTCTTTTGTTAATCTTACCAAATTTTGACAAGTTAAAACTTACAGTGATTAAGAACATATACAGGCAATATAACAAAAGCAAAAGCAAAAGGCAATAACAGTAGTTTGTGAAAAAATAGCAACATGTTACAACAATGTTGAAAAAAGTGTTATTTACTTTAAGTAGTACAAATTGTATCAAAGGGTGAGTCCAGCTCATTTCACTGATGTGCAGTCTTGTAATAATTAGAACAGTCAAACATTCCAAGAGTTATCAGTAATATTACAATATTTTAATATATCTGGACATACACGAAGACGCTTTTGCTATAACAAATCAAATTGCCTCCGATATAACTAGTTTTCAGACACACAGCCACTCATTTATTTCTGACAGGGTCTCAATGGTTATTTTTGCCTGCCGTCACAATGGCCAACTCTTAAGTATGCCAGAAAGGAAAATCTGGTGCTGTAAATTAAGTATGCCAAATACAATATCCATCTGATAACGCTGCAGCTATTAGTGTGCAGACTGTCCACAAAGTGCTGAATCTGGTGTAGTTTAAAATAAACAGGATAGTAATTTTACTGGTTCATTATATCTACTTACATTGCTCATTAAAAGGTCAGAGCTTTTTAAGCAGAATGTGCTAGCTAGCATTTGCAAATACAAAAACAGGTTTTCCTACAGCACTCTTTTCCTAGAGTAAATAAAATTCCTATCTAATTATTTTGTCATTTTTGTCCCTTTTTAACCCTATCAAGATTTAAGTTAATTAAAAAGCACACTGTTGAAGTGTTTACACCAAAAATGTGACCTACCTTTAAACATTTGAACCTAAAGGACCTTGCAGACTATATTATATAAATATCTATTTAATTTGCAAACTAAAAACGTGTTTGATGTAAAACATCTCAACATGATTTTGAGCCCCTTCTAATTGCTCTGTACTAGTTGTAAAATATTATTCCTTGAATAAGGAGAATAATAGATGCTTGGGCACCAAAGCAGTAAGAATAGAAAATCAAGTTCAATTAGAAACACAAGGGAAAGGTTGCCAAAATGTAAGGAAATTTGGTAGGACAAGAACTGTGTTTTCAAACTTCTCTGGCAGTATTCTAAACAAATTTTGTATTATAAAATAGTCATTTTGATTTAAAATCAAATCTTTTTTTTAATAAAATGCATAATATAAAATCAAACCAATTACACTTTAATAATGGAAGCAGGTTGGGGTTTATCTTTTAAAACTTGGAAGGAAGGAAATCTTAATATTTGTTCACATTTTTAAACCTCTCCCTTCCTCAACATGATGAGAGTGGGCTAGAGACTATGACTGGGATTGTCAAAGAATATTAATGGTATTTTAGTGCCCAGCTCCCTTGGGTTCATTTGAAAATCCAGCCTAAGGTTGTAATTAAATCTAAATTGTATATACTGAGTCTTACTTTTCTTCTTCTAATCTTCATGACTACAAAATTCTCGATTACTACTGGGGACTATATAAATACATAATACTGATATACATGTTAACAATTAGCTGTGCAACCTTTGACTGAATTGCAAGTGACTCCAATGTACAATAAACTGCCAGACTCCTTGCTCATTTCCAGTCTAACGTCACACAACATTTTAAAGATGGCATTAAGAATTGGAGTTCTATATTTAGTGGATTGTGGTATTGTCCAGGAACCAGTGGACGCTTAGCCCTGCACCAGCCTCTGCTGGTCACAAAATGAGAATGATAGCGAAGAGCACACAAAAGTATATTTCTGAGGACTTGTCTTCACTACCACTTAAGTTGATGTAAGTTACACCGCTCCGGAGTGTGAAAATGCCACCCACCGGAGCGATGTAAGTTGCATCAACTTAAGCACTGTCTACACCACGCTATATCAGCGGGAGACACACTCCCGCCAACATAGCTTCCATCTCTTGTTGAGGTGGAGTAATTGCATTGACAGGAGAGCGCTCAACTGTCGACATAGACGCAGCTGTAGCGCGGTAGTGAAGACAAGCCCCGAGGCTTCAAGTTTGTATAGTATATAAATTCTATTCCTCCGTGTAGTCATTCCAGTGGATTTACAACAATCTCCATTGAGTTGGGAACATTACTGTGGATTGTTATGGATATAGCAATTTGTTACAGTTCTGAAAGCTAATATCAACTCAAGTAATTGAGCAGAATACTTGTCTGCAAAGTATTAGTCAAAACCAAGATGTAAATGTTCATACTTCTATATTCTGCACAAATGTATTACAACAGAAGAAAACAAATGTCAGTATGTGTCAAACCTTTCGTGTTTTTTATCTACTTTTCATTCAAATGTGAAATTTTTTCCTCAATGTCAGTGGCCCTTTTCGATGCATTCTTTTGAGTTTCACAAGAACAATGCTGCAGATAGTACTTTATATAGTACATTTCATCCAAGTGTCTAAATGTTCTTTGTACATAATTATGCCTCACAACACAGCTGAGCTTACAAACATTTCAGATGAATAATGAGTTGGTAAATGATTATACATCAATTTTTGTGCACTATTCTTTTTCCTCCTTTAACTATTTCAATTCTAATCAGTATTACCCCCTTGTGATGGATTAGTATAACTCTGCATGTATCTGTATCAAGCTGCAACCTTCATTCTGTTTTGTGAAGACCACTTTGATTGTAAAACTGTTTTGGCTGTGTAGCCTACATGTTGAGCTAAAACACACACACACACACACACACACACACACGTCAAGAGAAATTCTTGCCCCCGGTAGAGGACTAGCAATGGGAGGGAGTCATTAAACCCTGATGACCTTCCAATTAATTGGAAGCTCCCTTGGACAAAGAGCTGGCTACCACCCAAGGAACCCAGCTCTCCCAAGCAGGCTGACAACCAAGCAATGGATCACCTGATGGGGGTCTGAGGCTGACCAAGGAGCTCACCTGACAGAGGGGAATGCAAGATACAGAAAGAGAAGGTCTGCTCAGAGTAGCTCTCTCACCAACCAGAAAAGGAAGAGAAGACTGTATTGGAAGAATGAAGTTCAGGAGAGGAGAGCTGCAAGTCTGAAAAGACACTGAGTCCCAAAGAACACAAGAGTGGTGAGGAAACGGAGGCAGGGAATTGTGTACATGTGGTTTATTTTACATGGATTTGTCTCTCAGGCTATCTAAAGTAATGAGTGATTGGTTTAGAAATCCCTCTGCAAAGTCTCTATTTTCTTCAGTTATCACGTCCCAGAAGGGGCTAACCATAAACCAGAGTGGAGTGCTAGGGTAGGTGCCAAAGCTATTGGGGAGTCTTAGGAGGGTTCAGCACTGGCCAAGGGCAGCTACAACACTGGGTCAGACTTCTGAGAACGGATGCCAGACAGCGTTTATGGGCTGGGAAGCAAATCTAGAGGCCAAAGAGAGACTGTGCCATTGAGTCTACCCAGGCCCACAGGAGCTGAAAAGCATTCATATCCAGTGTGTGGATCCAAATAGAGGACTTTAGTGAGTGTCCAGCTGGGGGAGTTTGACCAGGACCTGTGACACTCCCAGTCTTCCAAAACAGAGATTTATAAATAAAGGTATAAAATATAACCCTGAGCATAATCAATAGCACCATCTGAAACAAGTGCAGTTTTGATAATCAGATTATTACAAGAACCATACAAAAATACCACTGTATCACAGCTTATTACATACATGGAAATATAAGTAAACTATATAGATTTCATGATAAATATGGTGGCTCCATATTTATTTGGGTAGAGCTGAACAGAGGTACAATAGCTATGTTTAGGAAAAAGACTTGGCATTGAGAAACAGCGAGACACAAGGGATGTTTTTCCATTAGAGAAGGAAAATGTGTGTGTATGTTTAAAGACAGCTTTTGGGCTTCAGAGGGTGGTTGAAATATAAGAGATCTTGAGATGTAATCTGCAGTTGTGGAGGTGGAAGATGGAAGAACAATTTCCATATCAGAGACCAAAAAAAGGAGCTGGAAAACGTATTTATTAACACACTTTATTTGGAAATGTACTTTCAACCAATGTAGATTTCTGAGAAAGGAGCTGTTCCATTACTGAATATGGGTAGAAGGATGAGCCACTGTATCAAGTACAAATAAACTGAGGTGCCAAAGTAATGCCCTCCTTCACCATCTCCCTATCTCCACCTTCATTATAGTAGTTTAAAAATCGAGAGGGAATAAAATTGGCGAATAATAGTTTAGTTGACCATATAAAGAGTTGTAAATCTTTGATTGTAAACTCTTCAGGGAGGGGACTGTCTTCCTTTGTGTTTGGACAGCAGAACAGTTGGAGTTGTTATAATCAAGTAATAAATCTGGTATAGGTAAGAGGAAAGATTTGTGAATGAAGTCAAACACCTGAATTCATGACAGGATGAATGTGAGTCAAAATGGGAAATTTTAGTTAAAGGTACTTTTCTTACCAATTACCAGAATAAGAATTTGATACAGTAGAAGACAGAGTGAGGAAATAACCAGAACAAAGAAGAATACATATTTGGGTATCCTCTGCATAGAAATAATAGCCATAGCTTGAACCAAAAAAGGTAGTGGCCAGAGGAAAGAGAAGTGTAGGTAGAACATGGCCCCATTATAGACATGGGCAAGTGGAATGGGAAAAAAATATTGGAGAAGTTATTGAAAAAGATTATAGAAACAATCTTTGTTTGCTAAAGAATACAGGGTAAGTCAGAAGGGAAACTTTGCTGGAATTCCACAAGTACATTTTAAACACTTGCACAAAGTCAGATTTATATTCGGTTTACCTCTAAGATGCTGGACACCTTTTTTTCCTCTGTGTACCTTACAAGAAAGGTGAATAAAAATATATACCCTGATCTGCTACATTCATGAATATCCCCATTGACTAAAGAGTCTATTTGTCAGTGTCTTTAGGATGTCAGTCCTGATAGAGACCGGAAAGCATAAACATCAATTGTTTCCAAAGCCAGATCCAGAGAATGAAATAAAATACTTAAACCCACTGTAATAATGAATAGATACTAGTTTGTTTTGAACAGGAGGAAAGGAAAAGGAGATATAATTGTAAAAAGCATTTATCTGCTGTTGCCCATGCTGTTCTTGTTCTGTAACCCAAAAAGATTTCAGCTACGAGTACTGTCAATCTGACACCTTCCAATATTACGAAATTAAAAAAATTAAATGCTCTGCATTCTGAAATACTCTATGAAGCAAAATGGTCAAAGGTGTCCCTTAGAGAAAACTCTAACCTCTATCTTAGCTACATTATCCACATAGGGTGGGATTTTTCAAGAGCATCTAAAGGAGCCAGGCACCCAAATCTTACTGACTTTTAATGGGAGTTGGTTGCTTAACCCTTAGATGCTCTTGAAAAATCCCACCCATTTTCTACGTTAAGGGACAAAGGATAAGATAAGATTATTTTTTCCTATAGCTATTTTTACATCTTCCTCCTTTTCCCCTGGATTTGGAAAGGAAAAATATTAAAGTTGTGCATGCTAGTGGTACCATAATGATGTTTGTTGTAACATTTTCACACCTTCCAGTTTTTCCATAACATTATAGTTCAGTGTTTTAAAGTATCACAGCTGATAAGCCTAGTATCCTTGGTCTCTGCTCAGTAATATTTCTAAAATTGTTTTTAATGTTTTTAGCGAATATTATGCTTATGAATAAAGGTTAACGTATACCAGATACTTTGTCTGCCCTATAATTAAATGTGTCTCTAAGCCCCTAATGTGTATTTAGCCATTTTTATTTTTAAAGAAAGTGAATATGCTAAAGTTACTCATATCTGAAAAGTGGCCAGTGTAGAATAAAACTAGGTTATATGCACAGATCCGCACTCCTGGACCACACAAGGAAGTTTAGAGGCAACTGTTGAAAGAAAAAGTTAAATTAACTCATGACTAGCTACACACTTAGTCTAATGGGATACAAATTAGAACTCAGTTTCAATATCTCTTATAGCAGAGTTCTCAGAAAGCACAAAGAGAGCTCAATGATTGAGGCACAGCGTTGGGATTCATATTTACTGAAATAAAAGAAAACTTATAGCTGTAATTCACAATTTTCAGTCACTTTTAGATACCGTCCAGCATTTCTTTTATTGACAGTTCCAGCCATGTCCTTGCTATACCAAGATAGAAGACTTGAACAGAAACATTTAATACTAATCAGTTCTTTCACACAAAAAAAAAATCTTTGAAAGGTAGTCACCTTTAAAAAAAATATAAAAAAGCAAAACTAAAACTGTGTGCTGAGCACATTTGAAAATCTCATCCCAATGTCCTAACTCTGTGAAGTCAATTAGAGTTTTATCACGGGCTTCAATGGGAACAGTTAGGCCAATACAATTTTGAAAATCCCACTGTTGGATTTTATGCTAAAAGAAATCTGTTTGAAACAACCACAAGATTACTTCATACAGTTTAACAAATTCTCTACAGTACCACAGCAGGATGGTTAAGTCTCCCATAGTTATGAATTTTATGATATCTGTGCTTAATCAGGCTGGAAGCTAGAATTGTCAAAGTTGTAACTGAGCCTAAAATTCAGTTATGTCACTATTAGGGAAATGATAAAAGATACAGGCCCATGAAAGATCTAATTTAAAAGAAAAAAATGTAGCAAGTTTTACCAGCTTGGAGACTTTTTTCTTGCTACTACAAAGACTCAAGCATAGCATTTAGGGGTGGAGAAACCGTTAGTTAATCAAGCAGATTTTACATATTTCACTTTCTTTGGCCCAGAGAAAGACATTAGCCATGACTACAGTGTAACACTGTTTCCTATACAGACGTAGGAACCATGGAATTGGTTACTCACTCCATTTAGGAAGATGTAAACTACATCAATAAAAATTTTTGGATGAAAATAAAGGCATAAAATCAATCCATACAGCAAAAAGTCACCAGAAAGTATTTTGTAAGCTGCCAATTTAAAAACATATGAGGGTCCTATTTAGAGTTTCGAAAATGCTGCTAGAATGTTCCCTCGTGGGATACCAGGCCTGATAACTGACACTTCCCACAAAACAACTCTTTCGCATGCCCTCAAAATATTGCTTCTTGTACAAATAAGTATAGGGCCTCTGACACTTCAAATGACAACCATGCAGTTATAGTTCTCAGTTAGAAATACACAGGCATCCAAGACAGATTAATTCTAAAATACGAAGACTTTCCATATGCACAAGTAAGCCTACAAAATAGGAAAGTGATAGCTGCAAAACAGCAATGAACTTCCAAACTGCAGCAAGCTCTGCAGAGGCAATTTTTCAGATAAAGACAGAGCTAAAGTTCATAAGTTTAATCAATCATTTAGATTGACATTTCAATGGAGCTGCTGAGAGGCCCTACAGAATGGGCCCCATTCTTGGCCCAGGTGCACTACAAGAGGGGAAAAGGGGACAAAAGGTGCCCTAAATGAGACAGCTGGTGTAATGCCAATAATCAGTTCCCTTCCTGCAAGTGGGCATGTCAGGCATTGCTTGCGGGAGGAGAGGACCTGGCCAGCTCACACTGTGCTCCAGATATCTTAGAGAGAGAATTGTTCCTGGGGAACATTCCAGCTGCATAAGTAAGAGAAGCCTTCTAGACAGGGGCCTGAACAACCAACCAGGAACCGCACATACCATCCCCCCCTCAGATCATGAGCTTGAAACAGCTGACAATTGACCCTAAGGAATCTGTATTTCTCCTGGCCAGCTATGCAACAAGAAGGGCTTATGACACTGCAGAAAGTGGCAGGTAGACTACTACACAGCCAGATTTAGGATAAATGGAGAAGGATGTCTTTCAATGTGACAAAGCTCTCTTAAAAGGTGGACTTCCAAAAAAAAAAAAAAAAAAAAGAAGAAGAATTACTATATGGTTGTATGTTCCAAATACACAGGGTAAGAAGGAAATTCTGCAAATTTCTACTTTAAAACATACCTATTTTCTCTTATTGGTGGTTTGAGTCTATCAAGATTCTTATATTAGTGCCCATCACCACTGAGCACCTTGTACCATAAATCATAACTGGCTATGCAGTCTAGACTGATGCCACAAGCTTTTCTTGGTGCAAACAACTTATTCTCATAGCTGGCCTGGAGTAATACACTATCTCAGGACAATCAAACTAATGCTGGATTTGATGCTTTTACCCCAATATACAATCTGTGGAAGACATCACACTGCTCAGATCACCCAGGAACATGCAGGCTGCCTGCTGTTTAAGGTTGCACTTTCTCAAGTTTTTAAAAGTTGAATGCTCTAAAACAAATAAAACCATTAGAAAACTACATAAAATTGGATACATCATAGACCATATCTTTTACAAACTCCAGAGATTGGTTTGACATCACCAGCAGAAAACTGAACTGAGCAAATGGCTGACTGCACTTTTCATATACGCAGCAACAGAAGAAAAAAGGTAGGGTTTAAATTAGAGGAGTTTTGAGTACACTTTTTACTTTTGTGTTTATGCTGAATAACATCAAATGATTTTGAATTGCCTTGTATTAAGTAAGGGAGTCATTTTTCAATAACTTTGTAAATACAAATCTGAATACCCAAAAGCAATCCCATACAATGTTGCAACCATCACGGTACAAGATTAAGAAGCCAAAATAGTTTGACAAATATCAAACAAGTTGTGGAAGTGTGGGTTGCTGATCCCAGGGTATGTCTATACTAGAAAGGTAAGTAGACCTATATTAGGATTAATGAGGATTATATATAATGAGGATTATATTTAGCAGTGAAATGGGTTCCATGTAACTCCCAATATACTTTCCCTTGACAGCTCTCTATCCATCTTTGTGTATAAGGAGGAGATGGCTAGAGAGTACATCTTGGTACAAAAAACCCCCACACAAGTATTTTAACAGGTAGAATAGAGTAAAAATACCCAAACATTCAAAGCATTTAAAAAATAAGCCTAGTTCTGTAGAAAGTTGCAAGAGTAATAGCACTGGAGAACAGAATACAGTACCGGAGTTAGGGGTATAAATCTTCCTATTGTGCCCCACAAATATTCCCCAATATTGATTTAAAGGGATCACCATTACAGGTGAGAGTACTTCAGTCTCAATGACCATTCAATCTCTGGATTCTTTAGATGCTCAACAGATGCCAACTGTTATGGGAGTTTTGCTGATGTAGACATCAATCCCGTAGGAAATTAATTAAGACCACCACACTCGTTTCATATTGGGTACCAGCTTATATAGTTATGATTTTGGTCACTACCAAGTTGGGCTAGATGCACACCAATGTCCTACAAGTAAAAGAGTAAAAGCCTCAATATTACTAAAACCTTTAGCCATCCAGACCCTTAAAGAAAGAGCAAATTGACAAGAATCGTTGTGTGAATAATATGAATATCAAGCCACAATATTTCTGAAATTGATAACTCCTTTATTGAAGGAGAAACTGAATTCTCTGGAAAGTCTGAGATTTTTACAACAAACATTGACAATTTGTTTTCTTCCACTGTAATTGAATATACCAATATTACCATAAGTATATCAAATTATGTTTCAGGGGTGTCAGTAAGACATGAAGTAGGAATATTACACAGACTTTTCTGATACTAGCAAGTACATTGAATTATTTTTAGTGATTTACTTTATTTTACGAAAAGATGTACTTGATAGTAGCAACAACAATCTAAGTTAATTTGTTTTAAAAGTGAATGTAAATGGCAGTATTGTCATTGGAAACAATAAGGTAACAAAAGTTTAACTTGACATTTATTTTTCAAAAGTATTAAATGTAAATATGAGTTTGGAAATATTTCATCAGTAACAGACAGCTTTTAAAAAAAAATATGGTTAAAAGTTTTTGTACCTCCAATACAATACGTCAATATTTTCTGTTCTGCGTAAAGCAAACCATCACATTTGTGTTCCTCGTTTATATTTGTATAAATTTGTCTGAAGAAATGGATTGCTTCAGTGAAAGGAATAAGGTAAATTGTTTGATTTGACATAGAATAATGTTATTTTAACTGGCATACATTTGAATAAGTATTAATGACCTTTCTATATAATTATCAAGAAATTAAAAAAAAATTGCATCTAAAATTTGTGTCTGAAAGAGATCCCCTTCAATCATCCATCACTTCAGTATTATAAAAAGGAAGTTGTAACAAAATGGATAGAAGGAAAAAAGCTGAGGAAGAAACAAATAGCGTGATCTGGACTGGCTCTTCAGTTATTACCAAAACTATGCCTACTTTATCAGCCTAATTGTTTATTTAAATATGTAACAGATTTGTGCAATGACTGATTCCAATCATGGAGGCAATTCCATTTGAAACAATTTTATAGCATTTCTTTAACTCTGGACTCATATTCAGAAATCAAGAGGGTTTTTTAAATTTTGAGTTCCATGGACATTCCCCCAACCCACACTTCAAAATATATGAATGTCATACTCCAGTTGGCTGCTTTAAACTGTTCTATACTCACGTATATTAATGCACTTACCAAGCCGTAGAATGTGAATCAGAACTATTTTTTTCCAGCAGAAGCAGCTTTTTTCAAAAAAGTGTCTACAAATTGCTAAATAAAAACTTTATCAAAAGGATCAGCAACAAGGTAGTTGTTATTGGCTTTCCCTGTTGAAATGAAAGAGGATTTGTAGTACCCCTCATAATAAAATTCAACAAGTATTTTGTTCCTGTAACCTATAAATACTACAAGATGTAACATGTTTATTTGGTTCCCATAAATTAGAAAATAGAAGTTTCCCATAACTCTAAACTAATGATTTAAAAAACAAAGTGATACTACATCTGAGTGCCTTTCCAAACAATTTGAGAGACTAGCTTAACCTCTCACCCTGCAAAAGTGTGCTTTTTACAGATACATGATTTTTAAAAGTATTTGTACACAGTACACTAGCTTAAATATACAAGTGGACATGTTAAAGTCATGTTACGGTTCAAGGTACTTCTGGACGAAGGCAGATATTAAGTTAGTTATTTTAATTCTGCATTCCTACGCAGGACAAGCATTATTAGAGACTTCAGTTTCCTACCACCATTCACGTGTTGCATGGAGAGATCAATAAATAACTTCTGTGGTCCAGTTTACCTATAACGGAAGATACTAAAGAAAGAAAAAAAAACTATTAAATTATTTGTGTCTGACCCTGATAAGATCTGAGTTGTGATACCCAGTTTTTACTGCAAGAAAAGCAATAATAAATCTTTATCTTGCTTATCAATAGACACCCCATTTTTCCATGACACCCAATTTTCAATATAATGGTTAACAAATAACTTATGCATGGGGCAAAGGTCACGGTGGTAGAACTAACCCAGCACAAATATGGGTTAAAGAATGGGCTACCAGCTCTTGAACAAAAGGAATCTGGGTGTGTTATGGAGGCAGTGTGCCCAGACACTCATTGGGCTTTAAAGCCATGAATACCCAGTCTAAGTTATATTGTCAGACCATGAAAAGTAATACAGGATTCTGTTGTGCTGATGTAAAGAAATCTGACAAAACCAATTACCTCCTTTCTTTGTTTAGAGCAGATGATGAAATAGCTTACTAACTGATATTATAAGTAACGCATGTCACTATGACAAAACTTGCCGTGATTTGTGTGTTTAGCTACAAAGTGCAGTATTTCTCATGACTGACTCAAAGCACAGCCGCATCCAATTGTAATGGAATTCCATCTCACACAGAGCGCACTGTATGACTTTGAAGAAAGTCTGTATGATTGTAACAAAGTAGTCACCCATCCTCTCCTTAAACGTGAATAAATCCATGGGGTAATCAGGCACAGGCGGCATGTAACGGGTTTGTCTTCATTTTATTCCTTGTTTTTGTTTGAGGACATGCACTTGACTCCAGGCAAAATCCATCCCCGGTTACAAAATGACACAACTATTCTTTTCTTTCTCTTTCTCCCTCTCTTTCTCTCGAGGTTCTTTTCGTTTGCGTTCACTACTTCCAGATTGTCTTCCACTTGCTGGAGAAGCAGCTCCTTGCACCTGCTGGAAGAAAGAATTTAAAAATCAAACAAATAGCAAAGAGAAATATTATTCTAAATGCTAAAGGTAGTTTCTGAATCAACATTGTGGTCTAAAATTCATATGGCTTGGAGCAGTAACTAACGGAAACTGAAACTTGCTCACTAGCTTTAATAATCATTAATTATGCAAACCACAACCATCAGGCACAGAGTGTTTCAATTTGAGGTTGGATAAAACTAACATGCAAAATTAATTATTTTTGGCAAGAAAGATTGATTGTATTTTAGTTGGGCTGGTGGGAATCTAAGTCCCATGCATCTTATACAGCAGAACAGACCTAAATAATGTGCAGTACTGAGCCCCAAGCACTCTCCCTATTATGCGACCCTGTTCCCGATCAGTTCAATCAGTGCCATATCACTTGTATCATTTATTTTGATATTAAATTTAACTTAGTTTATAATACCCCCCATTTTCACTGTGCTGTAGATTTTTCAGTTTTCTTTTTTTAAAAATCAAAGACAAACTACATTTTTGAAGTTGCAGAAGGAAAATGCTGGGTTTTGACTACTAATTATGGAAAAGTTGGGACTTTTGGCAACAAGGAAGCCATAGGAATTAGTTTTAGTTTTTGATAATCAAGAGGCAGTGAATGCTTTTGGTACCTGAAGCCCTACAGGGCCAACTATGGGAAGGGGCAGAGGTGATTTTACATTTGGGAGAGCAGGCACATGAATTTCTTCTTCCCCATCCCAGCAATTCTATTGAAGCTGGCTAATCCCTTTACTTCTTGACCAAATAACTGCAGCTGCATCCAACAGTGATGGATAAACACAGTAGTTTGATGTTTCTGCTAAAACAATGAGCAGCATAACCATGTTATTTATATTGTCATAATTGTGCTTCTCTGTTAACATCCTGTTTAGATTAATGGGTGCAGTTCACACTTCTGAGTTATTGTTCCTGTCTGTCTGCAGGCTCAGTCAGACATCACAGGTAGTTTACTTTCAATTTTTGAATATTTTTCGCAACTAAAAATGTGCTTTTTTTTTTTTTTTTTTTTTTTTTTTTTTTAGAAATAAAAATTTTTTTTTTTTTTTTTTTTTAAATGATCTTAGAATCAGGAAGGGCAATTTTAAAAATCCAGTTAGGTGACAATTTACGTAGATGAATATAAATCACATTAAACAAGGTGCCTTGAACATAATTATTTACCTTGACAAAACAACCTCAGAGGACCTGGACTGAAAATTCTACTGTCATCTACTGCTATTTTGATATTTTGACATAAAATTAAAAGGACAGAATAAACGCAATTACCAAATCTATTACAAACTAAAGTATTACATAATATAATGCAAGAGCACAAACTCCTATAATGTGGTTTGTGGGAAAGCAGCATAGCTGGATATTATTTAACAGATAACTCATCTGATAATTCAGTAATTACAGTGGACTAAATCAGTGGTTTTCAAACTTTTTTTCTGGCAACCCAGTTGAAGAAAATTGTTGATGCCCATGACCCAACAGAGCTGGGGATGAAGGGTTTGGTGTGTGGGAGGAGCTCAGGGCTGGGGCAGAGGGTTAGGGTGCGTGGGTGAGGGCTGCGGGGTGGGTCTGGAAATGAGGGGTTCAGGGTGTGGTAGGGGATCAGGGCTCTGTGATGGGGTGCAGTCTCCGGGGTGGGGCCAGGGATGAGGAATTTGGTGTGCAGGAAGGGGCTCCGGTTTGGGGGGGGGCTGAGGGATAGGACAGGGGATTGGGGTGCGCGCTTACCTCAGGTGGCTCCCTGTCAGCAGCACAGCGGGGGTGCTAAGGAAGGCTTCCTGCATGTCCTGGCACCACAGACCGCGTTGAGCCCTGGAAGCAGCCAGCAGCAGGTCCGGCTCCTAGGCATAGGCACGCAAGCGGCTCTGCGCAACTCTCGCCCACAGGCACTGCCACCCCCCAGCTCCCATTGGCTGGGAACTGGCCAATGGGAGTGCGAAGCCGGTGCTCGGGGTGGGGGCGGTGCGTGGAGCCCCTTGGCCCCCCCACCTAGGAGCTGGACCTGCTGCTGGCCACTTCTGGGGTGCCGTGCGGTGTCAGAACAGGTAAGGACTAGCCTGCCTTAGCCGGGCAGCACCACCGACGGGACTTTTAATGGCCCGGTCAATGGTGCTGATCAGAGCTGCTGCGACCCAGTGCCTTACATTCCACGACCCAAAACTGGGTCATGACCCACAGTTTGAAAACCACTGGACTAAATAAACAGGATAAAGGCAGAGGGTGTTTTTTTTTACACCAAATGCCAAGACATCTATTGCACAGGCTATGATCACTGTGTAAACAAGCAGCACCCTCAAAATGTTGGAAGATGCTCTCCCTCTGCATGTGCTACCCTTTTTTTTCCCTCCGTCTCCTTTCTCTGAATGAGAGGGCTTCAGTCAATTTTGAGTTTTCTGTCCTCTGTCAGTTCTGCAGTCTAATAAATAAATTTGAGACAGACATTTTTCAGCTTTTATGATTCACTCATACACAGGGATAAGTTTTGCATTTGCTGCCTCACATTTGGATGACTGGGAAGGTAACAAGGAAAATGTCTCAATGAGGAATACACAGATATGAATAAGAACTTACTGATTAAATGCAAGTTGGATAAATGGGGTTTTATGCAGCTTTTTAGTTGGTTTAGTTTCAGAAGTCAGATACAATTAGGTGTGTAAAAACAGTTATGCAAAACTGAAAACGGGATTACTTAGGGACAGTGAGACAAGCAGAACTGCATTCAGTGACATTTCTAGTCATGATGTAGGAGAGGAATAAGATGTTAAAAACTGGTTTTGCTGTAGCTACTAATAACTGAATAATAAAAACCCAACTCTGCATGCTAATTAATATAAAACAATTCAAAATCCAAGAGATACACGTTTCAGCTTTTCATAGGATTGTCTTATTAAAAAAATTAAAAAATAAATAAATCCTGATCAGCTCTCTCTTCTTCATCCAAAGATGGCTGAAATACTGCATGGCACTACTTCTGTTTCAATGCAATTTCTGTAACAACAATTATAACTCTTATCAGGATCCCTATTTAACAGTCTTAGGGCTGGTCTATACTTACCCGTTAGTTCGACGGCTGGAAATTGAACTTCCGGGTTCGATTTATCGCGTCTGGTCTGGACGCGATAAATCGATCCCGGAAGTGCTCGCCATCGACTGCGGTACTCCAGCTCGGCGAGAGGAGTACCGCGGAGTCGACGGGGAGCCTGCCTGCCACGTGTGGACCGCGTCTGAACCGCGGTAAGTTCGAACTAAGGTATGTCGACTTCAGCTACGTTATTCACGTAGCTGAAGTTGCGTACCTTAGATCGAATTGGAGTGTTAGTGTAGACCAGGCCTTAGCAAAATCTTGGGGTAGGAGCCTAGGCCATTAGCAACGTGGTTTAATTTACCATGACATTGACTGAAATTGATATGGAAGTAGCATGCATACTCTAGCAGTAATAAGATTTTTCCTAAAGTTTGTTGTGCAATCATCATAATTCACTCATTGTACAGAGTGTTAGTGGTATTAGTGTTACACATCTAGAACAAGTTCTATGAACATTGTTAGGGTAATTCTGCCTATGTAACTGCTACTGAGGCGAAAAGATTAAATAAAATCTGAGAAAGTAAGATGCTATGGAAGAAAATCAAATAGACCGTACCCTTTTCATACTGAATGAAACTTATCATTGATGTAAAACACTCACAGTAGTTAGAAATTGTGTTTTAATGAAGTTACCACAAAACTAAATAAAGCTAGTAACTGTACTCTAACCATGGAATATGCTCTTACCTGGACCTGAGCAGCAGCTGCAACTGCTTGTTCTTGTTCCTGATAGTACTGAGAAGCCCGCCTATCCTCCTCTTCCTGCAGCTTCTTTGCCAGCTCTAGATCACTGATTCCTTCTGGGATCTGCTCCCAATCGATATCTTGGCTCTGCTGCTCTTGTTGTAAAGACAATGCCATCAGATAGTCCTAAGAAGTAAACTCATTATTAGTAAACACTCTTCTGCTTCCCTAACGATGAGCCAAAGTTGTAACGGGAATTCCATGAACCTCTAAAAATGAGAGCTCCAGGATTCAATATTTATGCTTCCTGGATGGTTTATTATGTTGAACGGCCACTTAAAATTGCTGGCTAAAGCTTCCATAAGAAGTCAGATCAAGGAAGGAATTGTGATAGGAGCACCTGTATACCTCCTCTGTCTTTGTTGACTGCCGTATATCTACAGTATAACTTTTTTTTTTTTTTTTTTTTTTTAATATTTATCCATATGTAAACAAACATATATAAAAACTGTGTTTACATACGGGCTTACTTTTTAAATTCCTTATATTATCACCTCTCTTTTTAATAAGTGTTCCATTAAACCACTATGAGCAAGCTATTCTCCACCAAAAATCTTCATCCTGTCTTTGGGGAGAGGGGATTGCTCTGAAAATCTAGCTGAGGGATTATGATTTATAGACCATCAATACTCAGTGATATTAATACTCACTTAAATTTTGACAGCACGTAAGAGAATGAAGTTCCACACTGACAAAGTGCTAAAGTTATGTGAACTAGTGATTTTACCCTTTCAGAAATATTCGCGTTGCAATATATTATCATTCAAGAAGAGTACTTTGATTAGCATATTGCTTTATAAAAATCACTTTAGACCAAGAGCAGAAGAGAGCAAAACTGCAGAAATCCCTCAGAAAATCTGTGTGTGGGGGCATGAAGGACAAGTGCAGTAACATCTCTTTCCCCTAACCCAACTACCATATACTTACATCTTTCTCCTCAGAGAACCACATGGAAATTCAGTTTAATGTGAAGTTAGAGAGGTGCAGAAGCAGGAATCAGCTGCTTTATGCGGCACATTTCCCCTTCTGCTGCACACAGTAACATTAGTAAATGTTGCTTCAAGGAGCATTAGCTTACACTATGGGGGTGGTGACATAAGAAAAACAGAACCCAGGCACTACCAGTACTTGGGGAGAGGATGTTAGGCCTCGGGGACTGCAGAGGGACAGTTTATCTCCAGCGCAAAATCTGTGCTTTGACTCAGGGTTACTACTGGACGTACAGACCATCTGTCTATTGTGAATACTGCTTCCCCACTCCTTCCACACCTCTACAAACTCCTTAAGGAAGAAAAGGTTATGACCTTCCCAAAAAGTACACACATGTTTGGACAAGTGTCCCTCTGTCACTTAATTTTATATCAGAGGAGATCAAAGATTTTGAATTTAAGTAAGAGAAGTTTTTTCACTATTTAAATTAGCTACTTCTGATTGTAGGGCTAGTGTACAATACTGTAACTTTTGCAAGGAATTCTTAAAAAGCTGCACTGTAATAGTTATACTGGATCAAACAAAAATATTCCATTACTATGAAGATATGTCATCCAGAAGTGTACTGTATTGCACCACCTAAGAATAATAGAATGTTTTGTAGCTGTCAGTTATTTCAGATATTATTTGTATTGAATTTAGTTTTCATTTTATCTGCCATGAGGGAGCTGTCATGGGAAAACACCTTTCAGCCAAATAAAATAGTAGTAGTAATAGCAAAATAAAATGGAAATTCTTCTTGATCAATAGAAGAAAAAGAGACATTACAGTCTTCCAGTTCAGAGCTTTAAAACAGGAGTACATTAAGCACACCAGGGAACTTTTAGTTTGTGGAAGCAGGTTCCACACAAATAGTGCACAGCAGGATTGTGAGAGTTAGACTTTCACCCTAGTTTGTCAAGAACTTATTGTACATATAGATATATAGCTAACTTTTGTACAGCTGTCCACAGCTTCAAGGGGCCATGGCAGCCATGGATTTCCAGCAAGTGAAGATGCCCCAGCCATCTCTCTTTCACTCAGAATTAGGGCTTTGGAGCTGTGCTCCAGCTCCAGGCAAAAACCTGCAGCTCCACTGCTCCAGAGCTGCTCCGTGCTCCAGCTCCGCTCCAAAGCCCTGCTCAGAAATGCCCCTTGTACTGGGAACTAGCCATAAAAGGCTGCTATACAATCTCTACGCTACTTGGGGATTCCCCATACACAAGGAGAATCCTAAAGTGCCCAGCACTGCTGGCTTTATGGCTGCTTTGAGCCATAAAATCACAGTGGAGAATCCAACCCATTGAGTTTTTGGGGTTGCACTGAAGTGTTCAATTCCAACAAATGCCAGTACAGAATCATCATTCCAAATTTGTTCTCAAGCTTATTTTCCCCACAATGTAGCACTTCACCCCAGCAAAAAATGGATGTGCCAGCTTTTTAACATTTAATTTTGATATACCATGGGGTTTGGGTTTTTTTGCATTATTTCAACAGCTCCAAACAAATTAAATCTGATAACATTAACTTCAGATAATCAACTCAATTACAGACATCTGTTTGGGCTAGTCTCTGCTCATACCTGACTGCGCAGTACCACAGGTGGCCCCTAAATTTTTCTCATGTTTCTAAATTTTTAAAATTTCACTCATATATTTGCAGGGAATAAGATTAAGTCTTGATTTATATTATCAGAAACTTATCAAAACCTACACATGTACATTGGAACATGTTAATATGGGGGAGATAAAACATCTTAAATCTCAGATTTTAACTGAAGTGCTTACATTTATTAAAAGCATCAGCCTACACATATTTTAAGTTTTTTAAAATATGTAAAAATGCTTCTCAAATACACTTTAAGAACTCATTAATTGGTTTTGTCTACGCAGAATGTAAGGTCTTTGAGGCAGAAACGGTCTCCTGCTGTATGTTTCTACCCTGCCTATCACAATGGGTCCTCTTAGATGAGACCTCTAGAAGCTAATATGAAAAAAACAAACTAGAATCGATGAACACTACTGTTTTTGTATTCCATTCTGCAGAATTGATATCAAAAGGCAAAGTTCAGTGATGACAGTGAGATCTGAAATAATGCATATCAAAACACAATTATGTACTGTACTACTCTTCTCAAATTTAGCACCCCTTACAGACAGGCTAACCCATGCTTTTAAGGTAAATTACCAACAGCATGCAGAATTTAAGTCCTTACAGAACAAATCTGAAGTTGGCTAGATATTGTAGCTTTCATAAACTAGCATACGCTACTAAGTTTTTACTAATAGGATGACAGTAATTTATTAGTCATAGTAAGTTACTATGTATAGTAACTGGAGTTCTTCAGATGTGCTGACATTCTATTCATAGTGTGCATGCACCTAGAGAGTTTGAGATTGGAGACTTTTTGACTCACACTATCCATATGGCGTTCATGCACCCGTCCAGTCCTTGTGCTCTGCAGTAAGGGCATTTAAGGGCAATGTGTGTCAGCACTTCTCACTGTAGAATCCCCAACGACTAGTCCAAGGGAGACAGAATGGAAGAATGGGATGTGGAATGTGCATATGGTCAACACATCTCAAAGAACTCCATTTACAGTACATGATAAGTAACTTGCCATTCTCCTTCGAGTGTTTGTCCATATACACTTTCCACTGATGTTGACTCCCAAGCAGCAATGGAAGCTTAGAATGGTTAGTTAAACAATGGGTGAAGAACTGCTTTACCAAATACAGCATCAGATCTAGAAGACTTAGTGATGGTGTAGTGCTTTATGATGATGTGTATTGATGCCCAAATAGATGCTTTACAGATGACTGATAGGGGAAAATTTTCACAGTGATGCCACAGATGTTGCATAACCACCATCATAACCATGAATCTGGCAGCTGTTTCCACCATATACAGTGAACCTCGCCGATGTGTACTGGCCATTTGCTGGCCTTTGTTGACTAATGACAAATTCTTTGCAAGTCTCATTTGGCAGTTTATCTGCAAAGGCATGCAGTCTCTCGTGTACCAGAACTCATAATTGGCTAATATGGCCTAGTAATTGGCCACATAGAATTGTAGGCTTGCTAAAGAGTAGGCTTTCTGGGCAAATTTATCTAATCTCTTTGGTTAGTCCTCCTTTTGGTGTGGACTTGAGTTGTTTTGCTCTTTCCTTCATTACTGTGACTACAGAGGAAGATGTCTGTAAAAGAATTCTGCACTCTTGGGAGGCACTTGATATTTGGCTGTGTCCATGATAGCTTTGTTGACAGGGAGGGCTATTTTTCCTGCCAAAGAAGCATGGGGAATGTCCACTAACTTATGAGTCTGCTTCTGGACCTCCTCAATAGGGATTTGAAGGGCCTCAGATATCCTTTTTAATAAATATTGGAAGTCCTTGAAATTGTCCAATTATGAGGCCATTGGTAGCACTACAACCTCATCAGGGGACAAAGAACAGGGCCACCGGAGCTGGCAGGCTGCCCTCTTGTTCCTGTTCTTCTATAACTTCCTGTTCTACCTGCGGTTGAAGCAGAACCAGGAAATGTCAATGGGTGGCCTGTGGGACTGATATTGTGGGTGAAACAATCTCTTGGCATCAGTGTTGGTCCGTCTGGTTAAAATTGGACTGAGCAGACCAGGGTCCCCAACAGGGCCACATGGGAATTGGTTGGTATGAGCCTGATGGCCAGGAGATAGGGAACCAGGGGTCAGGATTTTGAAGGTCCTAGTATTTTTCCTGTGAAAAGTGTTTGGACTCTATCAAATGTCGAGGGTTGAGGCAAGTAAAGATGCTACTGGTATGTATCTTCCTAACCCTTTGACTCTGAAGATAACAAGAAGAATGGATAGTGCTGATTAATGGGGGGGTGTTGTAGAGGGTGGTGCTGTGGCTCCCAGTGCATTAGGAACTGATGGTGCCACACCAGTTAGTATAGAATCATAGACTATTAGGGTTGGAAGGGACCTCAGGAGGTCATCTAGTCCAACCCACTGCTCAAAGCAGGACCAATCCCCAGACAGATTTTTGCCCTAGATCCCTAAATGGCCTCCTCAAGGATTGAACTCACAACCCTGGGTTTAGCAGGCCAATGCTCAAACCACTGAGCTATCCCTCCCCCCTTAGTAGAGTCAGTGCTGACTGTAATGCTGAAGCCAACAATAAGGGAGATGAGGTAGTATCTTTTATTGGACCAATTTCTGTTTGTGGAAGAAACAAGCTTTCAAGCTTCACAGAGATGAAGAAGAGCTCTGAAGTTCAAAAGCTTGTCTCTTCCACCAACAGAAGTTGGTCCAATAAAAGATATTACCTCACCCACCATATGTGTCTCATATCCTGGGACCAACATGGCTACAACACTGCAAACAGTAAGGGAGATTGTAGATCCTGTTGTATCTGGAGATCAATTGGTGCTTAGTACTTGTATGGTGCCTTCAGCAAAAGTGTTGTGGATTGGTGGTCTGGAACCAGGTTCTCTCAGGGCAGCATCACAATCTCCTTTATGGAACAGGAGAGGCCCTTGGTGTGTGGCCTAGATCAGGCTTGGCCCTGCTGCCAGGAGCATCAGTGCTGAGGCCATTTCACAATGCACCTATAGAGTACTAGGTAGATGGTACTAGGATTAAACAAGTTCTTTCGTGAATGCAGAGGTTTCTGTGCTGGGTGCTTTGGTGCTATCCAGTTGGAATCGGCATGAGACTGACAGGAATTGTTCTGGGCCAAGAAGTCTCAGCAGATGTTAGGTGCTGTGGGCAGGTTTTCCTCTTAGACAAAGCCTTGGTAGGTATTCTGCCTCTCGGACTCCTGGAGCCTTGTGGGCTGTCTGAGGAAGACAGACCTCATGGCCTGGAGGTTGGGCAGTCATTGGGCTCTCGCAGGCTGTACTTTGGGGCTCTGAAGTCATGAGGAAGACCTGTAAAGTCATGAGGAAGACAGCCTTCCTGTCTTCCCTGGCCTTAAAACTAAAAGACTAACAAATTGCCCATTTGTTGGGAATGTATGATTCTTTCAGACAATCAAAGCACTTCTGAATGTCAATCTGAGACTGTGATAATTCCCTCACAAGGGGCAGCGTTTCAATTCAAGAGAACCGGATGATGTCATGCTGTTGGTGATTAATTCCTAAAGAACTAACAATAGATACAGACAACCAGGTAACTATATTAATGGACTAAGCTATGACTATATAAACTGTGAAATCAGAGCTAGAACTATACTAGTAGAGAACGGCTAGCAGTCTCTCAGACAATCAGGGCTCCATTTCTAAGCTGAAAGGATGTCAGAAGAACTGAGTGGTGGCTGATTAGCTTCTCCCTTAGATGCCCTCACCGCAGAGCATAAGGATTGGCAGGGTGCACGTGCACATATGGATACTACTGGCCAAAAAGTCTCCAATCTTGAGCTCTTGAGGCATATGCACACCATGAGTGGAATGTGCATATGGACAAGCACCCGAAGAAGCGAAAATTCCACAGTATTTGTTTTATGTTTTTAATAATGTATATTAATTCCTTAACATGTCAAATCTGACTTCTGGTACCCAAACAGAACATGCTAATAAATACCCATGTGAAGAGGTAACACTAGAATTATTGGAAAATGGGTTCATTTTCCCCAGAGAGCAATTTTCAAAAACAATCAGTGTCATCCTTACTCTGATCCCACTGAAGTCAGTGGCAGAACTTCCATTGACTTCAATGGGACCACATTGGAAAATCCCACCCTACAAAAGCTGGAGAAATGCAATAGATTTACCTGATCGATTTGATCCTGCTGCCCTCTATATACAGTTTCTGGGTCTGATGGAGGCCGAAGGTGGAATTCAGAGTCACAGAAATTTCCATCGCCATCTACATTATGTAAACTTTCCCAGACAACTTTCTCTTCTGTAAGAAAACCCTGATCTGTCACCAGTAGATAAAGCTGACCCTAAATGGAAGGATAATAAGGATAGAATCTATAAAAGGAATAAAAGATCTTTACAGTCTGAAACATTTACTTATTATTCCTGCTAACTGAACCTCCATGATTCAGTAAACCGAATGAGGATAATTTAGATTTATGCCCATGTTTCAGATTTAAAACTATTTGTATACTTCTGTTATCAGTACAGAATATTGAGATTTATATTAGTGTCCATTGCCAAGGCACATTGGCAACTTACAGCAATACAAAGAATCCATCACAGGAGAATAAAATCCCTGCATATTAACTAAAGTTCCCATTCCCTATTACAATAAGCATAAAACATGGTCTTATAGTACTGTGCTCCAACACCAACTTGGGGTCTCAAACTACTTGATGGAACAGGTTCCAGAGGCGTGGGCCCTTAGCTGAGAATACCTGGCTACCGGCAATGTAAGTCCCAGGACAGCAAAAAAAAAAAAAAAAAAAAAACCCTAACAGATTTTAACTCCCATGGCAGGACTTGGAGTCAAGAGAAGATCTTCAAATAAGTGGTCTCGGACCATTATTACATATATAGATGCTAATGCTTTAAACTGCACCCAAAAGCGAACAGGTGGCCAATGCAGGTCATAGAGCACTTTTTGTGCTAAGAGCTGTACAAATGCATAGGAAGAGACAATCCCTGCCCTAATAAGTTTACACCCTAACCAGACTAGACTATGAGTGGGATGCAAGTAATATGCCCATTCCACACAGAGAATTTAAGTACAGAGTGATTAACTGACTTGCCCAAGTCATAAAGGGAGACTGTCACAGATCCTGGAATCGAACCCAGACGTCCTGAATTCCAATCATGTATGTTAACTTTACAATCATCCTCTCTCTCAAAGAACAGTTTCAGCCAACAAGCCAAAAATATACCATAGCTGTTAGCTGAGAATTCAGGGCCAGCAATGGATTCAATATGGCCTGAGATTGCAAAATGTGCTTTTGCAAAGGCCAGATAAAAGATACAGTGCTTCCCTTATCTATCATATCGGCTTAATCTTACACAGCCGGTTTGATCGCATCTAGTCTGCACTTTTGTTAGAAATTGACACCTTGTAGCTGAAAAAGAGCTGAGCAGCAGCATGAAGTAAGAATAGGGTTGCATAGTGGGAAATTTATGACAGCATACAGAAATTTACAACTATAAACTATTAACCAGCTCTTAGACACCTCCAATAATTAAATTTAAACAGAAAAAAAGTTTTATTTATCCATTGTTACGATTAACCAGAACACTTCTCATTAATCTTTTTCTTGGCAACTGATCTAATTAAGCAGAAGTAACACCACACATGGTTCTCCCACTCTCAGCATAAATACATGACTGAATGTTAGGGACCAGATTTCATAACTGTGCATGCAAATGGTCAGGTAATTGTTTATAAGGGTCATTTGCATACTTGTCACCACTGTGCATGCAATCATAATAATTCTACACAAATATGAGTACTAATTTCTGTGACTGCAGATGTACCCACACAATTATGGAATCGGAAGGGAAGATTTAAATACTAATATCCATTTTGTAACAAATTGTAATACATATGCTTTTTTTTTTTTTAATTAGCCCTCTACTTTTATTTCATTGACCACTTTTGTAATAATTGGGTCTAAAAATTTACTCTAATTGTAAGCTTAACTGTGGGAAAGTGGATAAAAAGTTTACAAAATGTTCCAATCACGTGCATCAATAAATGTCGATGGTAAAAGATGCAAAAGGGAGACAGACTGAATCAGTTCAGACAAAAAGGCCTACTGATATAACTCAAGGACTGTGTTAGGACCACGTCTGGTAAACAAGAGAAGAGTGGAACCGGAAATCAAAAGAACATAAGAATGGCCATACTGGGTCAGACCAATGGTCCATTTAGCCCAATATCCTGTCTTCTGACAGTGGCCAGTGCCAGATGCTTCAGAAAAAAACAAACAAAACTGGGCAATTTATCAAGAGATCCATCCCCTCTCATCCAGTTCCAGCTTCCAGCAATCAGAGGTTTAGGTACCCAGAGCAGGAGGTTGAATCCCTGAGCATTTTGGCTGGTAGTCATTGATGGGCTTATCATTCGTGAACTTATCTAGTTCTTTTTTGAACCCAGTTATAGTTTTGATCCTCACAAGATCCCTAGCTACAAGTTCCACAAGTTGACTGTGCATTGTGTGAAAAAGCACTTCCTTGTATCTGTTTTAAATCTGCTGCCTATTAATTTCAGTGGGTAACCTCTGGTTCGTGTGTTATTTGAGAGGGTAAATAACACTTCCTTTTTCACTTTCTCTATGCCATTCATTATTTTATAGACCTCTATTATATCCCCCCTCAGTTGTTTCTATTCCAAGATGAACAGTTCGTCTTTTTAATCTCTCCTCAGACAGAAGTTGTTCCATATCCCTAATAATTTTTGTTGCCCTTCTCTATACTTTTTCCAATTCTGTCTTTTTTTTTTTTTTTTTTAATTAAAAGATGAGGCAACCAGAACGGCACACAGTACTCAAGATGTGGGCATACCATGAATTTATATAGTGGCATGATGATATTTTCTATCTTACTATCTATCCCTTTCCTAATGGTTTCTAACATTGTTAGCTATTTTGACTGCTGCTGCACATTATGTTGAGTATGCATAGCTAATTTAGACCTCATTTTGTATGTGTAGTTGGGATGATGTTTTCCAATATGCATTACTTGACATTAATCAACACTGAATTTCATCTGCCATTTTCTTGCCCAGTGACAGAGTTTTGTGACACCCTTTGTAACTCTTCTCAGTTAGATTTGGACTTAATTATCTTGAGTAATTTTGTAGAGTCTGAAAACTGTGCCACCTCACTGTTTACCCCTTTTTCCAGATCAATTATGAATATGTTGAACAGCACTGCTGTCAGTACAGATCCCTGGGGGACTGTGCTATTTACCTCTCCCCCCTGTGAAAACTGACCATTTATTCCTAGCATTTATCTCCTATCTTTAAACCAGCTACTGATCCATGAGAAGATCCTTCCCTCTTATCCCAGGACTACTTACTTTACTTAAGAGCCTTAGGTGAGGAACCTTGTCAAAGGCTTTCTGAAAGTCCAAGTTGACTATATCCACTGGTTTACCTTTGTCCATTTTTGTTGACCCCCTCGAAGAATTCTAATAGATTAGTGAAGCATGATTTCCTTCTACAAAAGCTGTGTCGACTCTTCCCCAACATATCCTGTTCATCTAGTCTAGTGACTTATTACTGTTTAACTTCTCTTTTCCCCAGAAAGGACAGTTTTTACCATTTTAAATACCATCTAAAGCCTGGTCTACATGTAAAATTTAGGTTGAAAAAATCCACACCCCCAACTGCTGTAGCTATGCCAACCTAGCCCCGACGATAGATGCAGCTAGGTTGACAGAAGAATGCTTCCATTAACCTAGCTACCATTGCTTGGGGAGGTAGTGTTCCTGTAGCGAAGCAAAAACACCTTCCATCGCTGTAGCCTGTATCTACATTATGATATACCAACACAGCTATGGCACTGCATAGCATAGCAATGGCCTAAATGACAGTGAAACAAGGGTGGTGGCAGGGGTAGGTTCCTTTTTAAAAACTCTCTCCAGGTACTTTAAAATGAAAGACTTATTTAATACTTAATATTTCAAATGCTTTAAATTTCTTTTCTGTATCTTTAATAAAAGGTTAAAAGGATGCTTAATGATGTGTTTGCCACGGTACCAAGCAGGCTGAGGGGGCTGTATCTCAAACCTTGTTTAAAACTGTTTAATGCTGGACAATTACAGGGGCACGTTAACACTTTTGACTCTTTAGGCCCATTTATTCCATCAAAATTAATGTACCACCACTTGCATGCATTCCTAGGCATATCAAAGTGTGCAAATACCTGCTCTTTACAGACAGAATGTTACCATCCTTTAACTACATTATGCTAATATAAAAGTGAATTCATTCAGTCATCTTTAAAAAAACACTGTAAAGACAGTACTTCAGAGCTTTGGCCCATGGAAAGCTTGCAGCAGACCCGTCCATGCCTAGTTTTCTTTTCTATAGCTCTCAAAAATATTGTGAAACAACTTAACATTTACTACAAAAAGTTCATTTTTATAGTTTATGTGAGAAAAAAAGCCTATGAAATCTGATTGTCACATACTAAATTCAATGTTTCAATTAATTTACTAACTTCATACTAAAAGCAACAGAGGGTCCTGTGGCACCTTTAAGACTAACAGAAGTATTGGGAGCATAAGCTTTCGTGGGTAAATTTCTGGAGATTTCCATTACTTGCATCTGAAGAAGTGAGGTTCTTACCCACGAAAGCTTATGCTCCCAATACTTCTGTTAGTCTTAAAGGTGCCACAGGACCCTCTGTTGCCTTTTACAGATTCAGACTAACACGGCTACCCCTCTGATACTTAACTTCATACTACAATTCAAGCAAATCTGAAGTGTTTCAACTATAGAATACAACATTTTAGTTATGATTTTTAGAAATATATTGCACATAGCCCTAATAATGTTGTATAACAATTTATGTCCAGTAACTTTAGATAGCAAAACTTGTTTTGGGGATTTTACATAGAGAAATCTCATTTTGGAGCACAGATTTTTGAGGACTGATGCTGGAAGAAGTTCTGAAGTCTCATACATAAACTCATACAATATTGTATAAGCCAAATCTTCCCTAAGGGATAGCTTCTTTCCTATCTGCAAGTGGAAACTTTAAAAAAAAATTCTCTCTTTTGTGGCGAGGAGAAAGAAGTGGTAGGTTTTTTGTTGGGTTTTTTTTTTTTTTTTAAGTGATTTTTCTATTTACTGTTTCAGAATAAATATAAAAATGGGGCAGTTTTACATCACTCACCCCAACCCCCATGGCAACTGTTTTTCCTGCTTGGAAGTTTGAAATGGTAATAATGCCAGTAGAGATGGATTAGTGGGTACAGTGCAAATAAAGTGGTCGGCAATTTATCACATGGATACGACCATCGCATGTGTGATCACATTTTTTTCCCCTTAGACTGTAATGGTCATTAAAGACATCAAATGAACAGAACAGCTACAGTACTAGCAACAATTTTGCAAGTGTTCTTACATACACAAATAATGACATCTTAAACTTGATCTAGAGAGCGCACCCTCTAGGAATGAGAAAGTAGTTCAACTTCCAGACCGATGCAAAACTTGGATTCTGCTCAGATTATCAACAAAGGTACCAATTGTACATTTTGGGTTGGTTTTTTTGGGGTTTTTTTTTTGGAGGGGGGAGAAGTCACTAGAACAAGGGCATAAAACAGGTATTTTTATGTAGCCCTCAAAGAACCATGATTTCACTCAGTATCAATTTAGTGAACATTCAAATAACTGTCTCACTGCTGGAAGGCTTGGTATCTCAGGATTAGTGTCCTGACCCAACTATTCCCCTTTATTTCTCTCTTTAATATCCTTTTGATTCAGAATCTGGCTAATATTATGGTTAATCATATTGAGTTGCCACTGAGCAGCTCCTCTACTGCTTACATACATATCAGAGTCTCTCTACAACAGTTCATTTTGGCAGTCCATCTGTCCCTCCCCCAAAAGCTCCCCCCCCCCCCCAATAAATAAAGGCAAAAGAGAGATGTGTCAGGGCTTTTTAACCAGTTGGCTGACAGGCAACATTAATACTATGCTGTTTATGAAAAGATTTTCATTTGATAACTAATACCCCAATACTACTAGCCCCAAAACTGGTGGCATAACCCTCTCACTCAAATTCAATTAACAATACTACAAGAATCTGTAACAACAGGAGGAGTAAAAGCCAGTATGTCACACCCATCTAAAAACTTCCCCTTTAATGATTTTCTATTGTTTGTGCCTTTGGTCTTGCCTACCCTATAGAAAAGACTATAGTAAAATTATTAAAAAAAACTTGCGTCAACTAGTAACGTTTTCCTCAGTGAGGAGAGAACATTATGGACCATATCATGCCTGGCACTTGCAGTGAGGGAGAGGCCACAAGGAAACTTCCCAATTTTGCAAGGGACAGAAACCATCGCACTTCTCCACACTGGCTACTGAAACCAGCTAGCTGCACAGGGCAAAAGAATATCTGGCATCATCCTAAGGGATACAGCAGCAGGCATACTCCCTCTCTGAGCACTAGAGAACTCCCGGGAGGCATTGGACTGCCTTCAACATGAGCCTGTGCTTATCTGACACCATTTTTGGAAAACCATTATTAATATTAGACTATTGTCTACACTGTATTAGTTTTCTATGTTCTGACTGTAAACCAGAAAACATAGCTGTTCTAGTTTTAGCTCCGACACAAAATCAAAATTTTAGGGGCAAGTTCAGATCCAAATACTCAGACCAAATGACCAAAACTTTAAAGGATGTCAAAATCTGACATTTCTATTTTGTCTCATTCCTAAAAAGAATCTCTCCATAACTATAATAAGCTTGCTATAGTATTGTGTATTTCTCTGTAAGCCATTGAGACCAGCTATGGGAATTAAATAAAAACAGAACACTAAGATCAGCAATCTCATTACCAACATTTTCTACAAATTAAGTGATTATCAAAATCCCTTCCCTTTGTAATCCTCAGTAGATGGTACAGGAATAGTAAGATGGTTAGGAAAAAGTCTATCTTTTCTTGATTAGGCAGGAACCCCTATATGTTCATGAACTTTTTTTAAACTGGATAAAACCAAACCAAAAAAGTATCTTATATTTCCATCTGCTGACTGTTTTAAATAATGCAGTATAATCTGTCATAATATACATTAGTGTAATTAGAAAAACAAATTGAAAGAGGAATGCACATCTTAAAATAATGTAGACAAGTCTGTTCAATGCAAATGCACTGTAGAAATTTGAATTATATTTATTCAGCAGGTTAAACTCCCACACCGCTGAAGTTTTATATGGCTACCATTGATCAATTCACTGCAATTCACTTTTCTGCATTCTAATGTTATAACCAAGGAGTGCCACCTTAGAAAGCAGTTTGGAGCAATATTTCAAGAGTCTAGAGTAATGCATGAGATGGTGAGAAATAACTTGTCCTATAACAATGGTTGACTGAAGGGAAGGTGTGTAGGAAAACTATGGAAGTGAGAAAAAAAAAAAACCTCTCAAAGTCACCAAAAATACTGAAATTCAGAAAAAGTTAGACAAAATTTCAGTTTCTGTCCAAGTTTTGCATCAGATGTACATAAAACAATTGCGTAATGTATAAGTGATAAAATATATATTCTAGGGCTGCCGATTAATCGCAGTTAACTCATGAGATTAACTCAAAAAAAAATGAATCGTGATTAATTGCAATTTTAATCACGGTTAAACAATAGAATACCAATTGAAATTAAATATTTTTGGATTTTTTCTACATTTTCAAATATATTGATTTCAATTACAACACAGAATACAAAGTATACACTACTCACTTTATATTATTTTTATTACCAATATTTGCACTATAAAAATGATAAAAGAAACAGTATTTTTCAATTCACCTCATACTGTAGTGCAATCTCTTTATTGTGAAAGAGTAACTTACAAATGTAGATTTTTTTTGTTACATAACTGCACTCAAAAACAAAACAATGGAAAACTTTAGAGCCTACAAGTCCACTCAGTCCTACTTCTTGTTCAACCAATCGCTAAGACAAATGAGTTTGTTTACATTTACGGGAGATAATGCTGCCCACTTCTTATTTACAATGTCACCAGAAAATGAGAATAGGCAAGATATCTACCAGACATGCTAACTATCCGTATGCCCCTTTATGCTTCGGCCACCATTCCAGAGGACATGCTTCCATGCTGATGACACTTATTAAAAAAATAATGCATTAATTAAATTTGTGACAACGCCTTGGGGGAGAATTGTATGTCTCCAGCTCTATTGTACTCGCATTTCTGCCATATATTTCATGTTATAGTAGTCTCGGATGATGACTCAGCATATGTTGTTCATTTTAAGAACACTTTCGCTGCAGATTTGACAAAACACAAAGAAGGTACCAATGTGAGATTTCTAAAGATAGCTACAGCACTGAACCCAAGGTTTAAGAATCTGAAGTGCCTTCCAAAATCTGAAAGGGACGAGGTATGGAGCATGCTTTCCGAAGTCTTAAAAGAGCAATACTCCGAAGTGGAAACTACAGAACCCGAACCACCAAAAAAGAAAATCAACCTTCTGCTGGTGGCATCTGACTCAGATGATGAAAATGAACACGCATTGGTCTGCACTGCTTTGGATTGTTATCGAGCAGAACCTGTCATCAGCAAGGACATGTCCTCTGGAATGGTGATTGAAGCATGAAGGGTCATAAGAATCGTTAGCGCATCTGGCATGTAAATATCTTGCGACGCCAGCTACAACAGTGCCATGCGAACACCGGTTCTCACTTTCAGGTGACATTGTGAACAAGAAGCGGGCAGCATTATCTCCTGCAAATGTAAACAAACTTGTTTGTCTGAGCGATTGGCTGAACAAGAAACAGGACTGAGTGGACTTCTAGGCTCTAAAGTCTTGCATTGTTTTAATTTTGAATGCAGTTATTGTTTGTACATAAATCTACACTTGTAAGTTCAACTTTCATGATAAAGAAATTGCACTACAGTACTTGTATTTGGTGAACTGAAAAATACTATTTCTTTTGTTTTTTGCGGTGCAAATATCTGTAATAAAAATAAATATAAAGTGAGCACTGTACACTTTGTATTCTGTGTTAAAATTGAAATCAATATACTTGAAAAAGTGGAAAACATCCAAAAATATTTAAATAAATGGTATTCTATTATTAACAGTGTGATTAATCACACGATTAATCGTGATTATTTTTTTAATCGCTTGACAGCCCTAATATATTCCATCTTTGAACCCATGTACAAATGTATTTGAGCCTTTATTTATTACAGCCATCTGGTTTTTATTTGTATAGTACACTAGTTCATTTTTTAAACAAGTATTGGCTCACAGTAAATGAAGTTGCAGATTTTATTCAGAAAGGCAAATAAAGGTGTAAATAAAGCTTCTAAAACAATACAATATGAAGTGCAACTTGAGAAAAATACTTGACTATTTACATGCTTTAGAGATGTTCTTCAAACAGGAAGGATGATTTCTGTTTTTTTTAAGGGGACATTTTAGGGGTTTTTGAAAGGTAAAAGGTTTTTGTGACAAGTTCAGTTATTCAATTACCAATATTAAAAAGAATATTTCATAACCTCTATGGATATGTCTACACAGGAATAAAAAAACCAAAGATGGCCCAGGTCAGCTGACTCAGACTTACAGGGCTCAGGCTCTAGGGCTGAAAAATTTCTGTGTAGACATTTGGGCTTGGACCCTGTGAAGATTGTGAGTCCCAGAGCTTGGGATCCAGCCCAAGTCCAAACATCTACACAGCAATTTTTAGCCCCACAGCTGACCCAGGCCAGCTACAGCCATGGCATGGGTTTTTTATCCCTGTGTAGATGTTCCCTATCAGACTAAAACTAAACATTTGTTAAACTATTTTAAAGCCAACATTTATTTGATACTGGAGAACTGTTTCAAGCTTGAAGAAAATATTCGCTACTCTTTTTTTCTTTTGCTTTAAAAACTGAAATTTAATAGGTGTATATAAATCATGATTATCTTCAAATTGCAGATATTTTACCTTATAATAAGAGTAAAACATTTAAATACACTATTTCCTGCTCTAAGGTGAGAAACTACTTTGGATTTTACTGATCCATCTAAGCAAGATCACTGCAATTGGCTAGTTCAAAAATAAACTGAGCAAATTTCACATGAGCTGAAATTTCACATGAGCAAAGCACGAAATGGGATAAATAACTACTAGTTGCAGGAAGATGAGGAAAGTCCTCCTCTAGGCACCTGTCAGTTATAGGTCCAACTTAAATAGATCTCATTATTTTTATTATTCTGCAGTTACCCAAAAACAACTCCCTAAAGGCCTTTACATATTGTTCAGGTAGTCTTTGGTGTCAAGAGGGAAATGGGTGCCAATCTTGCATACGGTATTGAGAGGCAATGAGCAAACCACAAGAGCAAGGTGAGGCTTGACCATCATGTACTGTCAGTTGTGTTGCTCCTGTGTAATAGCCATAATTTGGCTACTGAACTAAATGGAGCATCAGTCTTTCCTGTATTCCAATTCCTGTGTTCCTATGTAAATATTGTTTTTAACTTGAAACAGTGACAATCTGAAATTTGTGGTGTGTAACCAGTAATACAAATGTACAGTTGATTTATGAGGTAGTCTTAGCATGTTTCTGGCAACAATATGGTAGAGAAGTTTGTCATATAATAGATTAAACTGAAATTAATTCCTATGCTCTGTATTGTAATTTTCTTCCTGTCTTCTTTTATAAGAACAGTGATCATGTCTTCCCCATTTCCAAGCTAAAAGAAAATATTTAAATTGCAAATACTGCCCAATAGTTTAATCTGACAGTTGAATACTAGCATATTTTAATCTAATTTCCTTGAGAATAAGGATGCACTGACCAAGGATCTGAATCTGGAAGCAAAATTTTCTTGAACTCAAGTCTTGTATATTAGTTGAATGCACTGCCATTCTGTTGGGTGTCATTTCTCATATATTTCTATTACAGCCTCTCATAACTCAAATTGAGGTCATAAGGGGAAAGGTTTTAAGAATCCTGTAATTTCTTAAGAGCCATGTACACAGGCAACTCAATTCTTACTGACTGGTGAATTGTATTTTGAAGCTGTTGATCTTGAAAACAGAAATAATTATGAGATTGGGTTGTAACCGCATAGTCAATGGCATAAGGATAGATATTTGGCACACAAGAAGTTTCTAGTTCATGTGATGAATCCATTTAAGTAATTGTGCCCTGCTTTTTGGGCCATGCTTGCTGAGCGTCTACAATGCATTATACATTATTAGTATAGATGTTCTTATCTGAATTATGATAGAATGTTAAGAATTCATTGTTTATAAAATATGGAATTAAAAATGAATACAAAGACGAAGAAAGACTGATATAGTAATGTTTTAGAAATATACATTTCAAGGGCTATAAAGCTAGCAGTTAACATTACTATACATTGCAGTAATAGCTGTTATCAGAAAGGGCATAGAAGAGAAGGGTTTAAAAAAATTAGTCACAGGCCCACAAATGATATTTATTTTTAGTAGATACTAAGCCTATTGAATAATTATGAAATATTTATCCTGAAAGTCTAAGCCTTCATATATTCATAAGAGTAAGAACATAACATAAAAATGGCCCTATTGGGTCAGACCAAAGGTCCATCTAGTCCAATATTCTGTCTTCCAACAGTGGCCAGTGCCAGGTGCCCCAGTGGGAATGAACAGAACAGGTAATCATCAAGTGATCCATCCCCTGTTGTTCATTCCCAGCTTCTGGCAAACAGAGGCTAGGGACACCATTCCTGCCCATCCTGGCTAATAGCCACTGATGGACCTATCCATCCATGAATTTATCTAGTTTTTTTTTTTAACTCTGTTATGGTCCTGGCCTTCAAGACATAAGCACACAGTTTAGCCTCACACATAAAAGGCTCAAGTGCAAGTTTTGATAATGGGATTGTTTGTCTAAAGAACCATTTAATACTTTTCTGTTTGTAGATAAATAATCTGATAAATGCAAGGACAATGAGCACAGACTGTGGTATGTCAAACTACAAGTACTCTGTTAACATGAATATACTTCTTCCACATTTCTTCTAGCAGTTGCTTTTATGTATTGATTGGCAATGCATCTACTGGTTCTATTGGTTTGCATGACACTTCTAACAATTAATTCCATACACTGATTACTTGTTATAAAAGTGATTTATAAAATTTTTTACACAGTATTTTCTGTTTTGTTTATACATTAGAAGGCCAATTAGCAAGTTTCGATCAGCCCGGAAAACTGAAAAGGAAAACTACATTCTGTCTTAAAGGGCCTGATCCAGAGCACACTTCAATGAGCTCTGGATCAGGCCCTTTGAGTGTTACAAAAATACTATACATTGAGATGAACAAACAATTATTTTGGGACAATTGAGAAAGACCGTGAGAGAGAAGTGTACTTGTTTTTTGAAAGTACTATAAATGTTTGATTTGATAGTCCTGATCTTTAAGAATAAAAGTAGTACTAATACTAGAGAAGCAAAAGTATTTGAACAATTTAAAATTATACACCTCCACCTCGATACAATGCTGTCCTCGGGAGCCAAAAAATCTTACCGTGTTATAGGTGAAACCGCGTTATATCGAACTTCCTTTGATCCACCGGAGTGCGCAGCCCCGCCCCACCCGGAGCACTGCTTTACCGCGTTATATCCAAATTTGTGTTATATCGGGTCACGTTATATCGGGGTAGAGGTGTATTCAGTGCCAAATGGCATTAATGTTGTGTCTAATCTCTGAGACACAAATAACTCACTACTTTTACAGATATAAATCTGATGCTTAAAAAGGAAAAATTGTAAGTGTTTCTATGATATGTAGAATCTGGATAAATACTGTGCAGATTTCTTAATACAGAAAGAAAATATCTTTTTAACCTACATAAAATCACCACAAAACACACTTAACAGTCCAGGGAGGAAATTAGTTTCCTGTTACTTTTCTGTAAAGCAAACAGTGTGTAAGCAGTCATATCAGAGGGAAACAGTCCAACCGAACTAAGATATCTTACCAGAGCCCCTCATTACAGTCCTGTTTTTCCTTGATTTGGGGGATTATCGTTTGCTGTACTTATTATCTGTGTAATGGAAAGCAGAGGCAAATCTCTCTCTCTCTCTCTCAAAAAAAAAAAATCACATCTTTAACAGTTTTAAAATACTATTGGCACAATCAAAGGCCCACAAAACCAAAAGCTGTTAGAAAGTTAAGGGTAGGGGACAGAAGAGATGAATGCTCAAGTGCAAATGTACAAAAAAAAATCTGGTGCAACTTGTTATCAAAGTGATTAGGAAACGGTCTTTAGTTTTATGGAATTGTCAATTTATTCTCCCCATTATTTTATGCAATAAATTGAAAATTTCCCACCAATTGCATTTTTTATATATATATATATATATATATATATATATATATATATACACACACACACACACACACACACACTATAACATCTCTTTATGAACACAAGCAGAAACATGCACAAAGAATACATCACAATATTCATTTAAGCTTTTAACTTAATAAGCAATGTCAGGTAACAGAGTATGAAGTATCATATACATTAGATTTTAATCATACAGTTTTCTATAGCAGGAACATTAAAGTTTGGCTAAAAGACTTAGTTTATGCAAGCCTACATTCCTTACATGTTCCAACACCTATTCATCAAATTAGGCATGAACTGGTATTTTTTCTAAAATTATGCTGTGTGTAAATTTCAACAAATTATAAAAAGGCCTGGGTATGACATCCAGAGTATTATAACTTTTATAAACAGATAAAACAAAATCCAACTCTTTGGAGAGGGAAACAATTTCTTTACTCTCTCATGTTAAACCTCTGACAAAGGCAATATTATCTCCCTTCTTACAACTGCTGTTGCTGTATTTTTAATGTCTTCTTTTTAATGTGAATGATGTGACTGAAAACTAAAAATACATTATTGACTGAAGGATGCTTGTTAATATGCTTTTGCAGTCACGGGTCATTTAATACATGGACTAATTAAAGTGACGTAGTTATCAACATGAAATTAAAATAAAATATCAAGAGATGTCTATATATTGCATAAAAGCACAAAGTAGTGAGGATATCAATAAGACTGATATTTTAATATTGTTTAACTCTCCAAACAGTAACATACAACATTGTTCCCTGTCACCGTCTACGGCAAACAATGCAAAGCTTATGTTTTCCTCTACATTTTGTTCCTTATTGTGTTCATATGTCAAGGACTCTGTTAATCAGGTGCAAAAGCCAGTCCAGATGACATCTTAATTCTGTAGCCAGTGTAGGATTCTATTCTTAAAAAAAATCTGCTAGCATGTGTGTGTTATGTCTAAACTACTTAAGTGTATCAGTGCAACTTGCACTATGGATGAACACCTAGTGCAGAATGCAACATTGCAGAGAATCCATAGTATCCATCCTCTTTTGGGCGATCACAGTTCACCATGTCTTCAAACAACACTCACTGAAAACTGTTGCACTCACACTGAACCGTAGGCAACTATCCCACAGCTCCATGCAAATTTCTATTTACTGCTTCATCCAGTTTTCTATATGTAAAATGCAAAGTGTCTAAATGTGTATATACATACAAACTGAGTAAAGTTTTCAGAAGACCATAAGTGACCTAGGAGCCTAAGTACCCAAGTGACTTTTGAAAATGGAAATTGGATACTTTTGTAAGTTGTCTTTATGCAAAAACAGATATAAGCATGATTTTACAAGTTAAATGAGCTTGCTTGAGAAAACTGGGGATTTGGTGAAACAGTTATATTGAACTGGTGCAGCTCCAACCCCAACACAGTCAGACTGTTTTAGCACTGCAATGGAGCACATTGATCTGATGCAGAGTACAATGGTGGTGAGCTTTGCTCTGAGCATGAGCAATTGCCACAGTGCTAGTCAGGGATGCTGGAATAACTTGAGTAGTGGGAGTGCTGAGAACCAAACTGTGAACTCTGTAGATAATGGAAACCACTTCAAGTCAGGGGTTGCGGCAGCATCCCTAGTTCCAGTACCTATGATGCTAGTACTCTTTGTGAGCTGCTGCAAGCACTTTATGTGGAGAGGAGGTTGCCAGTGTATGCAACTGTGCATGCAAAGCACAAATTTCTCTAATGTAAACAAGGCTATGAAATGCAACAAGTCACCTCTGCAATGCACGTCAGCTGAAATAACCTAAGAAATTTTAATCCCACAGCTTCTCCTGCATTTTGGTGTCATATGACAATACACTATACTTGTATAGGTTGGAAAAAACAAGTTTTTCAGCAAATATTTATATTCCACTATGGAAGCACTGGTTACAATTCAACTCCATAGTTAAAGCAGAGTTCCATTTTGCATTTAAAGAGATTCAATCTTTATTTTTTATGAAAAACAGCATATCGTCCCCAAACTTACAGAATTTACTTTTTGAGTGTTGGATTAGTTGTCTGAGAATTTAAAGTAAATCCATTAGAGTTAACAGTTAAAAACCGGGTCCTATAAAAAATTAGTATCTCTGTCTTTTCTTTATTCCGAACGATCTTAGCAAAATATAGACACTTCAAAATTTGTATATAGTTAAAATAACAATTGTATCTATTTATTATGGTTATGTAGGCTACAGCCAGGCTCAAGTCAGCAGCTCAGGTAACTTAAGTGCATTGTGTCATCCGTTGTAATTGGAGATTAGCATATATTTCAGCCTTCTTTGAAATACAGTAAATCAATTGCATCTCAACCTCAAAATTCAAGAATGATGTTGAGTTTTGGGAACAACCCAAACTCTCAAGTACACGAGTACATACATCTGATGTATACAAAAGCTTTATAGCTAGGTTGACATGTTTAAGCTACCAAAGCTATCAAGAATTGTTCTTTCAAAAAGATTTGCACTGCAAACTCCTGTACTAGTAACTTACAAAAAGGTTAGCATTCCAATATTCCTGCAGCTTCAGGTTTTGGGAGATTACCCATTTGCTATAATTGTGATTTAAATTTGGCTAATGTGTACTGGCTATTAGTAGCCAGGTCTCAAAATATAAGGCTTTGAGAACAGGGGACCAAAAAAAAAAAAAAAAAGTCCAGGGCACAACCTGGGGGCTGGATATTAGGAAACCCAGAAGACAGAGCCCCTCTCACACAGTACAGCAGTATGACAAGCACCATCACTTCCCTCTCCTCCTGTCAGCTATTACAGTACTGCTGCTGTAAATATCATTAAAACTTGCAGAGATTACACTAAATCCATCTGGAGGATACAATAGGACAGATGCAAGACCTTAAGGCAAAACTTCATAGTTGTAACTTTGTGTATTTGGCACATATAGAAAATAGTCTTGAAGGCCCACAGATGCCACAGAGTTGCTTGGGTTTTTAGCTAGGATTAGAGTCCAAACTCCATTTTGAACTTCCTTGGATTGGAAGAGTAATGATGTAGTGATTTTAACCACTGCTCGTTCAGAATGGACAGATTCCTGACTTTTTAGGGGTATGATAAAAATTAAATAAAGAATTTCTCCACTGAGGAAATTGGGACAGTTTCTTGAATATCTTGCAAATGATTCAACATGGCTAAGAGTCCTTCCTAAATACAGATGCACGATTTAAAATGTAGAGTGGTGGGAAGGTCCAGAAACTAAGAGCTTTGGGACATTATAAAGCGGGCCCAGTGGCTGGAAGTGAGGAGACTTCAGTGATTTTAAAATACAAGAATACTGGACTGTATCTCTGAAACACCTTATGGTCAGATTTCCCAGAAAGGACAGAATTTAATTTCCCAACTTCATCTTTGTTTACGCAGGACAACAGGATCTGATTTCAGTAACTGTTCCTGATTGGTTTACCGCCAAAGAGCAAGATTACTAAAAGTAATGTTTGGGCCTATTGCAAGGCCTGAACGTTATGTTTAGCTGATGAGACATTTTCAGCAAGGTCATTCATGACTTTATAAAGTCTCCCTGAAAACATGTCCCTCCCTATACAGAAAGGACACAAGCTTGAATTAAGCAGTGATTTAGTATCTTGTCCAAAAGCAAAGCCTTGGGGACTCTTCTTGACAATGCAAGGAAATCCATAATAAAGGGTAGTAAAAAAACCCAACATTCTGAGCTTGTATCATAGAGGTAAGAGGAGGATAAACTATAATGAATTGACAACTTGTGGAGAGATGAAGAAGCAGTTGTTTCAGGAGAAGCCAAGAGCTCTCCTCTCTACTATTTTATTAGGTATGTAGGCTATGTAGAAAGAATGAACTGAGATGGTTAGATGGGTTGCCATAGACCCATAAGATTTTATAAGGACTTCATCAACTCTTTCAAGTAGATCCTGGGGCTGGCTTTTACTTCAATGGGATCCAAGCAGCCACCACAAACTATTTTGAGGTCTGAGGACCAGCATTTCACATTAATACTGGGGCGCTTATAAAGCTTGGCAGCATTAGCAGGAAAGGCAAATTCAATGTCACGAGCATGTTACAAAGATATTTTCTGACAGACACAGATGAATTGCATTCTTAGGTTTTTCTTCCTCTACTATAAGCTAGAGTTCCCTTGTGGCAACGTATAAGTAGCAGGTTTCATTCTAAGCATTTTAGTAGTAATTTCAGCATAAACAGGAAATTCATCCAGAAGTCCTTCAGTACATCTTAAGACTTGGAAGACTCAACACCCTTATCATCCTCCTCCTCTACCAGGTTATCTCAGAGGATGAGAGAAAGGAAGGCACTTTTATCATTGAATGATTAACTCTTCATAGTTGTCCCCAGTGAGATTTTCCTTATCAGAGTTTGGCTGAGCTAAAATTGAGATAATGCTCTTGGGAGGTAGGTACAAAAAAAAAAAATAGTGCTAGCCTTTGTAGTAGAAGCTGGTTTCTTTGTCTTAATGGTTAGGCTGAGTAAGAGGTCTTGTCTGTACCTCACTTCCACAACTGAATTATCTATAATGAAAACTAAATTGAGTAGAAAGAACAGAGGTGCATTGTGTCCTTTCTGGAAATTAGAAATAGACTGAGCAGAATTTCCTACCTCTTCTGTAGGTTTCTGTGCTGCCAAGACAGGACTGTCAGAACTCCTAGCTGATCTTGAGGTCAAAGGTCCTGGAACAGCAGGAAGCTCCAAGTCAGTGTCACCTGATGGTTTGAAGTCCTCAGAGCAAAAGAGGCAAATAGACCCAGCAGCTGTGGGTTGAAGAGGCACTCTGCAAGTTAGACATTTCTTGTCCCCTTTTCTCATTTTATTTGTTGATTCAGAGTAACTTTTTTATTTTTCAGCCATGACTGAGCAAGGGTACTTTTATGATGTACTCTGAGCAAAAACTGGAGAATTTAGGAGACAGTATGTGAACAAGAATCCTTGAGGCCAAACTTTTTGGAGCAATCTGATTGATCCCTGTGTCACTTGCATGGCAAGAATGACTGACAAGCATTCCACACTGGTGTAGCAGAGACTGCAGAATGGAATAATATTTTAATATTTAATTTTCAAGACCTCTAGTGTATTTTCTTACTCGTTTGTAGCATATTGGCAAGTTTAGCTTCAAGCTCAGTAAGTGGGAAGGAACATAAAACTTAACGTGGGAACAATATAAGAAAGGTAGTGGATTTTTGAACCTCAAATCCCATCTCCCCCAAAACTATTTGTAACATACTCTGTGCACTGGAAGCTAGCAATAATATCTATGTATTGGGAAGAATGACAAAAGTTACATCCTTGTTTTCAATTATACCAATTCAATCATACATCCTCCACGTCACAACAGCCTTAAAATTCTGCTGCTGACTATATTGCACTTCAGCCAAAGAAATCCTGTTGTCTTAAATTATATTTAAATGTTTTGTTCATCTCATAATTGTAGATTTCTATCGCTTCTCAATTAGAACAGAAATCTGATGTGTGAAAGCAGCGCTGGCTACAGCTCAATTACTGCTGCCAAGATTTGGAGGTCAAGCATAAACATTAAGAGCAGATTGTGTTACTGAGTAGCAGATCAGTTTTTATTTATTTGTATGACCATATTTTTTAGCATCTTGTATTTTCTTTCAATAGATTACTGAAACTCATACAGTAGAAATAAATGTGGCCACGACAACAACAAAAAGACTTTGTGGTTAGTTTTCATTAGTATGGGGCCTTTACGCTAATGTCTGCCCTCCTGCTTAGATCACCTCATACACAGAAGAATGCTTTTCTCATTGTCTCCCCAAAGTCTCATTACAAAATAACTAGTTTGTTGATAATTTGGAAGTTAAAATGCTTTCCTGTCAAATTTTATATCGGAAGAAATTAACTTCCTTTAAAGTCTCAAAGGGATTATAAAATGTTCCAGCTGATTTGTAAAGCTATACATTATATTGGCCCTTCTTGTTTTAAAAACAACTAAATTTGCACTGTACTCTTCTAAGCAAACAAGGTCTCTTATGTTCCGTAGTGCCAGTTTAAATTTCTGGAAAAGTGAGTAATTCAATAAAGGGCTTACCAACCTTTAGAGATCATCAATATAGGGGGGGTGGGGTGGGGGGTGGGAAATGTAGTTTTAAAGACTATAGCCAAAGTTTTCAACATTATGTGCCTGAAGTTAAACATCTAAATCTATATAATGGCACATAAGTAACCGGTGGGATATTCAGCATTCCACAGCACCTGTAACTCCTGTTGAAACCACTGACACCCCTAGTTTGAAATGTTTTGCATACAAGACATTCCAAGTCATGCTACTGTACTATTTACATTTATTTATACTAAGCACTAAGAAATGTACATTAAGGGAACTAAAACTGAAGCCGGACTTTACTGTACTAAAGTCTCACTAACAGTAACCCACTGATATCCCACTGTTAATTACTGATTTTCTGAATTATCAAGTGTAAACAAGTATAATGCATCGACATGCACCTTGTTCATTTATTTGTATAGCTATATTTTAGCTTTAATTATTCACTGCGGTAGTTTTCTAGAAAATAATAAGCCTCAAATCTTTAAGACACTCCCTTGAAAGTAACATCTGCTCTCCACCAAGATAAACAGAGACAAACACATATAACATAGTAAATATATCAATTAGCATGCCATCTTTTGTCTAACATACTTAATAAAAATTTGAGTCACATTTTTGAAGTTAGGCATGCACAATCCATCTGCACATATCTAATTTATGTGCAGGACCTATATGTCACACATACTATTACCCAACTAATCAGCCGTATGCATACATAAATACCTGATTTGGACATGTATACTAGGTATGTCTATGAATATATTAATTATGCACAAACTGAATGTAACAGCATATTATACTTTGAAAGCATTGTTCAGTACACAATTATTTCCAGCATGTACAGTATTATAAGCAACTGATAAGGAATCTGCTCCCAATTAAGAAATCCTTAGAAATCAAACAAGTTTTATTCATGAAGCTTTCTATCACATTTCCAAAGTGCCTACTGGGATCCTTCATGGATGAATTATCAGTTCTACTGGGACAGCTCTTTTATTAGCTCACTCAGTTTTAATATGTGAAAACAAATTGTTGATTTGTAAATGTGCAAGTTAGACTTTAATAACCCATGCTGGGAAATTATTCAGTCACACTTCACTCAGAAAAAGTAATTTACTATTTATATTATGAAAAGGCAAAAATTAAAAATGTAAAATGTACACAATATACAGTAGAATCTCTCAAATTCACAGAAATGACTGGGGTGAGGGTCCTTTGTGAATTTGTAAAAAGTAAGTAATTAAAACCAAGGATAACGCACCACAAAATGTACTTTGATAATTAAATAGGTATACTTTAATCTTAATAATTTATAGGAGTATTTACTTGTGTACAGTACTAGAGAATGTTCAAATACTGAATAATATTCAATGTATGGAATAATACAAATATTTTGTATTATTAAACTTCTTTATTTTTACAAGTCTGTTATTCAGGTGTTAAATCTCCATAGCAAAGTGGGGACAGACTGCTGGACTGCGTGCAATTTAGTGAAGTCTAAATCCATGAGATTCTATTGTATTGCTATATGTTAAACACAATTTTCAAAGTCTACAATACCTTTCATTTGCTGGATACCTATAAGTAGGATGACAGTAAAATATACTGACAACATATGATATTTCCAGATATTTTAAATTCAATTTAAGATAAGATTTGTTTTCAGTCTTAGAAATGTATTTTTAGTAATAGGCACTCTTCATTTCCTGTCCTAAACCAAACTATATTATTGCTGGTCACTTAAAAAGGTGTGTGTTTAATTCCAGAGGCGCAGCGTTTTCATGTATTAAAGTTATCTCACTATATAATCTATATTTAAGTGTGCTAAACTGGTAAAGCACCCAGGATGAAAATGAAAAGCCAAATTTTGAACTCTGATCCAAATACTGTTCTCTGGCTAAAAACAATACTGTTCCCAAGTGCAGATATGAAGACAGAATTTGGCCCATATTATATTTCACTAGTTAAAAAAAGTGACTTCAATCCATTCTGAACAGCAGAAACATACTTAACAGCTTCAAAACTTAAATTACAATATCATAAGTGAATTTAATGCATTTTTACTATTTTAAATATTACTTTCTGTGTTGTGATTGGCTGATTCTAATTGGTATATTGCTCTAAATCTCATTCATTTGTTCTTCGAAACGGTTGGTGCTTGTATGACAGTTCCTTTTTAAATAAAAAAGCCTCATTAAATATCCCCCCCCCACACACACACACACACAGAAGGAACCACCCCCACCCTCCCTACAATGTTTTGGTTCACGTTACAAACATCATTACAATGATCTGCAAGGCTATATTTAAAAAAATAAATAAATAAATAAAAGTAGCATCTAAAGTCTTAAAATTGCACAGCTTATTCAGGTCACTAATTACTCAGTGCTCCATAGGGAATGATTTATACAGAGTTTTTCACATTTTGAAAATAACAGTCCAGTAACAATGATGGAAACACTTGTCATTTCTTCAGAGTTTTCATTCGGCATGAAGCCACAAACATAACTGGAGACCTATAAGATCTCCTAGAATATTATGTTATATTATGAGACAGTATCTTTGTAATCATAGGGATGTCTCACCTCATGGAAGAAATTACTATTTTTCTGGCTTTAATTCTAGCTGCAAAAATTCTAAATATCTGCTGTCAACAAGAGTTTTAGCACATACTGTCACCTCAGCAGTGATGACTAAACCTGTTCACAGATGATATTTGTATTCTGTGCACATTTGGGATGTCAATAAAGTCTCAAATTGACTAAATTTGACTATGATAAAATTTTGAGGCACAAATTCCGCTTTTCCTTCCCACAACAGAGGAGAGGGGGGAGGCTTATAGGAAGAGATTAAAATTCAGCAGAAGATCTTGCTTCCCAACACCAACTCCATCCAAGACATCTACCAAGTATTCAGAGTCTTCCTCCCAACCCCCCATCAAATTCATTGGTGGCCTATTTTAGCTTCCTCCTTTGTTGGCTTAGAGTGCAGAATACAACTCCTGTAACTATTGGTTGTTGCTGTATTCCACATTAACTTAATTCAAAGCATGTATTTTTTTCTGAAAAGTTAGTAAAAGTGACTTGAGACAAACATGCTTAGAAGTAGAAAGTTATTCAAAGTGTCAGACCTACAAATTCAATCTAAAAGTCAAGCTGGCTTTTTCAACTGCTTCACTAGTACGACCAAATTGGAAAAAAACGTACCTTATCACTAACGTTAAAAAGTGGCAAGTTCATTTTTGTAATTAATGCTGCATTTTTGGGACAGTATGGTAATGATTTGTAAAACTGTTTGGGTTCTAAATAAACAAACATTGATAAAAAGGAGATTCTGTCTGTCAAATTCTGCCCTCAATCACATTGTCCAACATCATTGTACATTTAACCTGTACTCCAGCTTATGGTTTCCAATCTACAAGAGACACACTAACTGATACGTCCTGAAATACTATGTAATAAAAAAATTACCAATTATTAGCACTATTTACAAGGCACAATAAATACACATGAATTAAAAAAGAAGGCTCCTTTACTAAAATCTGGCTAATACACAACTGCAAAGCTTTAATATAGAAAGGTAAAACTTACTAAAACTCACACTCATGTTGAGAGAACTTAGCTAGAGTTCCATGTCAGAATTTTCAGCCTCATCAACCACCCAGGGGTTGACTTCCGTCATTCTGAACTTTTGTCTCCAAAGACCTGGTCACTCCTCTCTCCCCAGAGGGCTGACTGAGTTCAAAGTTGACAGTGCCCCTTTCTGGATAACCTCATATGGTTAATTCAATCACAGCAGCCTTTCAGGATTTGTAAAACTGTCTTAAAGCAATCGTGCTCCACAAGTGCCTGTGAACCTGAATGAGACAGATCCTTCCATCCATGGAGCAGGTGAGCCCTACAGTCATTGAGTCTTAGTCTACCTCTGGTTTCCTATGGTAGCCTTGTTTGCCTGGTTACAAATTTAATGTCAACCTCTTTCCTCACATCAGAAAAAGGCCAATAAAAGTGGTTTACCTTCCACTCTATGTAATTGTTTTGTAGGACAAAGAGTTTACCCTTTCCTACACACAAAGAACTTTTAAATCCCTATAATTCTTATTTCAAGAGAAGATGTCAGTCAAGAGTCCTCTCATCTCTGAAGTACATTGGCTTTTCCACAATTTTAGATGCTGCTAACTAATCAGAGGCGGCTATATCCCAGGCACTGTTTGCACAATTTTCTGCAAATATAAACAGTTAGGCTATTGTCATACCTAGCACTGAATTCATTTACCCCAACATTAGCTACGTGCTAGTCAAGTTGTCTACACCTATAGAGCTTGTCTAGACTAGGATAAAAGATGTATTTTTAAAAAGTTAGCTCAAACATTTTAACTAACATCTTTTAAAAACTCTAGTATAGGCAGGTCAAGTTTACTCCTGGGGAATTCTGCGCCACTGTGCGTGTGCAGAATTCATGTCCCTCACAGAATTTTTTTCCCTCCACAGAAAATACACTCTGCTGGAGAGGCACTGCAGTTATGGCTTTTGCCCACCAGGGGCTGCTGTGGCACCAGAACAGAGAGCAGCCGGCTCACCAGCCATAGCAGCAAGCAGCTGATAGGGTGGAGGAGGAGAGTCTGTATTCCTCACAGTGCCCTGCCCACGGTGCCAGGTGAGGAGGCACAGGAGAGCGGGGCATATGCGGCTGCTGGGGAGAGTCACACATTGGGGTTCAAAAGGGCTAGTGAGGGGGACAGATTGAGGCAAGGGCTGAATGGGACTGGGGGTGCAGGGACACATGGGGTTTGTCAGGGGTGCATGGGGAGAGGGTGACTGAGTGGGGATGCGGGGACACATGAGGAGGGGGGGAGGCAGTGCAGGTACACATGAGGACCGGGGCCTGACTGAATAGGAGAGGCAAGGGGTCAGCCAGGGTCTGCATGTGGGAGGTCCTGACTCCCTAACAATCCCTCCACCCCCAAAGTTCCCTATTCCATACTTCTCTCACCCACACCCAACAACCCTCCAGGTTCACTCCCAGGCTTCTTCCCAGCAATTACTTTCCTCTCCCTCAGCTCCTCCATTACCCCTGACTCCTCCAAGCCCTTGCACTTCTTCTGAAGGGTGCGAGAAATACATTTCTGTATTGCAGTTTATATGAATTATTACTCAAAGCTAGGTATTAATATGCCTAGTAAGGAATCTATTTGTCATAAATATTTCCTGATTGTTTTTTGTCTGTACTGTTACAGACATACTGGACAGGTATTTTGAAATAAATTACCAAAATAATAGAAACTAGTATGATTATATTGTGTTATTTTGACAAATAAAATATGCAGAATTTTGCAATATTGTGTGCAGAATTTTTAATTTCTTGGTGTAGAATTCCCCCAGGAGTACAAGTTGTATTTTAAACGTGTTAAGTGGTAGAGGTCACCCAGTATCTGCCTAATTGTTAGCATATCCAAAGACAAGAAATTCAGCAATATAGCAATATAAAAGTGAAAGGGTATAAACCCTGTATAATCCGTATTCCAATAATAAAATACCTTGTCTCAAAGATCTTAAATCAGAGTAATGCTGCATACCAATTTTATTTTGGGGGTGGGGGGGAGAGATTAATGGTTTTTCTATACTATAATAAGCTAAAATATTTAATTATTTTAATTTTTGAAAAACAGTGCTAAGTTATCAAAAACAATAATTTAATCTAAATATGACATATACCTTAAAACACAGCTGCTTTTTATAGTAGTAATTTGGGAATGGGTCATATTTCTCCACCATTTAAATTCAGTAAGAAAGTGCAGTCTTTTCATCTGTCACTACAAATCTGTGCAAATTCCCTTTTTCTAGCTGACATACAGACGATAATCAATGAAAAGGTTAATAATCATACCTTATATTTGGTCATGGTGCTAAAATGGTTGTTCCTGAAGAACACACAAAGTTCTCCTTCCTGAACTGCTGAAGTCAGCTCACATAACCCATGGTATGTCAACTGAGTGGCTGTGTTGTTCAGAAATTGTTCAGCTACAAAGCCTATAAAAGCAATGCAGATTATTAACTGTGTGTCCATCATACACATATAAATACATACATACCTACATAAAAAAATTAGATACATCAAAAATTCAGACTGTCAGCTAGTGAAATGAACTCTCAAGGCTTATATCAACTTAGATTTCACTAGAAGAAAATAAGTTAACTTTCCTTCTCAATTTACAGCTGTGACACTATGACATTACCCAGGGTACAATCTGGACTGATAGACAGCTGCATCCCCTCAATTCTCCAGCACGGGGTACCTTTTACACTGCTTTGCTGTTGGAGCAATCACTCCTGATCTGCTCTCTCACAGCTTTCAGCATGTAAATTACTCCCAGCTATACTGCAGAAGTGCCAGCCACTCTTGAATTACACTGCAGAGCAACACCAGCAAATTCCCAGTGCCAGACTTTCCCCCAGAAATGTGCATCTTGTATTGCGCAGCCCTCTCCTGGACAACACATGCTCATATAAATAAAATATATTTTATTAAAAGAAAATGTTATGTACAAATCCTGTTATCCTAAAGTTTCCCAAACACTTCAATCCAAGCACACTGGTTTAGATAAAACAATAAAACAAGTTTATTAACTACAGAAAAAGATGTTGTGTGATTACAAGTAATGAGGCATAAATGTCAGGATTGGTTACAAAGAAATAAAAGGCAAGAATACAATTAATACCTAACTTAATAAGCTAAGTGAATTTAAAGCAAAAAGTCTCTCTCACCACATGTTCTAGCAGTCTTACTGGCTAATTTCCTTTCAGACAGGATTCCCCCCCAGTCCAAAGCTGTTTCTTTGTTCCTCAGGTGTTGTAGTTGCCGTTGATAGAGAGAAAGGAGGGAATGTTTTGGGGCATCTGTTCCCCTTTCTTATAGTTCTTTTTCTTTGAAAAAGATCTCCAGCTGCGGTTCAGGAGACAGAAAATCTGTAGGGATGTGAACCTCCAGCTGTTTCTTTGCCAAAATGTAGATTTCTCGCTCACAACCTCTTTCCTGCCAAAAAACGGCCACTTAACCAGGTGACAGTCCATTTGATTTTTTTAACATCTGCTGATCAGGTGGTTTCGCAGTTTCTTTGAGTGTGTGTGTGACACAGTCTCTCAGCATAGTCTGTGTGATATGTAGATTGTAATGGATTTTTTACCTTTAGTCCTTTTGGTATGATGTCCATCTGTTTGCATTTGGAAAGGAAGATGATGTCTGTCTGTATCTGTATGAGTTTTTTCATGAAGTTGATGGATTTCCACTCCATACGGCTAAATGCAGTGCCTTGCATAATGACAGGTTTCAGAGTAGCAGCCGTGTTAGTCTGTATCCGCAAAAAGAACAGGAGTACTTGTGGCACCTTAGAGACTAACCAATTTATTTGCGCATAAGCTTTCGTGGGCTACAGCCCACTTCTTTGGATCCATTACAATCTACATATCACACAGACTATGCTAAGAGACTGTCTCACACACACAAAGAAACTGCGAAACCACCTGATCAGCATCCTATACAGCAAACAGGGAAAGATTAAGAATGAGCTCTCAAAACTGGATACTCTCATAAAAAAACAACCTTCCACACAAACCTCCTCATGGATAGACTTTACAAAAACTAGACAAACCATTTACAACACAAACTTTGCCTCTCTACAAAGGAAAAAGGACACTAAACTATCTAAACAGCTACATGCCACAAGGAGCCACAACAGTAGTTCCCTTAACCCACCCAACAATATTGTTAATCTTTCCAGCTATACTCTTAGCCCAGCAGAAGAGTCTGTCCTATCTCGGGGCCTCTCCTTTTGTCCCTCCAGATCCACGAACACGATGATACAGTTCTGCGGTGACCTAGAATCCTACTTTCGACGTCTCCGACTCAAAGAATATTTCCAACATACCCCTGAGCAGCATACTAACCCACAGAATCCTCCCTACCAGCAATACAAAAAAAAAAGGATTCTGAGTGGACTCCTCCGGATGGTCGAAACAGACTAGACTTCTACATAGATTGCTTCCATCAACGTGCAAAGGCTGAAATTGTGGAAAAGCAACATCACTTGCCCCATAACCTCAGCCATGCTGAACACAACACCATCTACAGCCTCAGGAACAACTCTGACATCATAATCAAAAAGGCTGACAAAGGAGGTGCTGTCGTTATCATGAATAAATTGGAATATGACCAAGAGGCTGCCAGACAGCTCTCTAACACCACATTCTACAGGCCATTATCCTCTGATCCCACTGAGGATTACCTAAAGAAACTACACCATCTGCTAAAAAAACTCCCTGACAAAGCACAGGAACAAATCTGTACAGATACATGCCTAGAATCCCGACCAGGGGTATTCTATTTGCTACCCAAGATCCATAAACCTGGAAATCCTGGACGCCCCCCCATCATCTCAGGCATTGGCACCTTAACATCAGGATTGTCTGGCTATGTGGACTCTCTCCTCAGACCCTACACTACCAGCACTCCCAGCTATCTTCAAGACACCACTGACTTCCTGAGGAAACTACAATCCATCGGTGATCTTCCAGAAAACGCCATCCTGGCCACTATGGATGTAGAAGCCCTCTACACCAATATTCCACACAAAGATGGACTACAAGCTATCAGGAACAGTATCCCCGATAATGTCACAGCTAACCTGGTGGCTGAACTTTGTGACTTTGTCCTCACCCACAACTATTTCACATTTGGGGACAATATATACCTTCAAGTCAGCAGCACTGCTATGGGTACCCACATGGCCCCACAGTATGCCAACATTTTTATGGCTGACTTAGAACAACGCTTCCTTAGCTCATCCCCTAACGCCCCTACTCTACTTGCGCTACATTGATGACATCTTCATCATCTGGACCCATGGAAAAGAAGCCCTTGAGGAATTCCACCATGATTTCAATAATTTCCATCCCACCATCAACCTCAGCCTAGATCAATCCACACAAGCGGTCCATTTCCTGGACACTACTGTGCTAATAAGCGATGGTCACATAAATACCACCCTGTACCGGAAACCTACTGACCGCTACACTTACCTACATGCCTCCAGCTTCCATCCAGGACACACCACACGATCCATTGTCTACAGCCAAGCTCTAAGATACAACCGCATTTGCTCCAATCCCTCAGACAGAGACAAGCACCTACAAGATCTCTATCAAGCATTCTTAAAACTACAATACCCACCTGCTGAAGTGAAAAAACAGATTGACAGAGCCAGACGAGTACCCAGAAGTCACCTCCTACAAGACAGGCCCAACAAAGAAAATAAAAGACCACCACTAGCTGTCACCTTCAGCCCCCACTAAAACCTCTCCAGTGCATCATCAAAGATCTACAACCTATACTGAAAGAGGATACCTCACTCTCACAGATCTTGGGAGACAGACCTGTCCTCGCTTACAGACTACCCTCCAACCTGAAGCAAATACTCACCAGCAACCACACACCAAAAACACTGACCCAGGAACCTATCCTTGCAACAAAGCCCGATGCCAATTCTGTTCACATATCTATTCAAGTGACATCATCATAGGACCTAATCACATCAGCCACGTCATCAGGGGTTCGTTCACCCATACATCTACCAATGTGATATATGCCATCATGTGCCAGCAATGCCCCTCTGCCATGTACATTGGCCAACCGGACAGTCTCTACGCAAAAGAATAAATGGACACAAATCTGACATCAGGAATCATAATATTCAAAAACCAGTAGGAAAACACTTTAACCTGCCTGGTCATGTAGTAACAGACCTGAGGGTGGCAATTTTGCAACAGAAAAGCTTCAAAAACTGCTGAACTTCAATTGATATGCAAACTAGATAAATCAACTTAGGCTTGAATAAAGACTGGGAATGGCTGAGCCATTACACACATTGAATCTATCTCCCCATGTAAGTATTCTCACACTTCTTATCAAACTGTCTGTACTGGGCTATCTTGATTATCACTTCAAAAGCTTGTTCTCTTACTTAATTGGCCTCTCAGAGTTGGTAAGACAACTCCCACCTTTTCATGCTCTCTGTATGTGTGTGTGTGTGTGTGTGTGTGTGTGTGTGTGTGTGTATGTGTATATATATATATATATCCTCAATATATGTTCCATTCTATGCATCCGAAGAAGTGGGCTGTAGCCCACGAAAGCTTATGCTCAAATAAATTTGTTAGTCTCTAAGGTGCCACATGTACTCCTGTTCTTATTATTATGTAACTGTAGTTCTTTAAGATGATGTCATCAGTGTGGACGCCACTGTGAGCATACATGCACCTCATGTGCGAGATCAGAATCTTCTGAATAGCTGTGTGTTGTGGGGTCTTGCTTGCACCCTGTGCCTCTTCATGCTCCCATGCAAGGGCATAAAGGGAAACGTGGCCATGACCCTCCCTCAGCTCCCATGCAGATCAAAGCACTTTTGGGCTAACAATGCCAAAAGCAGAGACAGGGAACAGGCTGGGGGATCCACACTGACTACAACATCTCCAAGAACTATAGTTACCATAGGGTAAGTAACCATATTTTCTTCTTCCAGTATGAGTCAGTGTGGATCCCACTGTGATTGGCAAGCAGCATCCCCTTCAGGCTGATGGGAATGAGTATCACCATACGCATTTGTCAAATGGATATTGGAGTACTGCTCTCTCAAATCTAACATCAGTTCTTGCAGACAAATCCAGCGCATAATGCTTTACAAACATGAGCAGATTACTCCACATAGTAGGCTTTGCAGATTTCAGGTATGGGAACATGTGAGAAACAAGCCAAAGATTTAGCTTGAGCTCATGTAGAGTGAGCTTGAAGGACGGGGGGGGGAAAAGTACATCCGTCGACTGCTAGATGAATGAGATACGCTGAGTTATCCATTTTGACAGTTTCTATGACTACCTAGCTTCACCTTTAGAGCAGCCACTTGTAATTATGAACAAATGTTGGGACAGCATGAAAGATTTAGTCTTGTCAACAGTACTATAGAGTGTGACCGCTGGATAAGCACATATGAAGCCCTTGAGGAATTCTGATACAGTAAGATGAGAGAAGATGAAGAGCAACAGTATCAGAGGGTGGTATGCCAAAATGACAAGATAGATCTTGCTCAAGCTGGAAGTCAAGTCCAGAGCACTTCAATTGCAGTATGTAGTCCAGGATCTTCGGTATCGAGGCCTGTTGGACCACCCATATGGAAAACCTCTTCCACTTAGAGAGGTTTTTCTCATGGATGGGTTCCTGCTTAGAACCAAGATACCCTGGACAAGTGACAAGCAGCCCTTTTCCATGGTACTCATCCAAGCGGTATTTAGGCAGTCAGTTGTAGTGACACTAGGTCTGGGTGAAGTAATTGTCCCTGTGAAAACAGATCTGGGTGGAGTGGGATCTTGATTGGGGGGTTGTGCCAACAGATGTAGCAAGTCCATAAGACAGAACTGTCTCAGCCATTACAAAGTTACGGGGATGAGCCTGAGATGGTCTCACTTGCCTTCAGTGGTCACTCTGGGGATCAGTGGGAAGGTGTAACAAAGCCTTTAACTCCACTACAAAAGGAAGGTGATTGGAGGGACTCTGGATTCATAGCCTCTGGAGCAAAGCCGGAGCACTTTGCATTATCTCTGGTGGCAAACAGGTCGATTACCCCCATCCTCCACAACAGAAAATGTACTTGTGGTGAATTTCTACAGCAACCACTTGTGGTCAGTGACTAAATGCCTGCTCAGGAAACCCACTATGTCATTGCTGGTTCCTGGCAGGTGCTGCACTATTGGGGGGATGTTGCATAGACAGCACCAATTCCACAACTTGATTGCTTCATTATACAACGGGGGAGAGCATACCCCCTCACATATGTAATATATTGCCCATGTGTTTTGTTGGTATTTGTGCTACAAAGTGCCATAGGACCAGGAGGATACCACTCACACTGGCCTGATGACCCTAAACTCCAGCACTTCCATGGGTAGTCTCACCTCCTCCAGGGACCATAGCTCTTAGATTTGGTGACGGTCCAGGTGGGTGCCCCCATCCTGTCCTAGATGTGCTCATGATCAGTGTTCAGGATGGTTATGGGGTTTCAGATGGTACTCCTTTCTGGACATTGTTGGGTGTAGGCACCAGGTCAGTGCTCTCATGACATGGAATAGTACACCTCTACCCCGATATAACGCTGTCCTCGGTAGCCAAAAAATCTTACTGTGTTATAGGTGAAACAGCGTTATATCGAACTTGCTTTGATTCGCCGGAGTGTGCAGCCCTGCCCACCTGGAGCGCTGCTTTACCGTGTTATATCCGAATTCGTGTTATATCGGGTCACGTTATATCGGGGTAGAGGCGTGTTACCATTGATTTGCTCAGCAGATGGTTCCCGGGGACTGACCTGAGCCATAGTTGTAGGGGCATCAGGTGAAGTCTGGCAAGCAGCATCGCATATGTACATGTGGACACATGACCCAACAGTGTCAGCTAAGTCTGCACTATCCTGGTCACGTTAGTGATCATCCCATTTACTAGGGATTGGATTGCAAGGAACCTATCCTGAGATACGAACGCTTGAGCTGTTACCAAATTTATTCTGGCTCCTATAAATTCTAATGTTAGCATTGAAATCGGGGTGGTTTCTCTCAGTTGATCAAGAGGCCTAGCTGAACAAACAGGACTACTACATAGTCTCAGCATAGTTTTTGGAAGCGGCAGAGAGATAGCCTTGCAAGATTGGTCACAAAGGTGCAAGCTGCCATCTGTCCCAGGAGCTTATTGTGTTTTGAGGTCTCCCCTGAATTGCCTGTACCAGACCTGACAAGATTACAAAGTGTCTAAGGGAACATAGGCTCTGGTTTCAATGAGTCCAAATATGCCCCTATAAATTGTATCATGTGTACAGGGATTAATGCGGACTTTTTTACATTCAGCTACAGACCCAACTCCTGGAACAGATCATGGGCCATCTGGGTGGAAGACAGCAGTGCTTCGTAGGAACGGCCCTTGAGTAGCTAGTCATCGAGGTACAGGAAGTCTAGGATCACTTCTTGTTGGTGTTAAGCAGCTACTACTGTCAGGACTTTTGAGAACACCCTTCGGGCTAAGGAAAGGCTGAAAGGAAGCACACATTATTAGAAATTATCCTGGCCTATAGTGAAGCATAGGTATTTCCTATGGGATGGGTGTATTGTTATATGGAAATAGGCATCTTGTATGTCAAGAGCTGAAAATCAATCCCCTTTCTCTAGTGAGGCAATTATAGCTGCCAGAGTCAACATCCTGAATTTTTGAGACTTTACTACCTTGTTTAGAAGTCTTAGATGTAAGATCAGTCTCCATTCTCCATCGTCCCTTGGCAGAAGGAAATACTTTGAGTAAAATCTCTTGCCCTTTGTGAGGAGGAGGAACTGGCTCTACTGCTCCTAATCAAAGGAGAGAGTTCACTTCTTGTCTCAATAAAAGCTAACAAGAGGGGCCCTAAAGAGGGACAGGGACAAGGAAGGAGTAACGTAAAACGGATGGTTTAACCTGATGTTATGACCCCTACGATGCACTTGTCTGTAGTGATCTGCCTCCAACCATGGTGGAGGTAGGCAAGCTGGCCTCCGAAGGAGGGAGGTAGGCTAATAGGCACAGCTGTAAATACAGGAGGCACAGGTGGATTTGAACCCTCAACCAACCCAAAACTGTTGCTTCAAAGATGGCTGGGTGCTCATGGAGGGTGGTTGTGCAACCCTCTTTCTCTGAAATCGGTCTTTGTGGGTGGTTCAGTGGATCTATGGGATCTGGAAAACGGAGTAGGATGTGATCTCTGGGCAGTCTGTAACCTATTAAATCTTTTCTTGTATGTAAGTGTATATATGCCCTGAGATCACAAAGGAGCCCTGGAGTCCTTTAGGACTCATCCATGGCCTCCAAAAACAGTTTATGAGTGTCGAAGGGGAGGTCTTCCACGCTGTTCTGTACTTCTCTCAAAACCCTTGAAAGATGGAGCCATAATACCTCTCATAACCACTGCCATGGAGAAGGACCTGGCAGCAGTGTCCACAGCAGTTCCGGCCACCAACTGTCTCTCTGCGATGGACTGGAATTGCACTCTATGTTCTTTTGGCAGACGTTCAACAAAAGCCATGACTTCATTATAATTTGTAAAATTATATTTGGCCATCACTGCCTGATAATTCGTGATCCTGAACTGAAGGGTTGCTGATTAATAGACCTTTCACCCAAGGGGATCCAGCCTTTTCTGGTCTGTCTCATATGGGAGAGAGAGAGAGAGAGAGAAGTGCTGCCTCCCCCCCTTGTTTACCGCATCCACCACCAGGGAGTTAGGTGGGGGAGGGGAGAACAAAAAGAATCCCTAGGGGAAACAAACACTTCTTATCCACCCATTTACACATGGGTAGAATAGTAGCAAGTGTCCGCCGAATCATCTTAGTGAGATCTAGAAGCACCTCATTGATTGGTAACACACATTTGAGGAGTGTTGCTGACTACAAGATATTCAACACTTTGCGCTATGAATCCTTGACCTCCTTGAGAGGAATATGAAGAGTGCCAGCTACCCTCTTTATGAAGTCTTTAAATTGCTGAAAATCATTGGCCCTGGGTGGTAGTGGAGGCATAACGGCCTTGTCCAGATACAAGAATGGCCTCCTTATTCGCCCTAGGTTCCTGCTCCTCAAATGTACCCTCCTGGGTGGGAGCTGGTTGGGGAGGAGAGTGCTGTACAACTTTGCCCTCTCTGAGATTTTGCCAGACCACTGGTACTTTGTTGTTGATAAGCAGCTCGGGGCCCCAGAATGGCCATTGGGGGACCCATACAGAAGTGGGAGTGGAATGCATGGTTTCACCACCCTTGATAAATGAGCCTTATCTTCCCTCTGACTTTCAGAGAATGGGATCCTGAATGGATGTGTGGAGATTCATGAACAGAAATAGAGGATACTGACTGGAAGTCTCCTTCATGCTCCTCTATCTGATCCAAAGGGGGAGCACCTGCAGGAAACAGTGGAGAATCTTACAGTACTGGAGGACAGTAGTCCAGAGATCAGGTTTCAGTACTAAGAGATACTCCGTACCCATCAGGAGTGGAGACTCTGGTTCATCCATCATTGAGAGGTCCCTAGTATAGCTGAATTCCTATGGTACTGAGTAGGGGGAACAGTACCCTGCGGTAGCGGAGACCATGGTCGCCAAAGCCAACAGTGGACATACCAAAGTAGACACCGATGGTATCTGGTGCTGTTGCTGGAGGGTGCTACATGCATGGATACCGACAGTTGGGATGAACTCAACAGTGCCAATCCCAACTCTCTAAGCTTTCCCTCCTTGCTGGTAGAGGTTACCAAGGCCCTATCAGAACCATGTCTTTCCTTTGTGCTCTGGGATTTTATGGCCCCATCGGTACTAGAGGAGGAATCCTTCAACTCAGAAGGTAACAAGTAGAGATGTCAAGGCTTTGGAGACATAGATCTCACCAAGGAACTAGACCTTTTCAGAGCTGGCTCCTTAAAGTAAGAGTCCATGCTCCTCTTTTTGGAAACCTTCCCTGAAGGCTTCAAAAGGACTTTCTCAAGGGAAGCCTGAGGGGTGCTGGATCTGTCTGGAGACAGATGTATAGGTTGATTTACTGACCTGACTCAGAAGCTGGCTGAAGGGAACATTTCATCATTAGCAGTCTGAGTTTAATCTCTCTATTTTTTCTTGCCCTGGACTTGAGGGCCAGACAAAAGTTGTACTTCTTGGAGACATGGGACTCCCCCAAGCAACAGACACAGATTGGCCGTCTCCCACAACACTTCAGTAGTAATTCAGGTCTAGTCATTGTTTTTCCTGGAGGAATCTCTGGATTATGAATTGCTGGAGAACTAGTAATAAATATTATGACATTACAGATACCAAGAAAAAGAAATGTGAGAGGGGGAAATAGCTTTTCTTTTGTTAGGGAGGCATTTGATCTAAATAGATGGTAATAAAGCGGACAATTTTAAATAGTGTGAATAAAAACTCTCTCAACAGTTCAAACATCTAACTGTCCCAGAATCCCAGTTCACATCTCCATGTCCTGTAAGGAAGGCCTCAAACTAAAAAAGGAAAACAGGACTTGGCATTTCTGCTATTAGTAAGATATGAATTAAATAAAAAACCATGCAGAGCCTGAAAAGTTTGTGTGTTTCTTTATGCATTAGGAAGATGCACAAAAAAGTATGCAACCAGTTTTTTGTGCCCCTCTCACCCTTCAGATCAGATTTAAAAATGTACTTTACATGTACTTAAAGCAATTTTCAAAGGGGGGTAGCTCAGTGGTTTGAGTATTGGCCTGCTAAACCCAGGGTTGAGAGTTCAATCCTTGAGGGGGCCATTTAGGGATCTGGGGCAAAAATCTGTCTGGGGATTGGTCCTGCTTTGAGCAGGGGGTTGGACAAGATGACCTCCTGAGGTCCCTTCCAACCCTGATATTCTATGATTCTATGAAATGTGGCCAATCAAAAATAATTTTTACCAACACTGTCAGAGGCATTTCACTACCAGAGCCAGTTACCCACCTATTTTCAACTTTCTATTTCCAACAGTCTGGGCTATAAAGCTGTTCAATACAGATTGTAAAAAAGGGAGAAGTGATGTGTTCCCTTATGAGTATACTGAAAATTCAATCATACTAGAGCCTTCATATAGGATTATTCCATTTAACATTCCTGCACTTACTATAGTTCAGGCTCCTTATAAGCAAACAAATACATTTAACTGTTTTGAAAACCTAAGGTAACAGTTTTACATCATCGCAGGATTAAACAAAAAAAAAAAATTCCCCTTTTTGGATGTTTTTCCATACCTGGTCCCTGTCCAAAGATGAACTTTTGTGAAAATGCCAACCAAAATCTTCACTCGTTTTTTGGTTAGGTAAGAATGAAAAAAAAAAAAATGTTCATTTTTCAAACATCTAGCCCCAAAACAGCTGAGCTTTGAAGACTTGCCAATTTTGTACAGCTGACAATGCCTTTGTTAGATTGACGAGTACATACCAAGACTATATATCAGCACTGTAAATCTTCGTTGTATTCCACTATTACCTTTATTCTTGTAAATAATTCTGTAAACAATTCTGTAATTCTCTTAACATCATCATGGTACAGGACTATTATAAAGCTCAACAATCTGTTATTTGCAGGACCGGCGCTTCCATTTAGGCGACCTAGGCGGTCACCTAGGGCGCCAGGATTTGGGGGGGCGGCAATTTGGCAGCGGGGGGTCCTTCCGCACTCCGGGTCTTCGGCAGCAATTCTGCAGCGGGTCCTTCACTCGCTCCGGAACCCGCCGCGAAGTGCCCCGAAGACCAGGAGCGCGGAAGGACCCTCGCCGCAGAATTACCGACGACGATGGGGAGCGCGGAAGGACCCCCGCCTAGGGAGCCAAAAACCCTGGCGCCACTCCTAGTTATTTGGCAGCCACTTCTAAATATGCACAAAAATTAGTTTTAAAATTTCATGACTCTGTAGAAAACCTAAAATGGTTGTATTTAATAATATGGAAAATTACCACTTTCCCAACAATATTTCCTATACACTCATAAGCCATGTCATATTTATTCTAAATTTGGAATTTAACCATTCATGGTGTGGTTCCGGATGGTGTCTGCCTATGCACGGAAGATGGTAACTAGCTGAAAGGATTCCAGGTAGAAGTGGATAGCACAGGGGTATTTCCTCCCACAATGTAATGGGAGCTAAAGGGTAGCCCCTTTATTATATTTAGATAAGAATTTTATACTTGTTAAAACAAACTGGCTTATATAGTCATCAGTTTAGAGCAAATGCACATATTAGTTTGCAACTTTAAAGTTTTAAGTGGACAAGGCCATTATTTGGGCCCTTAATTAGGCATTGCTGAATGCACTGCCTAAATCACTTTTCAGTATGAAATTTAGACTCCTAAATCAATTAGGTGTTACAACACTGAGGGCAGCAATGCCTAAATACCTTTAAAAATCTGAAGTTAAGTGTTTACCTAGTTGACCTATAGGATATTTTTTCCCTCAAGTACTATTATTTAGGAATAATACCAGGAATAAAACCTAAGTTTGTCACAATAGGGAACTGGAATAGGATTTGAGAGAGTCCCCAGGTGCAACCTGGACTGTGGGACTGCTGAGACCTCCAAACCTACCAGCCTGGGTTGCCTCTCACATTGTGAGGCTGATGTCAAGCTACAAGCCTCTAACACAGAGGTTCTCAAACTGTAGTCCGCGGACCACCACTGGTCCGTGAGCTCCATTCAGGTGGTCCGCAGACAGTTCCCTCAAAGGTGCACACCTGGGCGGCCGCACATGAGAGAATGAAGGACCACCCACCTAATTAGTGGAGCCACGCAGATGTGGCTCCACTAATTAGGTACTTGGACCCTGGAGAAGACGCACATTTAAGGTGAGGTGGTGGCCTTGGGGGGAATATGGGGTAGGTGGGAGGCAGCAGTGGGGTGAGAAGAGGGGGTGGGGGAAATTTGGAATGTGCAGGGCTGCGGCTGCCAGACAGAGGCGACTTTCCCCAGCTCCAGGGCTGCAGCTGCTGGGGAGAGACGGTCCTCCTTTCCAGGCTCAGCTCTGTGGCTGCTGTGGTGGGGGAGAGACCCCCCTCCTTCCCAGCCCCAGTTTGGGGGCTGCTGCAGCGGAGGAGAGAGGGAGACCTCCCCCCCCCCTTCCCAGCCCCAGCTCAGGGGCTGTCGCGGCAGGGGAGAGAGGGCACATCTATCGCATTAGAAAGGTAAGACTACTGATATTAAAATATGAATTGTGTGCTTTTATTTGCAGAACAAAAAATGTTTATTATTCCTTTTTTTAATGTAGTGCTTTTATCTAAAGTGCTTTACAATAGTTAGCTAACGGTACAAACAATATTTGGAAAGATTATTAAGTGGTCTGCTGAGACCCTCAGCAATTTTCAAATGGTCCCCGGGGGGAAAAAAAGTTTGATAACCACTGCCCTAACAGGTACTGCACTTACACAGGCATCCATAGGCAGGGACACACTCAACTGAGTTACATGAATGATCTCCCAGCCACTCATGAACCATCAATAGAGAGGCTCCAGCCAATTCCCCTCAGCTCCCCAGCCTTATACCCCAGAACTGTACCATCTTGCACTGGTCAGATGCCTGACCAGTGTAAGTTCATATTTAGTTCACCATTTCTTCATAGGAAAGTGGATATGCACCAGCCTCTGTAATCGAAGCTGGGATTTCCTAAGCACTTCCACCAAAACACACTTTTAGTTAAAATTAAAAAAACAGATTTATTAACTACAGAAAGATAGATTAAGTGATTTTAAGCGGAAGGCACAGAGATCAAAGTTGGTTACTTAAGAAATAAAATAGTTAGAATTTAAACTGCATTTCTAACAGACTAAACAAGATTTGAATCAAGCACTGTCTCACCCTAACAGATGATACAAGCAGGTTACAATTCCTCAATGCTCACAGACTGGACTACCTTCCAGCCTGAGACCAAACTTCCCCAGTTCAAAATCTGTGTCTTCCAGGTGTGCTTCCAGGTGTTGAGATGGGGAGGGGGGGGGGGAAGAGAGGCCAAGTGAGGTCACTGACTCTCTTTTTATACTTTCTTCTAGCTGCTAGAAAGATCCTTGCTGTGACACGGGGATCAGTCCCCATTGGGCAAGCAATCTCCACTGCTCTAAGGAGCCTCTGGTATAGTGGATTGTTTTCTTGGCCCATTAATGCTGTCTGGGGCCTCCTTTGTTGTAACTGAAAGGCTGGCTGTGGGCATTCCCAACCTCACAACATATTTCAGTAACACATATAGCAATACTTAACTTCACAAACAATGATAGTACATATAATCCAACAGGATATTAAATGTTCAACAGATCAAGACTTGTTAAATGATACCTCACAAGGCATACTTTGTACAAAACACATCATAATCATATGATAGTGATGAATATTGGGGGTCCCTGGGTGCTACTTTAAGGTAAAGAGTGTCACACCTATCCTCTAACACACTGCCTCAAATAGAAAACCTTATGGAACTGAAAAGGCTAGAGTGTTTGCAAAAGTCACAGCGCCTTGTGGAACTAAACACTGGTCAGGCTTGTTCTACACCCCTTCTGATACTGACAAACATTTTCACAATGGCTTCAGTGGCATATTTAGAAATAGTATTGTAAAGACTACTAAATTAAAAATGAGTCTACCCATGAAATTTTGATTGAAGTTTAAATAGAAGTAGATCCAAAGTATTAAAGTAAGGCTATCTGTAGAGGAATAAGAATAAAGTTTGGCACCAGTCCTGAAATTTCAAGAATAATCTTTAGCTCTTCAAACTCCTTATATATACTTGCAGTTGTATAGAAAACTGAGTATGTGGTGATACATACTTATTTTCAGAGCACAATGGATTTAAACCTTGCTGTAACTGAAAAGTTGAATGCAAAATTCTAAGCTCCTGTGTTTTCTGTAGAACTATCACTGATGACGCCCAGTACCGATTAGGCACTCTGCCTCTCACAGTGCAACTAACATAATGAGTCACTAATAAGGCTTCCAAAAATTCATTCCTGCCTGATTCAACTATAGTCTATGGATCAAACTTTAGAACAAAAATGGATTTTAATATATTGTATTTTTTTGTGAAATACATTCTCACTCACACATGTGCCTTTTTACTGGCACTATTTTTCATATCCCTTCACCAGTAAAGGAAAGCTCCTTTATTACGGAGTCCAAATGCACACACCACAGAAAGAACAGTTGATACATTGCAAATCTCAACAATAATGTATAATAGCTTTTCTTTGTGTTTCCAATCTGAAATCTTGAGACCTACCATGTGTAGAAGTACTATATCTTTCTAATAGTGATTTTCCCCTTTCCAAATGATAAAGTTCCCATGTCTAGACATGATATGTTGAGACATAGCAGATCTGAAATCTGTCACTGACCCATGACTGAATGTTGCCCATGAGACCTCAGACTAATGAAATTCTGTAAGAAGAGAGATTTCTCCAGCTTTTTAAAATTTAAAAATAGCAGAGCTCAGAGGTTTGCAAAGCTTTGTAAACTCCACCCCCAGAGGGCAATCACAGTGCAGATGGTTTAATGGGCAAAGATGAAGTTGAGGAGATTTAATGTGCATGATTAATGCAGTTTATCACATGGATGTCACCACCACGTGACAAACTACATATACAGTAGGCCAATATACAAAATGTATAATTAAAAACATTAAATAATTTTTAAAAATGTATAAGCTGATACTGCAATTCATTAGTTCCAGTAATGAAAGAAGAAAAAAAATTACCATGGCAGCATTCACCCACCTTCACTAACCAGCTCACTGTTGTCCGACTGTTTACAACAGATTATCTTCTCCACCAATTGATTGTAACTACAATTACCAACTGCCTTCACAATGTCAGCAATCTGGAAAAACAAATACCGGGTAATTCATTTATCTTTATGAAGAACAGAAAATCCATTGTTTGTTCCTGTGTACCTACTGGAATTGTTCATAAGATAAAATACATCAAAAATAAATTGCCCACAAGAGGTTTTAGTCTTTTAGCTATACCACACTAAGGTCAATACATAGTCCTAGTTCAAGAAGCCTTAACCCAAGGATGTTGCACACATTTTGAGGAGAGTGCAAAATTCCATTTTAATTATAGAGCTAGGGTTTAAGTTTAATACTACACACTGCCCTCAATACACAGCAGAATATTCAATTATATCCGGGGGAGATCTGCATAAAGATCAGGGGTAGAACCAGTCTTTTAAGCAATACCTCAACTTTCAGTTATTTATTATTTTTTCAGTTATGTGTTATTGGCACATTCAGCTTCACTTAGTGCAGAATATGCTGCTTTTTAAAAAAAACAAAAAAAAATATAATTTTTCCCCTCTCTTCCTTCCTTATTTCCTTTTTTCTGTATCATGCCTTCATACTTTCCAGAGCCATTGTTGCAGGCAGCCTGCAGACTCAGGCAGATGACACTGCATTAGTTGTATTTAGTACACATCTGGAAGACGCTCTGCAACTATGAGGGTTACAAACTTTATCTTTTAAATGTGAAGACTTTGATTCTGCAGAATCTGTGTGTCATGTGGGTCACATAAAAATCAATTAATACATGCCTACTTAAGCCACATTTCTTTGTTGCTTTTTAGAATACATTATAATGTGCTGCAAATCACTTACATGCATGTTCCAGAGGATCCCAAAGAAAAGTTAAAAAAAATTAGATGGCTTCATCTAGTATTCTTCCTTTTTTTTTAAAAAAAAAAATACTCAAACATTTAGCATACAAAAAATAATGCATTCCTATTTTTAGAAAGGCTATTACAAAGTTTTCACAATTTAAAAAAAAAAACATGTCTGCCACAGTTGTCTCTGGGCGCTCATATAAATCTTGATCTATACAAAATCAGTTAAGTAACGCCAACTAAACTGAAAATGTAGATGTTAACTGTTACAAAAATATTTTCCATCCTCATTCCCTTAAAGAAATACCTGAGGGAACAGTTAGCTTTTTACATTAAAGAAATAATGTAAAAAGCTAAGGAAATTCTGGCTCTGTTAGATCAGCACAGGAAATAATTTCCAGAATTAAGGTTCCTCCATTAAGACATCCTCCCCAACAAATCTCAAAATACTCAGCTCTATTAACTATTAGCATTAGCATGTCAGCTGATTTAAACCATATTGGAAGATCACAGAGTCAGATGCTCAAGTAGCTGGGAAAAAACTTGGTAAATACCACTTAAAATTTAAGTTCTTCAGACCATGGATCACTTCTTCATGTGTTTCTAAATCAGTGGGGCTTCAGTCATAGCTGGTGCCACAAGGGACTAACCTAATAATAAATATTAATATCAGTATGAAAGGCTTGATTTGCACCTGGAAGCAAATAGGAAACCAGAAAAGTTTTGGAACACCAATATGTGCTTCTCCCTTGGCCAAAACTACAACATTCTACAACAACTATTGTTTCTCCTGTTCTCCAATGCTGTCACCCATAGAGTTCACAAAGGTCTGGACTATAGATGTAGGGTGCACATCAGAGAGAGATGGGTTGCCGTCTATAGTGCTAAAATGAGATGAAAACATTTTCTGGCCATGAAAATTGCCAGGTGAAATTAAAAAAAAAAAAAAACCACACACACCTAGAAAAAAGCCTAGATGATTACAAGACAGAGTCACAAATCATTAGGAACACATCAATCATATAGACAGGCTACTCTAGCCATATAACTCCCCAGCCAAACAGTATCACCTTCTTTCCTTAATTGGATGGCGCCTCAGCCAGCCCATCTTAAACAAAATTATATCACTTATTCTTACTTGGTTTTAATGCTCTCAGTTCTTGAAACAGAAGCTGCTAAAAGCAGGTAGGAATTTCAGGAAGGAGGGAAGTCACATCACGTTCACTAACTTCTTAGTGTCCAAATTCTTATATGAGCAATCAAGGTAAGAAATGAATACCACCCCTGGAAAGGGCAAAATAAAACTCAATACCCTAGACCAGCAGTGCTATTTTGCACTATTTTGGACTTAAAATAGACGTGTCTAAAATCTGGAACTTTCTAACATTCAATCATTGCAAAGTTATAGTGCCTTAAAATGACCAGTATGATTCACACCACTCTTCAAGGTGAAATTTTAATCTTTCTGGGTGCAGACTCAAAAGAAAACATCATCAGCTCACTGTGACTCCTGTCTACAGGATAAAAGAGACTATAAACCTTATGTTAAAATTAAACAAGAATCTGAAAATTCTGATGTGCCATACACATCTTTGATGCTCTTCAAATATTCCCCCAGTAAAATGTAAAATAGTTCAGACAGGAAATAGATAACTCATCATCTAAGCTATTTTGCTTACCTGAGGATCCACTAACCATCCATGGTACAAAGGGATATCAAGAAGGTCAAACACTATGCATTCAGGTGTATATTCAAAAACTCGTACACCAGTGAACTTCACGTTCACATCCAGACCTGTCTGTAGCTTATGTAGGATAGCCATTGCATCACTCATATTCTGACAACAGAAAGAAAAATATAGATTAACCAAATGGACGGCACTAGAGAATTTTCTACACTTGGTAGCTACTCTTGTAAGATAATCATTTCATCCAATTCAGTGTTTTATATAAAACTTGCAAAAAGGCACATTAGGTAAACAATGGATTCAATACATTTTCTCATTAGTTACACAAGTATCACAACTTAAGATGCATCTTCAAATAAAAGAAAATATAAATTCACTTACAATTTTGTGTAACAAATAATCTACATGTACTAAACAGCACAATTTAAGTTCATTAAACCTATTTATATATATTGAGGTAGTACGTCAGAGGTCCCAGTCCCATATGAAAGGCACCGTACAAGCAATATAACAAAGACAGCTCCTGGCCTGAAGACTTAAAGTAAACTAGGTAACCCATTTATATATTTTTAAATAAGATCAGTTTTCCTACTTTCCATCCCTGACTTAAATTTATTGATTTGAAGGAAGGGAAAGTAGCAATGCACAGAAGAGTCTGGAATAGCATTTGAGGCATAAGTTTGTTATAATGCCCACATCAGCAATGGCTGAAGACTCTGGTTCCATGTTACACAAACAAAGGAGCTGTATTATGGAACTCGAATGGATGAGTGGGACATGCAGAGAGATGCTGCTGACGGTGATAAAAGTTATTAAACAGTGTTAGTAGCCGCAATATGACAGCAACTTTCCCCAATCTTCCAGAGCAGCTCTGCAGACTGCCATTTGCAGTTCCCTCACTCAGTTCTGTCTGACTTCATGCTGCATGTCACTCCTGCCTCCAAAGTTCAAAAAAAGGGTGCTTTGAGTAATTCCTCTTTTCTCTCTCCACACCCAACAGCCCCAAGCCAGACACTTGGGAAAAAGGTGGTTACAAGAATATCGTCTTTTTCCATGACAAAGTCCCGTACTTCTGGGGATGTTCTTCTGAGTCCTAACCCAGATGTGAGGGCAACACCACTGCTTTCAAACAATGAATGGAGACAAGGGCCAGAAAGATAAAATGAACCAGAACTATAAGGAATGACTTGGAATCATAGAATCATAGAATATCAGGGTTGGAAGGGACCTCAGGAGGTCATCTAGTCCCACCCCTTGCTCAAAGCAGGACCAATCCCCAACTAAATCATTCCAGCCAGGGCTTCATCAAGCCTGACCTTAAAAACCTTTAAGAAAGGAGATTCCACCACCTCCCTAGGGAACCCATTCCAGTGCTTCACCACCCTCCTAGTGAAAAAAAGTTTTTCCTAATATCCAACCTAAACCTCCCCCACTGCAACTTGAGACCATTACTCCTTGTTCTGTCATTGCTACCACTGAGAACAGTCTAGATCTATCCTCTTTGGAACCCCCTTTCAGGTAGTTGAAAGCAGCTATCAAATCCCTCCTCATTCTTCTCTTCTGCAGACTAAACAACCCCAGTTCCCTCAGCCTCTCCTCATAAGTCAGGTGCTCCAGCCCCCTAATCATTTTTGTTGCCCTCCATTGGGCTCGTTCCAATTTTTCCACATCCTTCTTGTAGTGTGGGGCCCAAAACTGGACACAGTACTCCAGATGAGGCCTCACCAATGCCGAATAGAGGGGAATGATCACGTCCCTTGATCTGCTGGCAATGCCCCTACTTATACAGCCCAAAATGCCGTTAGCCTTCTTGGCCACAAGAGCACACTGTCGACTCATATCCAGCTTCTCGTCCACTGTAACCCCTAGATCCTTTTCTGCAGAACTGCTGCCTAGCCACTCGGTCCCTAGCCTGTAGCAGTGCATGGGATTCTTCTGTCCTAAGTGCAGGACTCTGCACTTGTCCTTGTTGAACCTCATCAGATTTCTTTTGGCCCAATCCTCTAATTTTTGTCTAGGTCCCTCTGTATCCTACCTCTACCCTCCAGCATATCTACGACTCCTCCCAGTTTAGTGTCATCTACAAACTTGCTGAGGGTGCAGTCCACGCCATCCTCCAGATCATTAATGAAGGTATTGAACCAAACCGACCCCAGGACCGACCCTTGGGGCACTCCACTTGATACCAGCTGCCAACTAGACATGGAGCCATTGATCACTACCCATTGATCCCGACGATCTAGCCAGCTTTTTATCCACCTTATAGTCCATTCATCCAGCCCATACTTCTTTAACTTGCCGGCAAGAATACTGTGGGAGACCATATCAAAAGCTTTGCTTTGCTAAAGTCAAGGAATAACACGTCCACTGCTTTCCCCTCATCCACAGAGCCAGTTATCTCATCATAGAAGGCAATTAGGTTAGTCAGGCATAACTTGCCCTTGGTGAATCCATGCTGACTGTTCCTGATCACTTTCCTCTCCTCTAAGTGCAGGGCTGGCTCTGGCTTTTTTGCCGCCCCAA
>NW_020664418.1:25499292-25551948 GCF_002925995.2 Terrapene triunguis
GGGAGGGGGCGGGAAACAAACCTGCCCCCGGCCGGGGGGGAAGGGGAAGAGAACAAACTGGCCGGCCGGAGCGGCAAAGGGCGGGCGGGAAACAAACCTGCCCCCGGCCGGAGCGGCGAAGGAAAGAAAAAACAAACAAAAAAAATACCTGCGGGGCGGCGGGAGCATGGGTGCAGGGGGACTCCCGGCCCTGCAGACCCCGGGCAGCGGAGTGCGCACCCCGGCTGGGGGGCGTGGGGGGAAGAGAGAAGGGAAGCGGCCAGGGCTTCCTTATGCGGGGCGCTTGCCACGCGGCCCCTCCCGCTGCGCCGCTGCTCTGATCGGCAGGCAGGGAAGGACGCGGGCTGCCCTGCCGGGCTTGCTACAGGGCGCTCCCCTCCTCCGCCCTCTACAGGGCGGCGGGAGCAGCAAACCAAAAAGAAAAAACCTGCAGGGGCGGCCAAAGCGGTGAAGCGCAAAAAAAAAAAAAAAAAAGATTAGACGGAATGCCGCCCTTTGGAATCTGCCGCCCCAAGCACGAGCTTGCTCGGCTGGTGCCTGGAGCCGGCCCTGTCTAAGTGGATCAGAATTGATTCCTTGAGGATCTGCTCCACGATTTTTCCAGGGACTGAGGTCTTTTAAAATCTCAAATAGTTTTGATAAACTGTAATTATTAAAGTAATGTTGGGAAGTGAAAATTGACCACTAATCTAAATGGCAAAAGCAGCAGTTGAAAGTGCTTGATATCAACAAGAGACAAGATTAGAGAATTAAACAGTAAGTCAGCCTTACAGAATTCTGTTTGTTCACTAACTCGGAATGAGGTTTTAGTTTGTTGTCCCCCAAATTTAGTTGAATAAAAAAAACTTGGAATGAGGCTTTAGTTGTTAAAATAGATGAATAATATATTAAGATCACCACCACCTCTGTAGAAGGTTCACCCTAGGCACTAAACAAATGAAAAAAACCACTTCATATTAACAGTAAATTCCTGCAACAGTCCAAACATACCTTTCAAATGCTAGTTGTTTCAGCTGTAGGAAACATGGCATGGAAGTAACTCTTATTAAGGTGACATGTCCTACCTAGTTCTAGAGGAATCTGGCTTTGAACTGAGTTGTGAGCCTTTCACCAAGGGAAAAAACAAACAAAAAAACCCACACACAAAGCATACATAGAGATTTTTCACTAAGCTTTAATGAGTGCTCATAAGGAAGGATAATAGCTGAAGCTATCTAAGTCAATATCTCCTAGGGAAAGGATATAAAGTAGGGCTGTCAAGCGATTAAAAAAATTACTCGCAATTAATCGTGCGATTAAAAAAATTAATCATGATTAATCACGCTGCTAAACAATAGAATACCATTTATTTTAAATATTTTGGATGTTTACTACATGTTCAAATATATTAATTTCAATTACAACACAATACAAAGTGTACAGTGCTCACTTCATATTTTTTATTAAATATTTGCACTGTAAAAAAACTAAAAAATTTTATTTTTCAATTCACCTTATACAAGTACTGTAGTGCAATTTCTATCATGAAAGTTGAACTTACAAATGTAGAATTATGTACAAAAAACTGTATTCAAAAATAAAACAATGTAAAACTTTAGAGGCTACAAGTCCACTCAATCCTACTTCTTGGTCAGCCAATCACTCAGACAAACAAGGTTGATTACAATTTGCAGGAGATAATATGCCTGCTTCTTGTTTACAATGTCACCTGAAAGGGAGAACAGGCGTTCACATGGCACTATTGTAGCTGGCGTTGCAAGATATTTATGTCCCTTCATGCTTCAACCACCATTCCAGAGGACATGCTTCCATGCTGATGATGGGTTCTGCTGAATAACGATCCAAAGCAGTGAGGACTGACGCATGTTCATTTTCATCAGCTGAGTCAGATGCCACTAGCAGAAGGTTGATTTTTTTTTCCCTCCTCCTCTGGTTTGGGTTCTGCAGTTTCCACTTCAGAGTGTTGCTCTTAAGACTTCTGAAAGCATGCTCCATACCTCGTCCCTCTCAGATTTTGGACGGCACTTCAGAGTCTTAAACCTTGGGTCAAGTGCTGTAGCTGTTTTTAGAAATCTCACATCGGTACCTTCTTTGCATTTTGTCAAATCTGCTGTGAAAGTGTTCTTAAAACGAACATGTGCTGGGTCATCATCCGAGACGGCTATAACATGAAATATATATAGAATGCAGGTAAAACAGAGCAGGAGACATACAATTCTCCCCCCAAGTAGTACAGTCACAAATTTAACACATTTTTTTTTTTAACAAGCATCAGCACTGTTTTTAAAGTGCAGTTATGCAACCAAAAAAAAAAAAATCCGTCTATGTAAGTTACACTTTCATGATAAAGAGATTGCACTTCAGTACTTGTATGAAGTAAATTGAAAAATATTATTTCTTTTATCATTTTTACAGTGCATATATTTGTAATCAAAAATAATAATATAAAGTGAGCACTGTGCACTTTGTATTTTGTGTTGTAATTGAAATAACTATGGAAAAGGTAGAAAAACATCCAAAAATATGTAATAAATTTAAATTGGTATTCTATTGTTATAAGTGAGATTAATTTTTTAATCGCGATTAATTTTTTTGAGTTAATCGCGTGAGTTAACTGCGATTAATTGACAGCCCTAATATAAAGTAATAAGAGGAGGCACCCAAGATCAATGCCTTGTGAGACCTCCACACCGTTTTGCAGGATCATTCACCAAAACAGATGAAGGTATGACCTGAGAAGCAAGAGGAGAAAAAGGAGAGGGCAGTATCGTCCATCAAGTGAGACCAGGATTTTGAGGAGAGTATTATTGCAGTGTCAGTAGTTGCAAAGGGCTCAAGGAGGCCATGAGAAATGGCTATCAAGACATCACTAAACTTTAAGAGCGATTTCAGAGGACTGGAATGGGTGAAAAATTGATTAAAATGGGGATTCAGGATGGAGATGGTGGAGAGAAGGAATCAGAAGGCCAGTCCCACTTCTGTTAAGGTGGCTGGAGGTAGAAAAGATGGGAATGGAGAAAAAGAAGGGTTAGATACACTGGAGGTTAGGGAGAGTAAGCAGAAGAGGAAATGGAGTCAAGGGTAAGAGAACATGGAGTTAATGAAAGCAGTTGGAGAGGAATGAAGGCAAAGGAAGATAGTGAGAAGAGGAAAGAATGGAGAAAATGATGAATGGGCTATGTGGTGAGCATCACGGAGAAATAAGTGGCAGACAATGATTAGTGAGCCAATTAGGTTAATAAAACAGTGAAATAGGTACTCCATGAAATGACCTGAACAAATGAAAAGCAATCTACTAGATGGCAGTAAATTCCCAGACAACTGGAACGATTAAACAAGAGAGTAACCAATAGATTTCTAAGGTTAGTAGTTAATTTTTAAGCAAGTTAATGAATCAATAAAAAGATAAGACAGGGCTTGAGTCTGTGTGTTAAGATATAGTAAAAAAGGAATTAAAAATATCAGTGTACATGCACACAGTCTAACTTCTCTCCTCGTAACTCAGTCAATTCAAAATGTATTTTCATTGAACTTCCTAATGATATATTTGTGCCAATTTTTGAGTTTCTACCCCCAATCTCTAAGATACTAGGGAACTATCATTCAAAAAGGCTTTATTTATTTATTTTTGGCAAGAGTGTCATTTCCTCCCTACCCACCACACAGTCTCTCTTCCTACTTAAAATCAACTGAACTATTTTTACTCAGACCTCTAGAGGAGACCAAACCTGGAAAGTTTCATCCCAAAATGTAAAAGTCTGTAAAGTTATAACAGTTGAAAAGGGCTTTTTAAAATGGCAATGCTCACTTTAACCATAGGTATATGCTCCACTTGTATCATATTTGTTTCTACAACCTATGATGTAATATCTAGTAGCACTATCTGCATGATGAGTCCATAAAATATTTTTTATGAAACCATAACTACAAAATGTAAATTACAGATTAAAACATGCACTGAAGTAATGCAAGTTTGCTAGCATATATAGGCCAGAAAAGTTTGCCACAAAGTTAGCTTCATCATTAAATCCTTTATCACTGAATTGAATTTAAGCATGGCTGTGTTGCTGGTCGAAAAGAAAAGGTTATTAGAACACACATCAGCATGATGTTATACAAAAATTCTAACTCAAGTATATGGAATCATTATGGATAACAAAATTAGTTTATGTGTAAAAGAAAATTGTACTAGTTGATATGCGTGGGTAAGATTGTACAAAGTGCTGTAAAGTATTCTATCATATTTAAGAAACAATATGGTAATACATACACACAAGAAAACAAAGTTTCATCTCAATCTTTAACTCTGGCATTTAGTGACTTGAGAGTTTAAGCAACTAATGGCCCATTACATTTTTCCATATAATTATTACTGCTTTGAGGGTAGAAAAAGTATTTTATACCTAAACTGATGAATTTCAATGCCAATTTTGAGAATCTGATTTAAGTATAATAATGATATCATAAATTTTTCATTTCTGCTGATTTCTGTTAAACTGGATACCCTCTGTTAAAACAACATCATGTAAAATGTACTACAGTATTTGAAACCAAATTATTTCTTCATTATCTAAATGGATTAAGTTTTCACTTATATAAATTTAAACTAACTGTGTCTAATTTATTTCAAAAAGCACATTAAAAACTCTACTCATGTACAACTCTTTGCTTTGGAATCTGGCATCAGTGGAGACTGACCCACCATTCATGACTTAAGTTGTATGAAAAGTAACTTCATGAAGCTAGGAACTGAGCCTGAGGCTCCATATCGCTTTTACTGATGTTCAAGACAGGGCCTTATGCAGGCTATCAATTAAATATATTACTCCTGGGGGAATTCTGCACCAAAAAATTAAACGTTCTGCAAAATTCTGCATATTTTGTCAAAACAACAATATCACACCAGTTTCAAATTATTTTGGTAATTTATTTTAAAATACCTGTCAACAAGTATGTTTGTAACAATACAGATAACAAATGAGATTCAGGAAATGTTTTTTGAGAAATAGATTCCTTACTAGGCATATTAATACATAACTTGAGTAATAAATCATTTAAAACTACAATACAGAAATGTATTTCCCACACCCCTCAGAAGCAGTGCAAAGGCTTGAGGGAGTCGGGGTAATGGAGGAGCTGAAGGAGAGGAAAGTAATTGCTGGGAAGGAGCCTGGGAGTGAAACTGGATGGTTGCTGGGTGTAGTTGGGAGAGGAATGGAACAGGGGTTTTGGTGGGCAGGGGGAGAAATTATTAGGGCAAATTGTCTGGTGGGGGTTTTTGCCTTTCTTGCAGTATCCTGAAAGTCCAGTTTTATGTTAATAAGGAGAAAGGACAGGAATTAAAAAGTTTTAAGGTTGTAAGTGGAGTAATTTCATCACAAGCTGTGTTCAATATTGGCATGAAGTTCAAACTGGCCAGCTCCCAGAGGTAAACATGAGTAAAATCCATCCCTGTATCTGTTTCTTTCTCTTGCATGCGCACACTGTAGTAGAATCAAGGTAGTACCCAAATTAAGGTTGTCTATATCTTCTAACTTTAAAGTGCGTGATTCTACAACCTTAAACAAAATGTTTCCATCAACATATGATTTCTCTCACACACAATTTCCATTTATTTTTTAAAAGCAAGACCAAGTTCTGCTGTGGACAACTGTAGTTGTGAAGTGTTAAGCAACCTTAATATTGGGATGTTACCTCTATAATGTGGTCCACTACAAAAAAGTTTGAGAACTCCTGGTTTAAGTTTATAACAGATAGATGAGAGCCCAAATTTTGCGTCCCCAGCTTGTGAGGGATCCTGCCTGAAAGATGCTGTCAAGCAGTTGGGGAAAGACTTATTGGGAGGAGTTGATAGGTTGCTGTAGGAAGAAAACAGGCAGGTGTAAAATATCGTAATGGGTTTCCCCTCATCCACTGGCTGCACTGCAAGTAGGTGTGATTTTGAGAGAGACTATTGAGAAACAGAAATTTAAACAATATTTCTTTTTTTGGGGGGGGGGGAGCATTGTCTGCTCCCAGCTGTAGAAGAGGTAGGAACAGTTGTGGAAGGGCTTTGGCTGTATTAAAAGTTTGTTGGATTTGGAGGGGGGGGGCATAGCCTCATCTCATTCCTTCAGCTACCTGTGATGTTACAATATTTTGTACTTACTGAAGTCTAAGGGAGTTGCAGTTCCTCAGGAATTCTCAGAATTAGGCCTTCAGATTTTTCTAATGCAATAAACCAAGCCATAAAATGATGTTACTGTGACAAATAAAATGATAATGTTCTTTACAGCTTTTGTCTTCAATGCCATCAATGACAGACTGAAAGTTAATTTAAAGAATAACTACCATTGCGATTAACTCTATGCTAATTATGGATATGTTCTGTAGGTTCATTACAATATAGAATATGCACTGGAAACTCAGTCCAGATTTGAATATGGGTAAACAAAATCGAAAAAATAATATTTCAGCAACGTGTCTGAACAGTGAAGTTTTCTATTATTGTTAAAAGTGAGTATTAAAAGTGAGATAGAAACTCTTGTTCACAAGTTATGTAAGACACTTACAATGCCAATGCCAAATACTTCCAAACAAAATAAGCAACCCTAGTAGTAGGTTCAGTTACATCAATTTCACTTAAATCTTCCTTTGCATTCAGTATTTATGCTTTGTTCAAGAGGATACTACTTATTACTCCTCAACTTTTAGATTGCTTTGCTGAGCAAAATGGGACCACTTCTCTTTTAAAGCCTTTACTGTTACTATCAGGCTACTATAGTTGATTGACATCAGAGCACTTTTGTCACTGGGAACTCAATACACTTAAACACTAAATAATTATTTTTAGTATTGGGTAGAGACCAGGGGTAGGCAACCTATGGCACGCGTGCCGAAGGCAGCACGCGAGCGGATTTTCAGTGGCACTCACACTGTCCGGGTCCTGGCCACCGGTCCGGGGAGCTCTGCATTTTAATTTAATTTTAAATGAAGCTTTTTAAACATTTTAAAAACCTTATTTACTTTACATACAACAATAGTTATATATTACAGACTTATAGAAAGAGACCTTCTAAAAACGTTAAAATGTATTACTGGCACGCGAAACCTTAAATTAGAGTGAATAAATGAAGACTCGGCACACCACTTCTAAAAGGTTGCCGACCCCTGGACTATAACAAAACCAAGCCATCTCACTTGAGAATTGGATTTCTTTAGCTGAGAGTGGACAAAAGTACACAGGACTAGGAATCAGATGTTTTTAAATGGAGGGGTGGCCAAACTGTGGCTCACCGCATGTGTCTCTTTCACAGTTAAAATGCAGCTCCTGGAGCTCCCTCCCCCCCGCATTCTCCCACCTACCAGTCTGGGGCTTCTGCTCTGTGACAGGGTGGTGGGCTAGGGGCTTCTGCCCAGCCGGGGGGGGGGGGATCTTGGGGCTTCTGCCTCACGGGAGGTGCTTGCCAGGACTTGGGGAACAAAGCTGAAGCTCCATGCCCTGGCTGGCATGCCCCGGCTCTCGAACTTCTGAAGACTGTCGTATGCGGCTCGGAGGGTCTGTAAGTTTGGCCATCTCTGTTTTAAAGAAACAATCTTACACTTCCCATTCCTTTAACAGGTGGGGAGGAACTAGTCACTCCACACACTTCAGATCATATACCAAAGGAAAGAGTTCCTTGATGCACAGGAAAGAGAAAACCTACTTTGTAAATAGAACTGGAATAAGACAAGTCATCAAGAAAAAGAACAGTTACTTACCTTACAGTAACTGTTGTTCGAGATGTAGTCAGTGTGAATCTCACTATAGGTGTGCATGCAACTCATGCACATGAGATCGGAATCTTTTGAATACCTATGTCCATTGGAGCTGCATGTGCTCTTATACAAGAGCACACAGGGTGGAGGAGCTGCAAATCTCCCTCAATTCAAAGCCCATTTCATCTGCAGACTCTAAAAAGCAGGAATGGAGGGCAGGCTGTGGGATCCGCACTGACCACATCATATTGAAGAACCACAGTTATTGTTGGGTAAGTAAAAGATAGACAGTTACCTTTTCCGTAACTTGTGTTCTTCGAGATCTGTTGCTCATGTCCATGCCACAATAGGTGTCGTGCTCACCACGTGCATCGGTGCCAGAAGTTTTTCCCCTAGCAGTACCCGTAGGGGAGCACCCCAGCGATCCCTGGAGTGGCACCTCTATGGCGTGGTATAAGGGGTACGGCGTGCGCTCCCCCCACCCTCAGTTCCTTCTTGCCAGACAACTCTGACAGAGGGGAAGGAGGGCGGGATGTGGAATGGACATGAGCAACACATCTCAAAGAACACCAGTTACGGAAAAGGTAACTGTCTTTTCTTCTTCAAGTGATTGCTCATGTGCATTCCACAATAGGTGATTCCAAGCTATATCTGTTGGAGGTGGGTAGGAGTTCACAAATTCTCGGGATGGAGCACAGCCATGCCGAACCCAGCGTCCTCCCTGGTTTGGGAGACGATCGCATAATGTGAGGTGAACGTGTGAACTGAAGACCATGGGGCAGCCCTACAAATGTCCTGAATGGGGACATGAGCTAAAAAGGCAGCCCACGAGGCTTGTGCCCTAGTCAAGTGAGCCCTCACAAATCGGCGGTGGGGGGGACTCCTACCATGTCATAACAGGTACAAATACATGAGGTGATCCAGTTGGAGAGCCGCTGAGTGGAGATCAGCCAAACTCTCCTGTGTTCGGCCGATGCGATGAACAGCTGCAAGGACTTCCTGAACGGCTTCGTACGTTCCAGGTGAAAGGCCAGAGCCCATCTCACATCCAGCATGTGGAGGCGGCACTCCTTGTTGGATGCATGGGGTTTGGGACAGAGCACCGGCAGGAAGATGTCCTGACCCATGTGGAAAGTAGAGACCACCTTGGGGAGGAACGAAGGACATGTTCGGAGCTGGACCTTATCCTTATGGAACACCGTGTACAGGGGTTCGGAGGTCAGGGCCCTGAGCTCCGAGACCCATCTGGCTGACGTGATTGCCACCAGGAAGGCTACCTTCCACGAGAGGTGCGACCAGAAGCATGTAGCTAGTGGCTCAAACAGGGGAACCGTCAACCGGGCCAGCACCAAGTTCAGGTCCTTCTGGGGACTGGGGGCTGAACATACGGGAAAAGACAATCCAATCCCTTAAGGAATCTGCCAGACATAGCATGGAAGAATACCGTGTGGCCCTGCACCGGTAGGTGGAAGGCTGATATGGCCGCCAAGTGCACCTTGACGGATGAGGGCCCTAAGCCCTGGGCTCTAAGGTGAAGGAGGTAGTCTAAAATGAGCTGGATTGGAGCAGCCCCGGGTGAAACACCCCGATCAGCTGCCCACCGGGAAAACCGAGACCACTTTGCCAGGTAGGCCCAACGTATGGAGGGCCATCTGCTTTCCAGGAGGACACGCTGAACCCCTTCCAAGCACGTCCTTTCCTCCCAGCCTAACCATTGAACAGCTATGCTGTGAGGTGGCGTGCCGCTAGGCTGGGGTGGAGGTGGAGGCCCTGGTCGAGCAGGATGGCAATGGCCACGGCGGGGCAACTGCCAGGCTCGTGAGAGTCCCATACTAATGTTGCCTGGGCCATGCTGGGGCAATCAGGAGGACCCGGGCCCTGTCAGTTTTTATCTTCTCCAAGACCTTGCCGATCAGCGGGATCAAGGGGAAGGCATAGAGAAGCTGGCCCAACCAGGATAGGAGGAAGGCATTGAAGATGGCGCCCGCGCCCAACCCCTCCCGGAGCAGAAGTGGGGACACCGGCAGTTCTGCCGTGTCGCGAACAGGTCCACCTGGGGAGTGCCCCACTTTTGGAAAATCCTCTGCACCACCTCTGGGTGTAGTGACCACTTGTGCTGAGAGGAGAAGTCTCGGCTCAGGCGATCCGCCTGCGAGTTCCGGGCGCCGGGTCAGTGGTGGACTTGTAGGCAAATATCATGGGCTATACAGAAGTCCCACAGCCTGAGGGCTTCCTGGCAGAGGAGAGGGCCCTGCCTTGCCTGTTGATGTAGAACATAGAGGCCGTGTTGTCCGTGAGAACCCTGACCACTCTGCCCTCCAGGTGCGAGCGGAAGACCACGCATGCCAGACGGACTGCCCTGAGCTCCTTGACGTTTATATGCAGGGCAATGCCCTGCAGGGACCACAGACCTTGGGTCTGAACATTCCCCACATGGGCTCACCACCCCAGGTCCAACGTGTTGGACACCAGCTCCACTGATGGGGGCCTGCCCCTGAATGGGACCCCATGGAGCATATTCCCCAAGGAGGAGCAACATTGAAGGGAGGTGATCACCAGTTCAGGCACAGTGAAGACTTTGTCCATACTGGGAGAACACTGAGGCCAACCAGAGCTGGAGGGGACACATCCTGAGTCTGGCGTGGCAAACCACATATATGTGTACGCCGACATGTGACCCAGGAGCTGGAGGCATGCTCTGGCTGTGGTCATGGGAAACCTAGTGACTGTGCTGATGAATTCCCTTAGGGTCTCGAACCTGTCCGGTGGGAGGGAGGCCCTGGCCAATGTCACGTCCAGGACTGCCCCAATAAACTCTATGTGCTGCACCGGGACGAACGTGGACTTGGTGTCGTTTACCAACAGGCCCAGAGTGCTGCATGTGGACAGGAGGAATGATACGTGAACCCGCACCTGCGATCTGGAGCTACCCTTGACCAGCCAGTCATCAAAATGGGGAAGATCTGAACCCCACAAAGTCTGAGGTAGGATGCTATCACAGACATGCACTTTATGAATACCCTGGGAGCAGTGGACATGCCAAACGAGAGGACCATAAATTGGTAGTGTTCCTGTGAAACAGAGGACACGTCTGTGCCCCTCGAATATATGAATGTGGAAGTACACATCCTGCAGATTGAGGGCTACGTACCAATCCCCAGGATCCAGGAAGGGGATGATGGAGGCCAGAGAGACCATGCGAAACTTGAGCTTTACCATGTACTGGTTCAGGCCTCACAGGTCCAGTATGGGCCTGAGCCCTCCTTTGGCCTTCGGGATAAGGAAGCAGCAGGAGTAGAACCCCTTGTATCTGAACTCCACTGGCACCACTTCCACCGCTCCTAGGCCAAGGAGCCGCCACACCTCCTGCTTGAGCAGGGCCTCGTGACAGGGGTCCCTCAGGAGGGACAGGGATGGAGGATGGGTGGGTGGGGTAGAGGTAAACTGTAGGGTGTAGCCCCCAGAGATGGTATTGAGGACCCATCGGTCCAAGGTCAGCCGCGACCACTCCGGGAGAAAAGCACACCACCAGATGGAGAAGGGAAGCTTTATTGCAGGTGGATCCCTAGTGTGAACTGGTAAGTCGCCTCCGGGCGTCCCGTCAAAACTGACGTTTTCCCGCCTGTTTGTCCTTGGAAGCCCCAGGTTGGGGGGCAGACTGGGACTGCCTCTGCGGGCATTTCTTAGGGTATGTCTACACTACGAGAGTAGTTCGATTTTAGTTAAATCGAATATGTGCAATCGATATTAGAAAGTCGAACGTATGTGTCTACACTAAGGACAGTAATTTGACTTTGTCAGTCCACACTACCAGGGAAAGCGTCGACATTGGAAGCAGTGCACTGTGGGCAGCTATCCCACAGTTCCCGCAGTCCCCGCCGCCCATTGGAATTCTGGGTCGATCCTCCAATGCCTTCTGGGTAAAAAAATGTGGCGAGGGTGCTTTTGGGTAACTGTCGTCATCCGTCAGTCACTACCGCCCTCCCTCCCTCCCTCCCTGAAAGCGCCGGCGGGAAATCAGTTCGCGCACTTTTTGATCAGTGACAGCGCGGACGCCACAGCACTGCGATCATGGATCCCGCTGCGACCATCGCTGCAGTTGTGGCCGTTCTCAACACCTCGCAGCTTATCATACACCTTTCCCTGAGGCAGATGCAGAGAAATCAGGCGAGGAGGCTACGGCACCGGCGTGAGGGCCTGAAGTCGGAGAGTAGCACAGAGCTGTCAGAAACCACGAGCCCCAGCGCCCAGGACATCACTGTGGCAATGGGGCATGTGGATTTTGTTGAACGGCGATTCTGGGCCCGGGAAACAAGCACGGACTGGTGGGACCGCATAGTGCTTCAGGTCTGGGATGAATCCCAGTGGCTGCGAAACTTTCGCATGCGGAAGGGGACTTTCCTCGAACTTTGTGAGTTGCTGTCCCCTGCCCTGAAGCGCAAGGACACCCGCATGCGAGCAGCCCTGACTGTCCAGAAGCGAGTGGCCATAGCCCTCTGGAAGCTTGCAACGCCGGACAGCTACCGGTCAGTCGCGAACCACTTTGGCGTGGGCAAATCTACCGTGGGGGTTGTTGTCCTGCAAGTAGCCAAGGCAATCGTCAAGGTACTGCTGTCAAAGGTAGTGACCCTGGGAAACGCGCAGGCCATCATAGATGGCTTCGCTGCGATGGGATTCCCAAACTGCGGTGGGGCTATAGATGGGACTCACATCCCTATCCTGGGACCGGGCCACCAGGCCAGCCAGTACATCAATAGAAAGGGCTACTTTTCAATGGTGCTGCAAGCACTGGTGGACCATCGGGGACGGTTTACAAACATCTACGTCGGATGGCCGGGCAAGGTTCATGACACTCGCGTGTTCAGGAACTCTGGTCTGTTTAGACGGCTGCAGGAAGGCATTTACTTCCCGGACCACAAGATAACTGTTGGGGATGTGGAGATGCCTACAGTGATCCTCGGGGACCCAGCCTACCCGCTAATGCCCTGGCTCATGAAGCCCTATACTGGGGCCCTGGACACTGCACAAGAACTCTTCAACTACCGGCTGAGCAAGTGCAGAATGGTGGTGGAGTGTGCTTTTGGCCGTCTCAAGGGGAGATGGAGAAGCTTACTGACTCGCTGTGATCTCAGCGAAACCAATATCCCCATCGTTATTGCAGCTTGCTGTGTGCTCCACAATCTCTGTGAGAGCAAGGGGGAGACCTTTATGTCGGGGTGGGAGGTTGAGGCAAATAGCCTGGCTGCTGATTACGCCCAGCCAGACAGCCGGGCGATTAGAAGAGCCCAGCGGGACGCGCTGTGCATACGGGAGGCTTTGAAAGCCAGTTTCAAGGCTGAGCAGGGTACCCAGTGACTTTTAAGTTTGTGGACACAGAAGCTGAACTTGCCCCCGTTTCTTTACCCAGTTGCCGTCGACTATCCTCTCCAGTTACATACCCCCTTCACCCCATTCCCAAAAAATAAAATCTGTTCTGTTTTGTTAATGGACACCGTTGTCTTTATTACTGTTTTCGCGGGAATGTTTTAAACCTGGGACGCAGACTGTGGCGGGGGGCGGGTTTAGTGTTGTGATGCAAATGATGCTTCTAAACTCCAGGAATGACAGGCTCCGCGGTGGTGGACTGGTTGTTTCAACGGAGCCTGCCAGCCCTCCTGGCCGGGACTGCGTGTATGTGTCGGCTATGTGACTGTCTTGCAGGGGGAGGAGGGTTACAGATCCCCTGCTGCGCGGCTCTGTGATCCAGGGTAAGGACCGCTGCATAAGATCTGTAACTGCCCTCCCCCGCCACCAAGTCACAGAACCACACAGAACATGAAAACCACCTCCCAGACTGACCAGGATAACTAGTCACTGCACTGTATATGTGCCCTGCTGCTGGACCTGCCCCCTGCTAAAGGTGACTGTCCTGTCCAATTACCAAGCCCCTTCCCCCCCCTTCAGACAGACTCTCATCTAAAAGAAGAGGATGGAAACAATAATGAACAAAAACGTATTTTTTATTAACAACCGCACATGGAACGGGGGGGGGGGTGAAACTTGGACGGGGTCTTGTGTGAGGCGGGTAGGAAAGGACTTTTCAAATTTTGGGGAATGAGAGCCTTCTAGTGGTAGAGCAGTCCGCAGGGGTGGAGTGAAATTTTTCACGGCCCCTTCCGCCCCTCCGTGTTTGGACTTTGGGTGAGGGGGGTATGGGACTTGGTGGCGGGGCAGGGCAGTTAGAGAGAGACTGCAGCGGGGCTCTCTCCTCCTGCCTCCGGTCCTGCAGAACATCCACAAGGAGGCGGAGCGTGTCCGTTTGCTCCCTCATTAGTCCAAGCATCGTTTGAGTAGCCTGCCTGTCCTCCTGTCGCCACCTCTCCTCCCGTTCCATGTTTGCCCGGTGCATTTGGGACAAGTTCTCCCTCCACTGTGTCTGCTGGGCTGCCTGTGCTCGGGAGCATCCCATTAGTTCAGCAAACATGTCTTCCCGTGTCCTCTTCTTCCTCCTCCTAATGTGCGCTAGCCTCTGGGCAGATGTGGCTGTGGGAATTGGAAAAAGGGAGTGAATTCCTGAGACAGATCAATGTATCTGTGAACAGAGAACATAGTCTTTCTCTGTGAACAAGACCATGCAGAGCACCTATCACACGCGCACTGAGGACAAGGTCGAATTTTCGGCCCTCGCCTACCGTGCCTGTGGTCTTGCTGTGGCGAGCTGAGGAGCAGGGCAGGACACCGGACTTTGTCTAGCTGTCAAACATGGTAAGCCGTAGACTTGTGGCTGCTTAAAACTTTAAGAGTGGCACTGGCCTCCTTTCGCATAGAAAGCAATGCGAGTCTCTGCTGGCAGCAATCCTGCAAGCATGAACTCTGGCCCTGTCCCACCCCCTCGCGGCTGTAAACCGCGTGGCTGTAAACCGGCGGTTGCAGTTCTGTAAAGGGACGGGCAAGCAGTCCCAATACTAACTTTCCCCTACCTAATTCACAGCAGGGAGTCATGCCAGACATCACCCTCCTGAAGGTCTCGGAGAGCCAGAAGGAGCGGATGCTTCGTGACAGCCTGCAGAAACCGGGGCCATTTGCTGCAATGCTCTGCAAGGCCATGATCCCCGAGTACCTGCTGGCGTTGTGGCAGGGAAACGTCTCATACCACGGGGGGCCTAACAAGCTCTCCCTGCCCAGGAACCTGCTCATGAGGCTTGAAAAACACCTGCAGGAGACCTATGAGGAGTTCTCCCCGGAGGATGTCGCCTCTATCCCCGGATACATTGACCAGTTTTTGGGTTAGGTGCCCTTGGAGGGACAGAAGAGTGCAGCGTTTTGGGCATTATAATCATGAAGCGGACATTGTGAAATTTTTTGAAAATAGACTATATATTGAAGCGCCCAAAGACAGACTAATCATGATACACTTTGCACAGATTCCCGTTTTGTTGGACTTTCCTGTTTACATGTTTTGAAGCACTTTACCCACTGTTAATATTTTAAATCTTCCTGTTTTGTTGTAAATAAATGTTTACATGTTTTAAAGCACTTTACCTATTGTTAATATTTGAAATATGCCAGTTATGTTATAAATAAATGTTTAGATATTTAAAACACTTACTGCTTGATCCTTCCCCTGAATCTGTGTCTGGGATAACGGCTGGGGAGGGTTGGTAGGGGATCTCTGTGAGGGTGATGAAGAGCTCCTGGCTGTCGGGCAAATCAGCGCTGTCGACTGCCTCGTCCTCCTCATCTCCTTCCTCCTCTTCCCCGTCCGCTGAGGAACCGGCCGCGGACAATATCCCATCCTCAGAGTCCACGGTCAGGGGTGGGGTAGTGGTGGCGGCCGCACCTAGGATGGAATGCAGTGCCTCGTAGAAACGGGATGTGTGGGGCTGGGATCCGGAGCGTCCGTTTGCCTCTTTGGTCTTCTGGTAGCCTTGTCTCAGCTCCTTGATTTTCACGCGGCACTGCGTTGCATCCCGGCTGTATCCTCTCTCTGCCATGGCTTTAGAGATCTTCTCATAGGTCTTTGCATTCCGTCTTTTGGAGCGCAGCTCGGAAAGCACAGTCTCATCTCCCCACACAGCGATGAGATCCAAGACTTCCCGATCAGTCCATGCTGCGGCCCTCTTTCTAGTCTGAGATTGCACGGCCATCTCTGCTGGAGAGCTCTGCATCGTTGCCACTGCTGCTGAGCTCGCCACGGTGTCAAAACAGAAACTGCGATTCAAACTGCCCAGACAGGAAAAGGAATTCAAATTTTTCCGGGGTGTGGCTGGTCAGAGCATCCGAGCTCGGACTGCTGTCCAGAGCGTCAACAGAGTGGTGCACTGTGGGATAGCTCCCGGAGCTATTACCGTCAAATTCCATCCACACCTAGCCTAATTCGACATGGCCATGTCGAATTTAGCGCTACTCCTCTCGTTGGGGAGGTTTACAGAAATCGATTTAAAGAGAGCTCTATGTCGAACTAAATAGCTTCGTGGTGTGGACGGGTGCAGGGTTAATTCGATATAACTGCGCTAAATTCGACATAAAAGCCTAGTGTAGACCAGGCCTTATAGTCCATTGACTTTTTATAAAGGGGGCTCATATTTAGAGTGGGTGGCCTGGGTCGGAGCCTGCTGCGGCTTAAACTTGGTCCTGGCTGGGGCCGGGACATAGAGGTCAAGGGTCTTAAGCGTTGTGCGGGAATTTTTCAGGCCGTGCAATTTTACATCCGTCTATTTCGCAAACAGAGCCATCAATTGCCATCGAACGGAAGGTCCTGTAAGGAGTTCTGTGCCTTGCTGGACAGCCCAGATAGCATGAGCCACGATGCCCTCCTCATGGACACTGTGGAGGCCTTAGACCTTGCAGCCATATCCGTGGCATCTGACGCTGCCTGAAGGGTCGCCCTTGCAGCCGCTGTACCCTCCTCCACCAGAGCCTTGAACTGCTTCTTGTCACGCTCTTGGAGAGAGTCCTTGAATTTGGGCAGAGAGCCGCACAAATTGAACTTGTACCTCCCCAGGAGGGCTTGGTGGTTCACCACCCTTAACTGGAAACTCAAGGATGAATAAACCTCTCTCCCGAATAGGTCCAGTCTCCTTGAGTCTTTATTTTTCTGAGTAGGGGCTGGTTGGCCCTGCCTCTCCCTGTGGTTGACTGATTCGACCACCAGGGAGTTGGGGCAAGGTGGGTGTACAGGTATTCATGCCCCTTGGTGGGCACGAAGTACTTCCGTTCCGCTCTCTTAGAGATTGGGGGCAAGGAAGCCAGGGTTTGCCACAAGGCCTTCGAAATCTTTGCCACCCCTTCATGGAGTGGGAGGGCCACCCTGCCCAGTGCCCAAGAGGACGTTGAAGAAGGAGTCCGAGGGTTCCTCCACCTCCTTGTCTTGAAGCCACCCTTTTCAACAGTCCCTGGTGTGCCTTAGAGTCCTCCTGCGGAATAGGTGGAGGAGGGGCTATAATCGCCTCATCAGGGGAGGACGAGGATGGGGGTGCAGTACTCTGTGTACCCACCGGTGCTGGAGGTCCCACTACTTGGTCGCCCTCTGGGTGATGAACGCCCCACTGTCTCCTTCCTGGGAGGCTGAGATAGGGAGGCCGACGGTCTCTCCGAGGCTCCGGCCACTGAGCAAGCCACCATCGGGGGCTGCGTCAAGGGCCACGGGGCCCATTGGTACCACGGTGCTGGCCAAGGAGCCTGGTGCCACTGCACCTGCTGTGTCACCGGTGGAGCAGGCTGTTAAGCCTGACTAAACCTGTCCCATTGACTGAAAACTACAAAGGGAGGCTGGGCGTACGATCTGCTGCTGTCCCAGGACTGGGAGGAGCGGTGACATTGGAAACGGTGCCGACCACAAGACCGTGATCCTGGCGTGGAGGAGTGGAAATACCGCCGCTAGCAGCTGCTCTGCGATCGGCTCCAAATGGGCAGATCCGCGACAGTGAGGTGCTGGCAATCGACACCAGGGACTGTGGGAGCAGTGCCGTGGTGGGGTCCTGGAGTGAGACGAAGAACGGGAACAGCGTCAATGCCTGTACCACAACGGGCTACGGTAGCCTCTCGGAGATGAGGACCTCCAGTGCCGTCTACCCCGGTCTTGACGGGGTACGCTCTCCTCGCGAGGTCTATGGTCCCTCGAGGTGGAGCAGTGCCTGGAACCCCTGCCAGTCAGTACCCAGCCAGACAACCTGGTGGAGGTTGACGGGGACTGGTGTGGACTGCACACGGGGAAGTCGCTGAGCAGCGAACGGCATCAGGAACATTCCCTAGACCGTCAACGGCGGTGATTGCGGAGATCCAAGTGGTGGCTTGCCTCTGGACCGGGGAGCCAATGGTGGCGTTGCTCCTGGTACCGGCACAGACATAACATCCCGGGTACCTGCTTGGTGCTGACTCGGAGCGGTGCACTAGTGTCGGGGTCAATGCCGACTTCATCAGAATGGCTCAGAGCCAAATGTCCCTTTCCTTCTTGGTTTGAGGCTTGAAGGATCTGCAAATCTTGCAGCAATTGCTGAGGTGGGTTTCCTCCAGAAAGCGTAAACAGTCCGCATGCCGATCACTCACCGGCATCAGCCGCCTGCAAGTGTTGCACGACTTAAAGCCTGGGGCATGCCCCAACCCAGACACACTAAACTAAACTACACTACTTTAACTACAGGTACTACTAACTATGAACGAACAAGAGTTCAAGAGGGAAGCTGCAGCCGTGCTGGAGCAGAGCAGTTCCAATGCACCTTCACTGGCGGCAGGAAGGAACTGAGGGTGGGGGGAAGTGCGCAGCGCCCCTTATACCGTGCCATAGAGGCACCACCCCAGGAGTCACTAGGGGCACTCCCCTACGGGTACTGCTAGGGGGAAAACTTCTGGGACCGTTGCATGTGGTGAGCACGCACACCTAATGTGGAATGCACATGAGCAATCACTCGAAGAATCATTCTTCTTTTTTTAGTATGCGTCAGTGTGGATCCCATAACAGATGACTGGCAAGCAGAACCCTCTTCAGGATGGTGGGAATGAGATGCTTCAATTGCATCTGTTGAATAGTGACTGGAGTACCACTCTTGCAAATCTGGCCTCTTATTAGTCCAATGCATAATGTTGGACAAACATGAATGGCTGCTCCACATAGCAGCCTTGCAGTTTTCAGATATCAGCACATTTCAGAAACAGGCCAAGAATGCCACTTGGGTTCTGATGGCATGACCCTTAATAGTCAGACAGAGAAGTACATCAGCCAGTGGGTACCACAGTGAGATATGGGTACCCATTTGAAAGTCTGATGAAATGCCTTGACCATTGGAGCAGCCAACTATAGACATGGGGACAATCTAAAAGATGTTGTCCTGTTGATGCAATATTGAAGAGCTCTGGATACATCTAGGGTATGGATCGTCTTCTCCCCTTGTGTGGAATGTGGCTTTGGAAGACACGGGCAAACTGAAATCAGAAAACGCCTTGGGAATTAATTTTTTGCACAAGGTCTCAGTACGACTGGCTTTATGAAACAAGATGAAAGAAGTTTCCACTGAATGCCTGAAACTTGCTCACTCTTCTGGCTAAGGTAATGGTCACCATAAAGACAGCTTTGAGTGGCAGATGGAGTCCTAAAGGTTTAGGAGGACAATGTTGAAGCCCCATGCTGGAGCAGGTTCTCTAATCAGTGGGTAAAGGCATCAGACAATCACAAGAAGGACAGGGTTTAAACCCAGTTTGATTCTAGTACACCACTACAAACAGTCGGTGTGAAGCATTTCACCCCACTGTATAAGGAGGTGTGCAGGAGGATCTTCCCCTTCTTGACCTTTTCCTTTTTGGGGAGAGGAGAATGCCCATTTAAACAAATTTTTAATAGAAATATCAAAATAAAGAAAGTGAAGAGAGATTTCTTGAGAAATTAAGAGTTTTGAAACCTAGAAAAAAAAGGAACGGGTCAAATACAGTCCAAGCTCTACCTTGCTGCCATGGGAGGTGAGAAGGAACTTAAGGAGGGTTGCAGCCACTCCACACGAAAGCACAAAGAGGCAGAGGAAGCATGCACAGCCCTGAAGGATGCTACTATTCAAGCGATTATGAGCTCTCACATGAGCCATGTGCAAACCTACAGTGGAGTCCAGAGATATGAGACACATACTTATAAAACTACAAATTCTTCAGTAAAATGTGGCATCTCATCCTTTTTTATTTGCTTTTTGAAAGAACCACACACTGAGAACAAGAGAAATGCAAAATATAGTACTTGCTGTCATTAGGTTGACAAGCAGATAGTTTCAATTAATTAAATCCTCCCAATATATTCCCAAACAACAACAAAAATCTATGTAGTCTCATCGTAACTCTATTTTAACGTATCAGTTATGTAAGAGTAAAAACACATTACAAAGATGCTGTAACCACCACAAAAACAGATATTACACACCCAAAAAATGCAGAGATAAGGGTTACATTAAAAAGAAATTCAAATCAGTTCAAGTAAGAAAATGTACAGTAAAGACACCCAGACAATCTTTTCTCTACACTGTAGTGACACCATACAGTAACCACACAATTATGATTAGTGCATAATTGTGTTTCCAGTTTATATAAAACTGATTTTTAATAACAATATATATTTTCTCTCAAGGCATAATGCATTCCTAGAAATACAATACCTCACCAGAGCACTATGAAATATTTGCCGAGAAAGTGGATGAAACAACTAGGTCGCCATAAGAATGGCTGTGTTTGCTACTCCACAAAGTGAGCGCTAATAAGATTAGAAAATACTGGATAAATATGACTATTTATATATTTATAAAGCAATTTGGCATGGAAGTTAAAATATACCTACACTAGCCTCTTTAATGATGTAAAGGAACATACCAAAAAAAAATATTGTATGACAATTACATGTAAACTCATCCAGTTGGGTAAAGGGAGGCCAGAGAGGCTGCACTTTAAATGGGTAGCTAATTTTCTTCAACCTTATTCCAGTACACTGCATCTATCTCTACACAATATTTTTCCAATAACTTCTAAATCACAAGATTTCTTGTAACCATTGATAACTTAGCACTCACTTGGACACATGAAACATTATATGTCAGTTACTCCAATCAAAGTTTATAACACAAAAATAAATCATTTTGGATAATTTTGAAAGACTATGCTCCATGTCAATTTCAGTTTCCACAATACCACTCCACTTGCTGTTTCCAGCACAACAAATACAAGAAGTATGTGTATATCCTCCCAAACCAAATAAGGAGATCCAGTAATAAAAAGTAAATAGTTCCATTTCAAACTCTAATCATTTACTCCCAATGAAATCCCCCCACCTCTCCTTTAAAAATGTTATGCACAGGGAATAAGCTATGAACACATGTAGATGGAGCTGAAAAAATTCACTCACTGGAGGCAAGTAGGAAGCTTTGCAAGCTACTTGGGTGCATATGTTAGCAGTTTCTACAAAAAGTAAGCTTTTAATTTAAAAAAAAAAAAACCCTCTTTTTCTGTTCTTTATGGTACTAGAGTAAATATTCCAAAATGCAAACCAACTCAGCATTGTCTTCCCTAATTTGCAGTCAGTTCCAGTGCCTTTGCACAGCATTACCAAGCACCGGCAGAGTATTTAGACTCTGGTCTGTTTCACTGCTTCTATTCAGAACCTGTGGGAAGCAATGAAACTCCGGAATCATATCTAATTTACGTGGATGTAGAGAAAGCAATAAAGCATAGAAGCAGGCACTTCACAGAGGAGACAGACTCAAAAAGTGGTCTAGAGGTAGATAAAGGAGGACACTTCTTTACACCACCCTACCCAGCAGCCAAGAAGCTCTAGGTGAGAAGTCGAACAGCGGAGACCTGATGCCCACACCCCACAGGAGCCGGGAAGCTGAGGAGAGGAGTACAGTAACAAAAGCTTCTGTCCTTCACAGCAGCCAGGAGGCTCTGGGATGGGTAGGAAAGACATAAGCATTGCCTTATCAGATCACTGGTCAATCTAATCTTGTATCCTATCTCCAACAGTAGCCAATACCTGCTGCTTCAGAGGAACATGCAAGAAATACTGCAGTAAAAGTCATGGAATAGCCTACTCATAGGGAACGTTTCTTCCACTGTAATTCTAGATGTTTCCATTATCAATATATCATGAATGTCAACCTTTTTCTGAACTCTGCAAAGCTCTTGGTCTCATTGTGGCAATCAGTTCCACAGGCTAATTGTGTGTTTTATGAAAAACTGTTTCCTTATTAGTTTGAAATGTGTTGCTAATTGGTTCATTAAAAAGGTCCACTTTCCTTCTATTAGAAGAAAAGTGGAACAGAAGTACCCAACCTATCTTCTCTATATACTGTTCATTATTTTGTGTATCATGTTCTTTCTACTGGAAAGTAACAGCACAGATCCCCTTCATCTTTTATACCTATCGCTGATTAGTAGGTGCATCTTGTAAATTTATCAAGGTCTGTAATAGGAAATATTTCTGCATGATCTCAATGTTTTGTCCTGATCGTTTAAGGCAATACAAGTGATTAAAATCATGTTTTAAGATTTTAAAGTCTTAGTTCCTTGAGAAGAAGCAATTTAACAATCAAATACCAACAACTGTAGCAACACAAAGGCTCATCATTTTTGTGCATTGTAGCAAGGTCTGCATGGCACATTAGTGCACCTCTTCTTGAAAAGTCAGGCACCTCTCCCTGAAAAGTCAGGAGCAATAATCAGTTTCCTTAGTTTTAGGATTCGTAATTTATTTTCCCAAACACTTTTAATCTAAAGGATTTCTTTTCAAGATATGAAGTGAAATTTGTTTGTGAATGATGCTGCATTAACAGCACTAGAAACTGAAGTCCCTGACTAATCTAATCTATGTAGCTTGTCTGATTTGTAGACGTGCAATCTCTAGTGCACTGCCATGCATTTTTTCTGACTAACATGTCAATACAGGAATAAAGACCCTAAACGTCAAATTATGCCTTAGCTTGTGCAAGCCCTTTGTCTCCAAATTGTGACTTCAGTTATATCTGTGTAATGCTCAGCTTATTAGTGGGGATGATGTATGAACCAAGGAACATCCACCTTGACTTCAGATACCAAGTTGAAATTGTGAACTCATGTTCCTAGACATTTGCCTTCCAACCACCCACAAGTGACTCAAGACACCTTTTAAAGAAAAACTGCTTACATCAGTCACTGTTGGCACTTACATAAGCTCGTATACAAGCTTTCATGATGTCACTTTGCCTTTTTAGTATTTAAAATGGAGCAAGAAAACCCAGTTAGGTATACATTTATAACAAATAACCTATAAGATTACAACAAACAAAACATAAAAGAAAAATATTTCTTTCCACTCCTCTCCCATTTCATTTACTTTGTGGTCAGAGTCACAGTTTTATTGATGGTACACATCTTTCTCCAGGTCCTACAAGAGGATGTTTACCAGTATCACAAAAATCAAATCTCAAAGTGAAAATGATTCAGACAGAAGTGTGCTGTGAAACAAAAGTGAGGAATGAGCTGAGCATCCTGGGTGGTGTTGCTATCAGTCACTTCTTGAACATCAACAGGAAGCAGAAAAAGTTGCTCATTTTAAAAAGGACTTTAAAAAATTCAGAATGCATTATTGGTGCTATATCAAAGAATACATTTTCAAAAACTTCATGCAGATCATGTCCTTTTAATTTGGGTATGTATAGTGATTTTTGGTTTTAGTAAGAAAATTACTATTTGCATGCACCCCAATTGCCTCTACAGGGCAGTTTTTTAAAAAATTGTTTATAGTGACTCATCCCAAAAGGCTCCAAAAGCTCTTTTCAAACATATATGTAGGATCACGCACTTCAGATTAAATGCGGCAGTCACTCTATACTAGCAGTACCCACAACGGATTTGTTATTAAAAATACATACATGAGAGAGACACCTTTACCTCAGTTATATTTAAAAATGGAATAAGTATATTACTGTTACTAGATCAACTACTATATCCTCAATTCAAGTTAGAAGAAATAGCTATAAAACACTTCCAAGAATTCTTAAGACTTTCTGTACTACTTCTGTGATCTGGTTACAGCAGCATCTACAGATAAATTTGAAGTGATTAAATTTTCTATTCCTATCTGAATAGGGTAGGCTAATCTGAAAAGCATAGTTTTCAGTTATCACAGATTTCAGAATAAGTACCTACTACCAGTACTCCAGGGACATCTGAACTGAAAATATGAACTACTTTAAAATAAGTACAATGGAGTCTGTCATTATACTTGCTGCAGATAAAGAAACTCATTTTGCCATGGCTGATATAACAGCATGCAAAGACATTTTATTTTCTTTGCTAGCAGAGAGGGAAAGATTTAGAAGTCAGATTGAACACTAAACCCAAGGCCAATCTGTTGTTATAAACAAGAAAAAACTGTTGTCTCTTTTCAAGAAAGTGATTCGTATAGCAATAACTAATCTTCTCTACTTTAGGAGAGACTGTAAAACTAAATTTGATACTGAATAAATAAGAACAAAGGCTCTATTTTCCATACATTGGTGGATTTTACAAATTCTCAACAAAAGTAATTTAGTGAAAAATAATTAAAAAATGCTTTAGTTCATTACTGAAAAACAAACAATTGCTTTTTAGAAACCGTTTCTTACCTGCTCGTAATTTAGACGTTGAATTTCAGAAATCTCTTTTGGTTTTGCATCAAGAATATAGTCTCCTTAAAAAAAAAAAAAAAAATTTTCAAGTTATAGTTTATTCCACAACTCAAAGCTTTAGATGTACTCTTTAAAAGTTGTCTATCTTCCTGAAGCTCTTTGACAAAATGGTGGCATCTTTAAGTAACCGTCTTTAAGAAACTTACCATTGGAACAACTTCCCCAGGGTCATAGTGGATTCTCCATCACTGACATTTTTAAGGCAAGATTGGATGTTTTTGTAAAAGATATGAACTAGGAATTATTTGGGGGAAGTTCTATGACCCGTGTTACATATGACGTCAGTGATACCTTCTGAACATCTATGAATTTAAGTTTACTAATGAACTGATGAGAGCCCACTTCCTCAGAACTTTAATCATAATTGTTAGAGAAAAAGTTAAAACACATTCTTATCAGAAGTGAAACCCAAATGATAGGTAAACATTTCAGTTAGGCATGTAGCTACTCTATTTGCTGACTTTTTTTTGCCGCAAGTAGTCATTTATTCCTAGAGTTTGACAAAATATTGTTTGCAATGTTCTTTCAGTGTTTCATGAATTAATTTTTATTGGGTCCAAGATTTGCTGTTTTCTGTACCATTTTCAATGTGTCATGATGAGAGTTAAATATTAATTAATTTATCTTATGCCTTTATCCAAGGCAACAGGATTATTAAAATACAGTATGTTATATATACAAAGTTATACAGACACAAACTTGCTATTCTTACATCACACAAAAATATCCACTCCCTATTTGTATATATTTACATACGTGCTTGTAAAAATCTGGTTATACTGTTTGAATGTCTTTTAATTGTCTATTAATTTCCCATTTTTATATTTAACTTTTATAAAATATTCAATTCTTTGTTTTTATGCATTACTGTTTCTGTTCAAAATGTGTTTTTTCCCCTGGAGACACATGCAGAAGTGAAAGTTACAATTCTTCTTGCACAGCAAAATATTCCTCTTGCAATCGCAGACCAACTGAGCCCCCTGTTTAAAGAGATCTTTCCTGACAGCCAGATTGCTCATTCAGACCAAACCTTGGACTAGATGGGACACAGCCCTCTATTATCCAAGTGAAGCTGGCAAATCTCAAGTCATATTGCAAGTTTAAGCCACTAAAAGAAATAGTAACAGCAGCAAAGTGGCCACATGATAATATAACAAAGTACATGAATAAAATCAGACACCAAATTAGAAACCAATATAGATATTAAAAGAAATGTGAAATCTGAATCCTTTATGTTTTGTTAGCTTCAGATTAAATACATGTAAAAATAAAGTAATTAAACTGAATTTAATTAAAGTATAGTTTGGTTGTGTTTTATTTTAATTTCATTTTAATTTATTTTGCAATCTGATTATTTAGGCTTGCTGTAAATGTAATATGAGCAATTATATCAAAATCAAATGACACTGAAAAGTAGGGCTGTCCATTAATCAGTTAACTCACACGATTAACTCAAAAAAAATTAATCGCTATATTAAAAATTAATTGCAATTAATCGCACTTATAACACTAAAATACCAATTGTGGATGTTTTTCTACATTTTCAATATTGATTTCAATTATAATAGAATACAAAATGCACTGTGCTCACTTTATATTATTTTTGATTACAAATATATGCACTGTAAAAATGATAAAAATAGTATTTTTCATTTCACCTCATACAAGTACTGAAGTGCCATCTCTTTATCGTGAAAGTGTAATTTACAAATGCAGATATTTTTGGTTACATAACTGCACTCTAAAACAAAACAGTTTAAAACCTTAGAGCCTACAAGTCCACTCAGTCCTACTTCTTATTCTGTCAATCGTTAAGACAAACAAGTTTGTTTACATTGATGGGAGATACTGCTGCCTACTTCTTGTTTACAATGTCACCTGAAAAAAGTGATAACGGGTGTTCGCATGGCACTGTTGTAGCCGGCGTTGCAAGGCATTTACGTGCCAAATGCGCTAAAGGTTCATATGTCCCTTCCATGCTTCGGCCACCATTCCAGAGGACATGTTTCCATGCTGCTGATGTTAGTTAATAAAAAATAATGCATCAATTAAATTTGTGACTGTACTCCTTGGGGGGAGAATTGTATGTCCCCTGCTCTGTTTTACCTGCATTCTGCATATATTTCATGTTATAGCAGTCTCAGATGATGACCCAGCACATGTTTGTTTTAAGAACACTTTTACAGCAGATTTGACAAAACGCAAAGATGGTACTGATGTGAGATTTCTAAAAATAGCTATAGCACTCAACCCCAGGTTTCAGAATCTGAAGTGCTGTCCAAAATCTGGGAGGGATGAGGTGTGGAGCATGCTTTTAGAAGTCTTAAAAGAGCAACACTGTGATGTAGAAACTACAGAATCCAAACCACCAAAAAAGAAAATCAACCTTCTGCTGGTGGCATCTGATTCAGATGACGAAAATGAACAGGCGTCAGTCTGCACTACTTTGGATTGTTATCAAACAGAACCCATCATCAGCATAGAAGCAAGTCCTCTGGAATGGTGGTTGAAGCATGAAGGGACATATGAACTGTTAGCATGTACCTTGCAATGCCGGCTACAACAGTGCCATGCGAACACCTGTTATCACTTTCAGGTGACACTGTAAACAAGAAACAGGCAGCAGTATCTCCTGTCAATGTAAACAAACTTGTTTGTCTTAGCAATTGACAGAATAAGAAGTAGCACTGAGTGGACTTGTAGGCTCTAAAGTTTTACACTGTTTTGTTTTAGAGTGTAGTTACGTAACCAAAAAAAAAAAAAAAATCGCATTTGTAAATTACACTTTCACAAAAAAGAGATGCCACTTCAGTACTTGTATGAGGTGAAATGAAAAATACTATTTCTTTTATCATTTTTACAGTGCATATATTTGTAATCAAAAATAATAATATGAAGTGACTACTGTACACTTTGTATTCTGTGTTGTAATTGAAATTAATATATTTGAAAATGTAGTAAACATCCAAAAATATTTAAAATAAATGGTATTGTATTGTTGTTTAACAGAACGATTAATCTTTTTAATCGCTTGACAGCCTTACTGAAAAGTGTTTTTCAAATGGATGATCACTATGAGAAGGTGATATGGAAAATAAACACATTGTTGTATTGATAAAACAGTTCTCTTTTTTGTTAGATTTATATAAAAACAGTTTATTTTTGAATACTTCTCCTATACTGTCCACTGACTGTGTGCCTAAACCAGGGGTTGTTAACTCAGGTCCTCAGGGATCTCCCACCATCCAGATTTTTGTTTCAGACAGCAAATAATTGTTTTTATTAAAATCCATTAATTTGTGTTGCATATAGAATGCTCACGTGCCCTGGACATTTTTATGAATTAGGACATTTAAGTGTTTTATATGCAATATTAAGCAGTGTATATTTAAAACAAACTATTAAGTGCCAGTTGGATTAAAACCCTGGACTATTGGCTGTCACCAAGGACCAAAGATGATCTAACACACCAGCTGGGAAAAATCTCACTCTTTGGCCTTGAATCTCACTCTTTAGAGCTGTAAATCTCACTCTTAAGGGCAGCCAACCCTCGGCATCTCTGTTAGCTATTAATTTATCAAAGAGAACAGAAACTCCTAAAACATTTGCATAGACTTCGATTTTTAAAATGTGATGAAATAATATAGAGCAATGCCCTCACAGCACAGATCATAACCCCAGACAAATACATTCTTTAACAAAGTTAATGAGAGATCTTGAATCAATACCCAAATTGTTGTTTGGCATGAGTTACAGACCCTTTGAAACAATAAATCTGTAGACGCTTTGATAGAACATAGCAGTATCTGCTTTATAGGTTAGATTAAAACATGGTCAGACAAAATATGGATTGCTTTGAAAATTAGTATGGATTTGGTTTCAAATAGTTGTAGAATTTGACTAATGCATCCAGATCTAATAAGCTATTTAGTTTGTGTATAATACACTAATCAAAGTATATAAAAATTGAGGATATTGGCAGCAGCCAACTGGCTAGGAGTATTGCAAAGAGCCAACTCCTTTCCCCATGAGCAGTATAATCTTCCGTCTCTTGGGAGTAGGAGAGGTGTGGGGACCAACCAGACCAAAGGCTCTTGTCCCATCCCATTACTCTTTATATATGTATACACACACACACACACACACACAGAAGTTAGCTACCAGCCTTTCAAAATCCTCCCAATGTTGCTTTATTTTGCCTTGCAGCATCTTTATCCCCCAATCTCCGAGTTAATTCTTCCTTTATCAGATACTAACTCACCATCTCCTAACAGGCCCTTTGAGAAGAATGAAACAGTGGGAATTTCCTCACAACAGGCAGCTTCTTACCATAACCTGAGAAAACCTGGCAGATATTTAGCAAGGGATCCAAAAATTACTGTGTCCTCATGAAACACTTAAGGGGGACCATCTGTCATAAGAGCCTGAATCACCCCTATACTTTGATGAAGTGAGGCTACTAAGAAAAGCTGTCTTTGCAGGTAGGTGGTAAAGGGAACAGCTTGCTCAGCACTCAGAGGGGCAGAAATTCATCAGCTCTGCTAATACTTAGGCTTGGCAGAATTGAATTTTTATTTTATTGTTTTGACAGATAATATTGATGTTATTTTTAAGCATTGTTTCCAATTTTTATTATTTACATTTTCACCGTTGAGGGAAATTATGGAGGGAGGGGTCAGACAATGACAGAAGATGATGAGATTCAAAAAGTTCAAGCTTTATAACCGTTAACACCACCAACTGTCAGCATCAAATGTCAAAGTATACAAAGTAAATATCCTTAAATCAAACTAAGTTCTCAGGCAGCATTTCTCTTAAGTTTACCTATTTGCAAATTTTGATTAAGGAAATACTTTCTGGTTGGTTTGTGTGTGTACAGTGAAATTGACATTTATGACAGTTATCGAGGAAAATCTCATCCTTCCAAGTCTACTAATACTATATTGAGGTCCCAAGGATAATGGGGCTTCCAAATCAGTGGAAAAATGTGAATGAGGCCTTTAAGGAATCTTCCTGCTGTGGGATGGGGGAAAAAAAACAAAAAAAGTATGGCCCCCCTGAATAGGAGTGTGTTATGCAGATATTGCTGCTAGAAAGAACCTTATGGAGCTGATTGAAAAACTGAGATTATTTCAGAGTTAGTAAATAGTCCAGTATTGCTGAAATTGGTGATGTCAGGGGAGAAAGCTGGTGCTGAGATCCCCAAAATAAAAAATCTCTTCCATTCAGCTTTATAATTAAATCTCATGAAGGCTTCCTGCTATATAGCGGGGGAGGGATAGCTCAGTGGTTTGAGCATTGGCCTGCTAAACCCAGGGTTGTGAGTTCAATCCTTGAGGGGGCCACTTAAGGATCTGGGGCAAAATCAGTACTTGGTCCTACTAGTGAAGGCAGGGGGCCGGACTCGATCTTCCAAGGTCCCTTCCAGTTCTAGGAGATAGGATAGCTCCATTAATTATTATTATTATAGAGCAGAATGTTCTGAACCTCAGAAGAAAGCTTCTTTCTGTGGACATCATCCAGCCAACATCCTGGCTGTCAGATGTAACAGAGTTGGGTCCAGGTGTATAATCTAACTGTTGTTCTCAAAGACTACACAGACAGGGCCGGTAAGGTGATGGTGGCTGTGCTGAAACGTTCATCAGTTCTAAATACCACAACTGCCCGGCCCATACTGGAGTTTCCTCAGTACCCTTGGCATCATGGACATGGGTGGAAAGGTATGCATTAGTCTTAGTAGCCAGGCAATTAAAAAACAAACAAAAAACGACGACATCTGTCAGGGAGGATGGACTCCAACACCCTCTTAAACAGATTGTCAGACTTCTGTTGTTCTGGTCCAGGGCAAACAGATCTATTTCTGGAAATCTCCACTTGTGAAAGATGTTATGTAGGACTGAGTCTCTGACAGATCACGCATGGTAATCTGAGAACAGCCGATCAGCTGTTCTATGAAAATAATGAGACCAGGACGGCAAGGCAACCAGAGTGGTTTGGTTCAGAATGCACTAATTCCATTGCCACATGGCTACCTGATAGAGCAGGGAATGATCTTGCTCCCCTATGGCCTGTTGACATAATGCATTGTTGTGGTGAAGTCTGTCAGAACATGTTCTGTGGATCCTGAAATGCTTTTTCATGCCAGTTGGACGGTTCTAAGCTCTAGATATTTATGTAGAGAAAAGCTTTTTGAGATGTCTGAGTGTCTTGGGAGGCAGCAGGTACTGTGTTGTACACCTGATGAGGAGAGGGCTTCTTGAGGGACTGTGACCATCATGTCCATGCAGTGCCTCCTGGATAGATAAACTGATTTCAACTTCAACCATCCTTCAATAGAATGTAGGTCAAGTCTGACAATCTCGGACATAAGAGCATGAGGCCATGGGTCCTAGTAGCCTGAGACACGTTCTTACTGATGGTCTTAATTGATCTTGAAGTGGGTTGATAAAACCTATCATTATTTGGAATCTCTTGTGTAAGGTAAGCTGTCAAGGACCTGGACTCTATCAGTGTTCCTAAGAAATCTACGCTGAGTCAGTACAGTTTTTTGTCTTTTGATGTGGATCTAGTGAGGCAAACCACATTAGAATTATTTGTACTGAGTTAATCACCTGTTGTGGTGATATTCCTCGAATCCTCTAGTAGTCAAGTTATGGATGAACCTGGATTCTTTATCTCCTTAGATAATCACCACGACTATTGAATACATTAAGTGATGTGGAAAGACCAAGGGTAGGACTGGTAGCAAGATGTTCCCACCAGGAATCTGAGGTATTTCCTGTAGGCTGGCTGGACTGATATATAGAATAGGCATCTTGCAAGTCAAGAGCTGCAAATCAGTCCTGAAGATCTGAGTGAATTATAGAGGTCAAAATCACCATCCTGAACTTGAAATAACAGATTTTAAATCTTATCAGTGCTAATAACCTCGGGAGGGGACAGGAGAGTGTCTAACCTAACAAGTTTATCTAAGGGAAAAAGACATGTTTTTGTAAACAGATGATTAACTATGATTCTGACTAACACCCGCTAGCACAGTGTCCAGAGAAAAGGAGACAACTGCTGTGGCTGCGAAACAGAACCTCTGGCCATAAGAAAGAACTCAGGGACAGCTGGACCTGTTCCAACCTTTACGCCATCAGGTGAGGGGGTAAAAGGGCATGTAGGATGCAGGCAGAGCCCCACACTCTACTGCCCAAAAGAAACCATCTCACATGCATGAAGCACATGCACACCAAGAGCAAAATCCATTTAGACAATCACTCACAGAAGAATCAATCAATCCAGGGTTGTAATTCATCCTTATGAAAATGTTATAGAATATTCTCCATAGCCAGTTTACTAGTAGGGCTGCTTAAGAGTTTCTTTGTAGCATTAGCAATGGTAGAAGTGTTTTAAATCTCCATTATTATTCTTCACTGTTTGCTATATGTAATGGGTGCTGGTTACTAAATTTCATAAATAACCTCAACTCTATATGCTTAGAACAGCCTTCAAACAGTAGATTAAAATAAAGGCTACTGGGAAAAACAAACAAGAATTTTTGAATTACTGCAACTAAGAAAAATTTAATGTTTAGTGCCTCTGACTGACAAGCTGCCCCAAATTACAGATATGTATATGGCCATATAAACCATGTGATGTTTCCCATTCTTTCTTGCCATCTCCTATGGCTCTTGATAGGACAGAGATGACAGTAGCCCTCAGTTAAAATGACCTCTTACAAAACAGCCATTACCTCCCTTTGTTCCCAGCAAGTGTGAAGCAAAGCTGCTCTCAAAGAAGATGGTGTCACCTATGCCATGAGGGTCTACGATCTCCTCAGCGTGGCCTAACTTCTTTCCTATTGGGAACAACAAGAGGTGGTGGCCATTTCCTAAGAGAACAGTTCTCTGTGGAATTCCCTAAATATCAAAATTCTATTTATCAGCCTCAGTTATGAAAAGTAAAAGCAGAAAGTTACTACTAATGATAAAATGAATGTCCTCAAATGGAGCCAATGCATGAGATTTCAGTGAGTTTTAACTCTATGGGGAGTTTGAAGTCTGCTATTCCATTATTAAAATAATTCATAGTAAAGTGTTCAGACACTGGATGCTAAATTTCTTAAAGAACTCATTAAAAAAAACTTTAAAACTAATGTTATTTCAAACTAATTAACCAAATTTGGTGCAGAATGAATTGACAAATAAAAGATCAAGTGCAATAATTGTGGGAAGGATATGCTGTATTCCTTATACATAAAGTGGTTGAATTCCTGCTTTAAGAAAAAACCACCGCCACACCCCTCACAGTTCCATAATACATGCTCATAAAAAGTAAATCTAAACAGTCCATCTACACAAGTGCTTCCTACAGTAGCACAGATCCATTCATTGTATAGTGCCTAATCTTTATGTGTTTTTCCTCCTTGTTATTTTAACCCACAATAAACTATTCCCTAGGGAAGGAATGTTATAGAGAAAATCGTTCTTTTCACTTTTTCAGGTTAACTTTATACAAAAAACTGAAACATCACTCCAAAGTTATTAGGCTGGGAGGGAAGGACCTGTAGTGTCTAGAGCTTGAAATGTGTGGTGATTGAACCTTGAATATCTGAATGTTCTGGACTATCAGAGTCAGACTTGTCCTCTGGAAACAGCTGTAGATAGGTTAGAGACTGAACCTGAGAATGAAGTGGTGCCTGCAAATAAGAGACCCCATCTACCGTTCCAATTACATTAATTTTTTGCTGTTCCTGTAATTAGGAAAGAACAAGAAGGAGAAAAAGTCACTGTAGAAAATTAAAAGAAACGATTGTCTTAGTACTTTTCAGGAGATATAATATGAACAAAGCAAGGAACATGAATAAGAAAATGTCTATTGGCATCCTGGAGCATGATCCAGGCCATAAACTGGCAGCCACAGCAACATTTTACATTTAACCATGAATGTAGAGCACAGAACTTCCATTAGCAGCACCAATGAAAAGAACGAATGATAACCAAGGTAGTCTAGTATACCAGATTATATTTTGCGTAACCTATATTCAATCAAAACCTGCTGGAGAAAAAGTTATATGGAAAAATATTCTCATGTAACACTACCAAGTGATAAACTACTTTCTTAAATATAATTATAAATCTATTCTGGGTCACTACTAACCTAAATATTCCATCAGCTGTTCAGCAGTTATGATTTCCATCATTGGTGGCAGCTTGACCTGTGAAAGAAAAGGATTTTGCTTCAAAAACTGAGAAGTATATTTGAGGAAGTTTGTGTTACATTAAAATCAAAAAGTGATTTTACAAGCTCTTCTGGGCAGAGACCATACCTATATCTCTTTGTTTATACAGCACCTCGCACAAGGGGGCCCAGATCCTATAGGATACCTCTAAGGGATACCATACTATATTTCAAAAAATAGAAAATACTTTCTAGTACATGAACTAAACACACACAAGGGTGAAAGATCTCTCCGTCACAACATGAGAGTACGGTCACACAACTTAAAGGAATGACAGTTGCATACTGCTTGTGTACTGTATTTAATGTAACATGGTTAAATTATTTTTTTTTAATTGTACGTAGTGGAAAGTTAACTTGGTACATCTCTTGCTTTTCTACCATCTTTTCCTTCCTCGCTTCACTCACCTTTTCTTCTTTCCTTTTTCTTCCCCTCCAACTCCTGATCTTTCCCTAGAATGTTTTTTCTCTACTTCCTCTCCTACATTTTCCTTCCTTCTCACAAGGTCCATCCCTCTCTCTCTCATATTTCACTATTCTAAATTATCCTATCAAGCTTTTCCTCTCTCCCCTCCATCATGCAAATTCAGATATAGGATTTTATTTATTTATTTATTTTAAAGAGAATACCTAATAGCAAAAGGAATAAGCTTACTACCCAAACAGATACTAAACACTGGGCCAAATTCCTGTGGAAGTACCTAAGTGAAACCCCTCTCCATATACACACACACACACACACACACACACAAAGAATTGGTGCTGAAATCCCTGAATCTTGCTTGGAGCACCATCTTTTGTATCAGCCTCCAACTAGTAGGTGTCTTATAAATGTGAAGCTCTCACGCCAGTCTCCCAAGCCTCTGGGGCTGCTAGAAAAGAAGGAAGTCTTCTGTTTACTTCTTTACCAACTCTGAACATGGAACCCAAACCTCAATTGGAGTCATACTCCTTGGAAAATAGTTCCAGTGCCTACTTCTGCAACTGATGAAAATGAAATTCAATGGTCAGTTTCACTGCTTCCAGTGGGATTCAAAAAAAGCAGAAATGGAAACTAACAAGGCAAGTTTTCACTCCGCTGCATCTTGGCAAAACTATAAACAACATAAGCAGCACTAAAGCTCTCTGAAAACTCTGGAAGACAGAACAGCATCAGGTGACACTTATAATTTTGGAAAGGTTTCAAAACCATAAGGGCTGAAAAACCTTAATACTTGATTCTCAAGAAGCTGATGGAAGCATTTGCCTAGACAAGCAAATTTTTGAAACCTTTTAAAACTGAGCTACTTAGAATGATTAGACTTATACAACATCTCAACTTAACTGCAAATCAAATCTATTTTTATAGGGCTTCTATAACACTACAAACTAATGACTTTCAAAACCTTTGGCAAGTGTGCATACAAGATTTTTGCCAAAATGGCGCGCAGCCCTTGAGTTCTGTTGCAAGGATTTGTCTACACAGGGAAAAAGTCCAGAATAGATGGTGTAGAATAGCTATTGCTGAATAGGTATTCCACAGTAGCTCCCCATATGGATACTCTTATTTTGCGCCTTTGTGAGTTTTAGGTTAATTCATTTTAGAAATGGATTACCCCAAACTGCTAAAAGGCACTCAGTGCGGAATAAGAGCGTCCACACAAAATGTCGAAGTGGAATAGCTATTGAGATCTAAATTTGCACCCTTCTTATTTTACAGTAACTCCCCTGTATAGATAAACCCTTAAATCCCCAAGCAGCAATATTGGTCCATACTGTCTTTCACAATCTACAGCAGGCCACGAAACTATAGCTATTTTTCTGTTATGTAGACCTTCCAAGAGCTAGATGCCTGCGCTGCCTTCAAACTTGACTACAAAAACGTGCTTAGTCCTTCCCACAGAATTCAAGCAGAAGCTACAGCTAATGTAAAATAAGATCCATTTAAGCAATGTGAGCATATGGGATTACATCTGTGCTAAAGTCTCTGAACTGGCTTCTTGTTCACATCCCAACAATTCATGCTAATAATGATTATCTTTAATGCCCTGCATAGTCTAGAACTAGCCCCTGCCTCTGATGATTTGGGGGAATCTATATGTATAACTTACAAATTCTGGTTATTATGAAGTTATTGTTATGAAAATTACTGTATCATAAATGCCCTCTGTTGATGTGTACCCACCATGGTTCTAGCAGGATTGTTCACAGACCAGGGACAATGTAGAGTCATTAGAACTCAACAACCATGTATTCAGGGTAAAGTACGTTGAAACAATGGGTTTGCTTGAGCTGGAAGAGGATACCTCCTCATCCTGTCTGAAAGGAGAGGGGAAAATGGAGAGCAGAAAATTCTCCAAGCAGGACAAAAGACACCAACATACTGATGTTGGCCATAGAGGCTGGGTGGGTCAGGGGAAAATTCACAGTAAGACACAGGAAGTATAGGAAGGAGAGGGGAAGGGGATGGTCTGGCCACAGTCAGAGGAAGCAAGCTGACCTAGGAAGAGAGGCTCCATGTTTTGACAGAGAAGTCATACAGCTGCAAGGAAATAATCCTGGATCCCATAGAGGACCCTGTCCACAGTCGAAAGAATGCTCTGGAGTGGTGAGGAAACTCAGGCAGGGAAATGCATGTAGGGATGATTATTTTTATAGATCTGTGTATTTCTCATGCGATTAAGTAAGAAGCAATGTGTTAGAATTCTGTGCAAAGTGTCTGTGTGTTACTTGTTACACCTACCATGTAGCCCCTTGAAGAGGTAAAGCAGAAGGCTTGCCTCTTCAGGTGGAGTTTGGGAGAGGGTTACTTAAGCCACAGGTGAGTCAGCACTGCTCCATTTCTGTGAAGAGGTAACACACAATTGGTGCCCAGGACATGTGCCAAACAGGCCAAGAGAAGAAACAGTGCTGCAGTCTATTGATGTGCAGGCAAGTAAGTGTCTGGATCGTCTCACAGAAATCTGGTGGGCCACCAAAAGGGTGAGCTCAACCACATCTAAGACACTTCCTCTCAACGTGGCAGTTAAATATTTTGGCTAGAAAGTACTTAGAGCCTAAATAAAACAGTTACTCATTTTCTTGTAACTGTTGTTCTTCGAGATGTATTGTTCATGTCCATTCCAATCAGATGTGCGCGCGCTGCATGCACAACAGCCGGAAGATTTATCCTCTAGCAGTATCAGCAGGGTTGGCCTGGGCGCCCTCTGGAGTAGCATCTTCATGGCGCCCAATATAGGGCCCAGCCGAGCTGACCCCCCGTCAGTTGCTTCTTGGTGCTGACAGAGGGGTAGGAGGGAGGGTATTGGAATGGACATGAACACCACATCTCGAAGAACAACAGCACAAGGACGGCACACCAGCTCAGGAACTGGATCCACCCCCACCTTGCCTTCTCATCATGACTATCCCCTTTCTGCCCTGCCTGGGCCCATATTACATTGGACCATTGGGTACTATGCACAGTAGAAAGGGGATATTCGCTCCAATTTTCTGCCTGCCCATCTGCCCTTCCACCCCCATCTCTCTTCAGGTACCCTTCTCATGAGCAATTCCTTATACAACTCCCTACTCCTTTTGCTGGGAAGATGTTCCTCGGGAGCTCAGGGGGCAAGGGCTTCTATTCCCAGTATCTCCTAATTCCTTCAAAAGGCCTATTTCTGGCCCGAGGAAGGCTTGGTCTGGCCAGAGCCATGGTCTGAAGATGGGTGCAGCCTCTTCCTGCCACTCTATTCCTCCTCTGGGAACCATCCTGTCGGTTTTGCTGGTAAAACTGCAGAGGAGGTTGCGGTCTGAAATGCCTGTGCTGCATGGCGGGGGGGGTGTATGCCCAGGAACTTTAGGGTGGTCTTCAAGTCTTTTGAACTGTGCAGTCTACTGTCCGTCTTTTCAGGGACTAGGGCCTGACCTTCAAAAGGGTAGGTCTTAAATGGTCTGTTGGATTTCATGAGGTGGCCCGGAGCCAAGAGGACCTTCTCATGGCCACCCCTGTAGCCATGGTTTGGGTGGCTGCGGCATCAAGAGCAGCCTGCAAAGAGGCCCTATCAATAAGTTTGCCTTCCTTCAGACCAAGGCATTAAATTCAGAACGGGAGTCTGGTAGTAGTAGCAGCTCGGCAAACTTGGCCATCGCTCTGCAGGTGTTAAAGGAGTACCTACTAATGATGGTCTGTTGGTTTGCAATGCAGAGCTTCAAACCACTGGTAGAGTAGCCTTTCCTCCCAGACAAGTCCACCGTTTTCATCTCCTGATTTTTAGGGGAGGGTCCCTGAAGCCCCTGGTGCTTCCTTTGGTTTGCAGCATGTACCACCAAGGAGTCAGGTGGAGGATGAGTATAGAGATGCTCGTATCCCTTTGAGGGGACGAAATAGCGTCTGTCATTTCTCTTCGCTGTAGGGGGCAAAGAGGCCGGAGTCTCCCACAAAGTTTTTGTGGTCTCATTTATAGTTTTGATGAGTGGCAGTACAATATGTGAAGGCCCAGAGGGGGCAAGGATGTCCACCACGGGATCAGCATCCTCTACCAATTCCTCTGCCTGGATCCCCAGGTTTTGGGCCACCCTGTGCAACAACTGTTGTAGGACCCTTCTATCCTCTAAGGCCAGGGCCGTTGAAGAGCCTGCAACAGCCTCATCTGGTGAGGATGAGAGCACCGACACATGGCCTTGGTAACTGCCCTCGGCACTAAGAGGGTCACATTGTTCGCGGGGCTGGTGTGCCGATGGTGCCAAGATGGTTGCTGGTGCCCAAGTCAGAGCAGCATGCGGAGGCACCGGCATTGTCACCGAGATAGTCTCAGTGCCAGGTGCTGCGAGGGGGATCAAGGATGCCGACTTGACTGACGCAGACCTGGGTCTCGACGCCTGGCTCTGACCCTGGGCCTCTTGATAAGCCCAGGGAGTCCAGAAAGCCACTGAGCTGGTGGTTGCCATTGAGGTGACCACGATGCCAGAGGAAGCTGGCAGTGACGCCTAGATCTAGATCTCCTGCTGCTGGACCTATCTCCAAAAAAGAAGACCACGGAGGAGCAGTACTGGGTGGTGCTGATGTGTGGTGCTGGGCCTCTGGGGACTGGTGCGGTTCCCCCACGTGTGGCCGGCACTGGGGAGTGGCGTGCCAGAGATGGGGAGCGGTGTGACATCATCGCTGGCTTGCCCCTAGATGGAATAGTGGCCAGGTTATCACCAGTGCCTCATCCCTCCTTGGAGAAGGCGGTGCCATCAGGCAAATAAGGTCCTGCGCTGCCTCAAAAGTCTCCGGAGTGGAGGGGAGTTGAATGTCCTGGCCATGATGGTCCGGAGAATGGTAGTGGGCCAGACTCGACTGAACCCCTTGTGGGGCAGGAGTTGACAAGCCCCTGGGAGCTGCTGGGCCCGAAGTAGGCTGGGTGGGCTCAGGTCTCCTTGCCGCTGGCTCCTTAGGCTTAGGACAGGAAGAGCGCCCTCTCTCCTGCCTCTTTCTTCTGGGGGCACTGGGGACAAAGATCAGCACCTGCCAGAAGTCTTTTGTTCAGCACCATGTCGGTGCTGGGACTCCTTAGCCTCCTTTCTTGGTGCTGACTCACACGCCAGTGCGCTGTGCACCGAGGAGGTGGTGCTCGGCACAGGCTCTGCTAACCCAGGGTCGGACTCTGGGTGGAGGGCTGCCTCCATGAGGATAATTCTGAGGCTCTGCTCACGACCCTTAAGGGCCCTCGTCCGAAACCCTTTACAAATGCGGCTCTTGTCCTTTTGGTGACTCTCGCCGAGACACTTCCAACAAGAAGTGTGCAGGTCACTTTTTGGCATCAGTTTACCGCACACTTCACAAGATTTGAAACCTGGCGACCGAGGCATGCCCCGGTGTCGGAGAAGAAAAGGGCGGGGGAGAGAAGGACCTCGTAACTGAAACTAACTAACTAACTATAGTTAGTTAGGGAGCTGGCGAACAGGGATGCTGTTCCAGGAAGAAAGACTTCTAAGCAGAGATGGGGTCCACCTATCGAGGAAGGGGAAGAGCATATCTGGATACAGACTGGCTAACCTAGTGAGGAGGGCATTAAACTAGGTTTGAAGGGGGCAGGTGATCAAAGCCCACAGGCAAGAACATGGAGACCTGGGAGAAGGTTTGGAATTTGGAGGGAGCATGGGCTGTTATAGCAGGGATAAAGAGACAAGATAGAACTGGAGGGGGGAGGGAAATCAAATCTTAGATGTCTGTATACTAATGCAAGAAGTATGGAGAATAAGCAGGAAGAACTCGAAATGCTAGTAAACAAACAAAACTATGACATAGTTGGCATCACAGAGACCTGGTGGGATAATACGCATGACTGGAATGTTGGTATAGAAGGGTACAGCTTGCTCAGGAAGGACTGGTCAGGAAAAAAGGGAGGAGGTGTAGCCTTATATATTAAAAATGTATATACTTGGACTGAGATTGAGATGGAAATAGGAGAGAAACTTGTTGAAAGTCTCTGGGTAAGGATAAAAGGAGTAAAAAACAAGGGTGATGCCACGGTAGGGGTCTACTACAGACCACCTAACTGGGAAGAAGAGGCTTTTTTTTAAACAGCTGACAAAATCATCCAAAGCACAGGACTTGGTAGTGATGGAATTCAACTACCCAGACATCTGTTAGTAAAATAATACAGCAGGGCACAGATTATCCAACAAGTTCTTGGAATGTATTGGAGACAATTTTTTATTTCAGAAGGCCGAGACAGTAACCAGGGAGAGGCTGTTCTAGATTTGATTTTGACAAATAGGGAGGAACTGGCTGAGAATTTGAAAGTGGAAGGCAGCTTGGGTGAAAGTGATCATGAAATTATGAGTTCAAGATTCTAAGGAATGGTAGGAGGGAGAACAGCAAAATAAAGACAATGGATTTCAAGGCAGCAGACTTCAGCAAACTCAGGGAGTTGGTAGGTAAGATCCTACGGGAAGCAAGTCTAAGGGGAAAAATAATAGAAGACAGTTGGCAGTTTTTCACCACCTGGATCGATCGGTCTTCAGCTGTTGTTAAGACTGCGCCAATCACAACACGTCCGCCATTCTTCTCGCATTCTTGCCTTTCTTCTCCACGTTCGTCCGAAACGTTTTACAATGTCATCTTCCCATCTTCTTGGAGGCCGACCAGGTGGTCTTTTCTGTTCTTGCGGGTACAACACGGCAGTTTTTCAAAGAGACATTATTAAGGGCACAAGAGCAAACTATCCCACTGCGTAAGAAAGATAGGAAGTAGGGCAAGAGACACCGCTGGTTTAACTAGGAGATCTTCAATGATCTAAAAATTAAAAAAAAAAAAGAGTCCTACAAAAAGTGGAAACTAGGTCAAATTACAAAGGATAAATATAAACAAATAACACAAGTATGTAGGGACAAAATTAGAAAGGCCAAGTCACAAAATGAGATCAAACTAGCTAGAAATATAATGGATAACAAGAAAACATTCTACAAATACATTAGAAGCAAGAGGAAGACCAAGGACAGGGTAGGCCGGTTACTCAATGAGGGGAGAAAAACAGTAACAGAAAATGTGGAAATGGCAGAGGTGCTTAATGACTTCTGTATCTTGGTTTTCACCAAGAAGGTTGGTGGTGACTGGAGGTCTAACATAGTGAATATCAGTGAAAATGAGGTAGGATCAGAAGAGGCTAAAATAGGGAAAGAACAAGTTAAAAATTATTTGGACAAATTAGATGTCTTCAAGCCACCAGGGCCTGATGAAATGCATCCTTGAATACTCAAGGAGCTGTCTGAGGAGATATCTGAGCCATTAGAGATTATCTTTGAGAAGTCATGGAAGACGGGAGAGATTCCAGAAGACTGGAAAAGGGCAAATATAGTTCCCATCTATAAAGAGGGAAATAAGGAAAACCCAGGGAATTACAGACCAGTCAGCTTAACTTCTGTACCCGGAGAGATAATGGAGCAAATAATTAAGCAATCAATTTGCAAACATCTAGAAGATAACAAGGTGATAAGTAACAGTCAGCATGGATTTGTCAAAAACAAATTGTGTCAAACCAACCCGATAGCTTTCTTTGACAGAATAACAAGCCTTGTGGATGGAGGGGTGTAGTGAGGCGGTGTGGCTCCCCACCGCCCCGGAGAGGGAAGAGCCCGTCCCTCAGAGGGTCAGGCGGCGACCCGGAAGTATAAAGGCTCGCCCTCAGAGGTCAGTAAGGCCCCAGCCACCGGAGAGACCAGATGTCTCCAGCCTAGCTCGTGACTGGGAAAACTCCGCGGCCCAAGGCGGCCGCCAGGACTGGCCAGGCCCGCCCTGTGCCCACTACCCGGAGGAGTTGCCGGGCCTGCCACTCGCCCGCTACCCGGAGGAGTTGCCGGGCCTGCCACTCGCCCGCTACCCGGAGGAACCTATGGTGCTGGATCCCCCAGAGGACAACACCCAGTCCCAGGTACTACCCGAGGGGGAGTCTGGAAGTAGCCCGGGGGCAGCCGACCCTAGTCTGGCTGCAGCACTGCCAGAGCCCATGTCAGTGTGTTGCGGCCAGGATCCCCACTGACTAAGCAGCGAGTCTTCTGCCGCTGCTAGGGCCCCGGGCTGGGACGCAGTGGAGTGGGAGGGCCTGCGTCCCCCCTGCCACCCAACCTGTGGGTGGCAGTCTCCCCCTCTCCCAGGCCTTTGGAGGCTTGGGGCCTACTGTTGTTTCTCAGCACTGCCTGAGGGGTTGAGCTCTGACTCTGCACTGCCCCGCCCTGACCTAGGGCCTGGGCTTACTATTAATTGTACTGTTGTTGCTCAGCCCTGATTGCGGGCCTGAGCCCTGACCCATTGTTACCCCAACCTGACCCAGGGCCTGGGCTCCCTACTGTTTATACTGTGGTTGCTCAGCCCTGCCTGAGGGCCTCAGCTCTGACTCTGCATTGCCCCGCCCTGACCTAGGGCCTGGGCCTGCTATTAATTGTACTGCTCCTGCTTAGCCCTGCCTGAGGGTCTGAGCCCGTGACTCATTGTTGCCCGCCCTGGCCTGGGCTTCCATTGTTTTTCAGTTAGCGCAAGGGCTGCCGAGGGAGACCCCCGCGGACAGACTAATTCCCCAAACAATAACTGTATGTAGGGAGCCGGTGTGGTTCCCCGCTGCTCCAGAGAGGGTTGAGCCCCGGTTAACCCTTTTACAGGGGGAAAGCGGTAGACGTGATATATCTTGACTTTAGTAAAGCTTTTGATACAGTCTGGCATGACCTTCTCATAAACAAACTACGGAAATGCAACCTAGATGGAGCTACTATAAGGTGGGTGCGCAAAGGGTTACAGAGAGTATTTATCAGTAATTATCCGTGGTTCACAGTCATGCTGGAAGGGCATAATGAGTGGGGTCCCGCAGGGAACAGTTCTGGGTCCGGTTCTGTTCAATATCTTCATCAGTGATTTAGATAATGGCATTCAGAGTACACTTATAAAGTCTGCAGATGATACCAAGCTGGGAGAGGTTGCAAGTGCTTTGGAGGATAGGATAATTCTAAATGATCCGGACAAACTGAAGAAACGGTCTGAAAGTAAACAGGATGAAATTAAATAAGGACAAATGCAAAGTACTCCACTTAGGAAGGAACAATCAGTTGCACATATACAAAATGGGAAATGACTGCCTAGGAAGGAGTACTTTGGAAAGGGATCTGGGGGTCATAGGGTCACAAGCTAAATATGAGTCAATAGTGTAAGGCTGTTGCAAAAAAAGGGAACATCATTCTGGGATGTATTAGCAGGAGTGTTGTAAGCAAGACAAGAAGTAATTCTTCCACTCCACACTACACTGATTAGGCCTCAACTGGAGTATTGTGTCCAATTCTGGGTGCCACATTTCAGGAAGGATGTGGACAAATTGGAGAGAGTCCAGAGAAGAGCAACAAAAATTATTAAAGGTCTAGAAAACATGACCTATGAGGGAAGATTGAAAAAAAATGGGTTTTTTTAGTCTGGAAAAGAAAAGACTGAGGGGGGAGATAACAGTTTTCAAGTATGTAAAAGGCTGTTACAAGGAGGAGGGAGAAAAATTGTTCTTAACCTCCGAGGATAGGACAAGAAGCAATGGGCTTAAATTGCAGCAAGGGAGATTTAGGTCAGACATTAGGAAAAACTTCCTAACTGTCAGGGTGATTAAGCATTGGAATAAATTGCCTAGGGAGACTGTGGAATCTCCATCATTGGGGATTTTTAAGAGCAGGTTAGACAAACATCTGTCAGGGATGGTCTAGATAATACTTGGTCCTGCCATGAGTGCAGGGGACGGGACTAGATGACCTCTTGAGGTCCATTCCAGTCTTATGACTCTATGAATCCTGTATATTAACCTGGTTATTTAGATGTTTTCTGTATCACTATATTGATTTAACACATCAGGAGAGTCTGAAAAAAAAAAAAAAACAGGCAAGAAGGGAAGGAATGGCTTAAGAAAAACTACATCTCTGCAAACACATGAGGGTTAAGGAACAATGCCATGATTAACTTTGAAGATTTTGCCCCCTCTGCAGCTAATCCACAAAACTCCTGTAAGCACAGGACATGAAAGACTTCTGGCAGGTTAAAGGAACATTCCCAAGAGAATCGGGTAATTATCAAGGGGAGGGACTAGAGAGACCAGATGGGGTGCCTGAAGAAGTTAGGCGTACCCAGATTACCGTCAGAGGATGGTAAGCCTTTAGGTAAATTAGGCATGGGCGTTAACTGTTTTAAAATCCTCTTTTCTAAATGTTTTGCTCTTATTGCTAAAATAAATAATACATTGGTTTTAAGAAGTCTGATCACCATATGCTTCTGTTCAGACTCCTGAAAGGAAGAACCACAAGTGTATGAAGTCAGTCAGACCTGCTAGGTAAGAACAGTTGATAACACAGGATATTGTAGCCCTGGGTCTACTTTAAGAGTGGGAGAGTTGTGGAATTCCACCCCAGGATAGGTAAAAGCACAAGTCACCTGAGGGGATGCACTCAAGAAAGGCACAGAGATGCTGTTAGCCCTGTAACCATGACATACCCCTTACTCTGAGTTGCTGTAAACGTTATTTACAATAGTTTGAAACCATAACATGTTTGTCTATAGGGTGACCAGATTTTCAAGGTAAACACAAACACCTATGGAGGTAAAGGGTTTGGTGGGTGAAGAAAGGAGGAGAGAGACCACTGTTCTATTCTCTATATGTTAATCTTTCTTCCCTCTCCCCCCCACTTTTTCTTCTCCCTACACCCTTGCTGCATTCTGCTCTGCATTTCTGCTCTAGATATCTCTCCCTAACAGTACGCTCAATCTCTTTATCCTAACTCTCAGTCTTTAGTCCCTTGTTCCCATCCCCACAATTCCCTGCCACAAATCGAGTTTTCACCCATGGTGTAGGGAAAGTGAGCAGAATGTGGACGCCTATCCTCAGCCTGGATCAGTAGCCAGCTACATACAAATGTGGTGAAGATCAGCTGCCAATAAGCTTGCCACTCTCACCAGTGTCAACATATATCTGATTATAGTTTGGGAGGGGGTGGTGGGGAAGTAAAGCAAGTGGGGGGGGGGGGGGGGGACAGGGAGGAAAAAAGGGGAGGGGGGGGGGGGGGGAGCGGCACATTAACCAGGAGATTTAATTAAATGTAGGGGGGCAATATTACTGTACAACAAATTAAGTGGAGGTCTCTGAAATGCATGCATGCTCACTCAGTCTGCAATCAATTTCACCAATTTAGCTGGCTAGCAGCGACTTCAGGTAGCCAATCTGCTGGGACTTACATAAATCAGGACAGAACTCGCTTCTGTAATACTAACAGGAATATTAGGACAGGCCCTGAAATTAGAGAGACTTTGGATTTTTCAGGGAAACACTGTTACCTTATTTATAAAATCAGAGATTACACTATTCACTCATATAAATACATAGTGGCACATGATCATAGTGCACAAAAGTCAAGTACAATTTTGGGTGGAGTGTAAGAGTTAATTATACATACATATTATACATTGTAATAATTGGGGCATCACAGGTTTTACTCCAACTGTGAGTTTAACTGCTGGAAAGTAGGTAAAGGTTCATAAACTGTCCCAATTATCTGTTATATAAAATTGTTTAAAAATAAATGCAAAAGACAGTCTACTAAGGCCAGCCAAGGACTGTGTTAAGGTCACTTCTGGTAAACAAGAGGAGTATGGAACCAGAAATCAACAGACCCAATTTGGTTCTGCAAAAATTAAGCCTAATTGGTGGACAAAATAATGAGGAGGGGCTATTCCACTCAACATCCCATTTTTGAGGTCCCTAAGAAGAGACTTTGGGGGGTGAGATAGTAATGGAAAATTTTTGTTGTGAAACCCAGATCTTGGCACACCAATGGGAACCTCCAGTGCTCCCCCTTTTTATCCCTCCACTATCTTCCTCCTGTACTCTCTCTGTTTCAACTTTTCCACTCAATCCTAAAACCAACTGCACCGCATAGCACCAGCATGACAAGATGAGGCAGCCCACCTCTGTCCAGCCTTAGAAGGAGCAGTGAAGGAGAGGAACCTGACAAGGTCAGGCAAATTACATCCCTGACCAGGAAAGTAAGCCAGGATCCAGAGCAACAGCTGTTGTGGGCAACCTGCCAGCCCCAAAGCATCCATCCATAACTGACTAGCCATCTTGTATCTGAAAAAACAACAAAAAAGCCATATTCCCCCCACCTTTTACTATGCTATCTCTTCATTTCCTGTGTGTCCCTCTGTTTTGTCAAAAGCAGAAAAGTACGGCCAGCTGCGAGGCCGCCCAGTGCGGCCAGACGGTGGGGTCAGCCACATTGGCTGCTGCAGAAGTCACGGACTCCATGACTTCCGCGACCTCAGTGACAGACACGGAGCCCTAGTCATAATGACTGCACCCTTCTTTCTAATGAGAAATGAAATATATGACTAGACTATATTTAGGAGGTATCTTTCCTCATGATTTTTACCAAAAAAAACCCCACCAATAATTGTTGGATTAACAACACTTATCTTTGTCTAATTAAAACAAAATCCCTCTATTTAGTAGGGGAATACGGTTTCTTAATACAAACATCCTAATCTGGGGTTTCATCATATAAATACGGCACGAAAACACTTCACTCTAGAGAAGGAGACAGTCTGGGTTAATTTTAAAAGTAGGTTTTTGCTTTGTAAGATCATCTCCGCCTGGAGCTGAAGGATGTTTGTACTTTGTGTTTTTCAATGAAAATACTGAAGATCTCTGAGGGTATTTTTGACATCTTCCCTGAGTCAAATGCAAATCTTGTCTGCTCTCTGAGGTCATTAAAGATCCCACAGAACTTACTGTAAGGTCAAGTGTATTTGCCCCTGGACTCTGGATCCACCAAGTTTCACTTCTAACTATGAAAGTATAATATAGTATAATTCCGATTGCCACTCTACATGCCAAAGATATCTGCATTTCAGTAGCGAAGCCGTATGAATATTTGGCCCATAGCTGCTCCCATTTAAGTCAATGGTAAAACCTCCACTGACATTTGTACATCCTGAAGGTTCCCAACACCTACCTCTAACCACTTTTGGCTCTTTACTTTGTTCATGTCACCTGCTACATTTGAAACAGCCTCCCACTCCAGGAGTGCCAACTATCTTTCCCTTGCTCATTCAAATTCCTCAAAAAAAACCTACTTCTTGCACTAAACCTTCCTGTGCTGATTGCCTGAGTGATACTCGTGACAGACTGATAATATCCTGAACAAACCTTATGGAATTAAGATTAACTTAATTCCGTAAAGTTTAACCTTATTGAATGAGGGATAAGACCTTTGGGGTACAGTGTGTTAAGAATGCAATTGTGTATTATTGTGTCTTTGTATGTACTTTCACTAGTAAGGATGGGGAATGCTAATGTACTTCTTCTGTTATCAACCCTTTGAAGCCACCCATCTGGAGAGGTTTGCACTAGGTCAAAATGGATTATCCAGGGACCAACAGACAAAGAATAAACAGCCTTGTTTTAAACTGGTTCAAGGCCTTCTTCTTGATCCAGCAAACAGTCAGGTCCCCTGGTCCACAGAGGGCCCCCCCATTCCTTCGGGTAGGGATGGAAGGACTGGGCCTGCTGAGGCCTCATAAGGCTGGGTGTTTGTTCTGAGCTGAAGCTGTAATGAACACGTAACATGTAATTTATAACTATAGCAATTACAAGCATTGACCATCTCTGAAGAGAAAGCAAGTTGTTATCCTCAGTCAACCTCTGTCTGTGCTGCAAACAACATAATGAAGGCAGAGAACTGTGCATCTTGGAAATACCATGGGGGGGGGGGGGGGGAGGAGTCTCCACTCACAAAGGAAATGGCTGAGCAGCTAGAAGCCTCAGAGTGGGTGCCCTTCACTGGACCAATGAGGGGAAATAGAGATGCAATTGCCCTGAGCTGTCACAATATCTTACGGTATGTGGGGTAACAGTCAGGTGCATCTGTTTGGGTTAGATTATTGGCTCTTCTTGAGAGGAAAAACCCACTCTGGTTGGTTTTAAAACAGAATGCAAATTACTACTTTGCATTAATGGCTACTTCCTTTTCAAATCCCCTTATAAATATTAATCCTAACACCATGCTATGAATTGTAGATAAGGATTATCCCCATTTTATAGATGGGAAAATTGAGACAGAAGTTAAAATAACTTATCCAAGGCTGCAGTGGAAATCATTATTCAAGACAGGATTAGAACATGGGAGTTTCTGGTTCCCAGTCCTTTGCACAATCTTGGCATATATAATACTAAATAATATTGGATCTTTACAATACGCTTCATACAATTACAGCTGAGTAATTATTATTAGGGATGTGCTTTGTAAAGCACCATGCCCATTATCAATGTGCCAAACAGCAATAATAGGTTTGCATTGTATAAAGAACTGTATACAAGCCCAGCACTCCTGAAAACAGGTTATTTTTTGCAAATTGTTGTGTATGCGCCTATCACCATGAATTTGTAGAATAGATTTCTATTTAGTAGACTGCTACACATATTCCCAGTAATATATCATTGTTATGCTTTTGTTTTGTGAAGCACCATCTACATTACTATTGCTATTTAAAAAGTAATAGCAGCACTTTATAAAACACAGTCTTACCTATATTGCCAGTGCTACACAAATAATAGAACTGTTTTGCAAGATCCCATGCATTTTCCCAGCATTTGGTATGAGAAGTGCTATATAAAGCATATAAACAATAATAGGCTTGCGTGTAAGCGGTGTAGTTTCTAATGTTGTAGTAATAGGTCTAACATAAATAGCTGCGTATATGTTTCCACACTACTGTATATAGATTTGTGATTACAGAAGTGCTGTGCATGTTTCCAAGGCTACAGGAATAGTTATTAGGTTTGTGAAGCATCTTGTACGTTTCCAGAGGAATACAAATCACAACACAAAGTGAGATATATGTAGTGCGGGTTTGTGCGTATCTCCACTATCACAGACACTGTAACTGTGTCTGCGCGAAGCCTCAGGTACGTTTCTACAGCTAAAGATATTGTCAATTACTCCCGGGGGATACGATACCTTCCAAGCCAGCAGCAGCACGTTCATAATGGCCAGCAGCGGGCAGGGCCCGTTCTCGTTTTGGGTGATGATCGGGGTATTCTCCTCCTTCCAGCGGACCCACTTGATGTGATAGACCGACTGGCCGGGAAAGCGCTCCTTAGAGGCAGACAAGAGCTGAGCCGCCGCCGTGGGCCCATCCCCTCCGGGGCTCGGGGCCTTGCCCTCCGCTGCCGCCGCCGCCGCCACCTCCTCGGCATCGCTATTGAGCTCGGAGCTGCTCGGGCAGCAGGAGTGAAGGTTGGAGAAGGACTCCAGGGAGTCCAAGCTCCGCGACTCCTCCTCTGGGGGGCTGGGGTCGCCGCTGCTGCCAGCCTCCCCGGGGCCGCTCTCCAAGGCAGGAGCCGCCTCAGGGCTCTCAGTCACTGCTGGCTCCGCGCAGTCCGCAGCGGACCGGCGGTTCTCCGTGGCAGACACGGGAGACCCCAGCGCGGGAGGAGAGTCCCTCCCGGGGCCCGCAGCAGGCGGGGGAAGAAGCAGAGGGGAAGGACCCCACTGCCCACCGCCCTCCTCAGCAGTGACGGGTCCATCCCTGCCACTACCCCCGTTAGCCGCCGCCTCTTCCTCCACTGACCCCTCCAGGATGATTCGGCCCGCAGCGCCCCCGCCGCCCCTCTTCAGCGCGCCCGGGGGCGGCGGGGGCTGCGCCAAGCTCTCCATGGCCGGCCCGCCGCCTGCCCGCCTGCCTAGCTCTCTACTGGCTCCGCAGAGGCAGTTCCTTCGCCAGCAGCGCCCAGGACGCCATGACAGCGGCAACGGCTCCGCCCCGCGGCACCGCCCCTAGGACGTGTAGGTGGGAGGAGAGCAGCTTCAGATCGCCGCTGGCGTGGGGAGCGCGCGCGAGGAATAGGATAGGCGCGGCCTAGAGGCTTGATTTGAGTCTGGGGAGGGGCGGAGCGAGGAGCTGGTTGTACGCTAGTGGCGGCGGGCCAAGAGCGACGCGAGCCTGAGGAAGCGAAGGGCGCGAGAAGCAGGTTACGCAGCGCCAACTGGTTTGAGTCCGAGAGGGAGCGGCGCGGAACTGCGCGCGGCCCAGCGGCGCGAGCCCGAGGGAACAGGTGGGGAGGGTGCTAAGAGCAGGAGGCGCGCGCTCGGCCCAGCAGCAGGAGGAACGCGCTAGCCAGCCCGGCTTGACAATTTCGGATGTGGTAATTGTAATATCCCGTTGGACATCCACCATGTAACTGTGTGCATGGCTAGTGCCTTCAGGATGCGTAGGGCAGGCACCTGTTTCCTAAGCCAAAAACAACTACAAAGCCGACTCCCTATTCCCAAGCAATATCCAATTTGCTGACTTAATCTCGGGTTCTCCATTTTATCATACAGGCTGAAGTGTTTGTGTGTCTTTCAAGATCCACATTTTCCTTTCAAAGCCAATAGCCGCTTTCCTCTCCCCGGACACAACAGTTTGCTTTTCAGTCTCAAGTTACTCTGTTACTTTGCTAATGATGTCTGTGAACAAATATAAGGCACAATAGAGCTGTGTGAATGAGATGTGCCTTAGATAGTTTTTAAGACCTTTTAATTCATTGCAAGCCCTGCACGAGTTCTAGACTAGCGTGTTAGGAGCAGGCAGCGCACACTGCTGCAGCGAAAAGGAATCTGGGCTCACAACAATTACGTTTGCAATCATCTCTCACTATTTTGCAGGAAGTTGAAACTCGGGGCATAGGACCTGCGCAGAGGGCTCCGGTCACAGCCTTTTTAAAGAAACAGTGCAGCTGTTTTCCTGAGCGGTAACAAAGACCATAAGAACAGCTATACTGGGTCAGACCAAAGGTCCATCTAGTCCAGTGGTTCTCAAACTTTTGTACTAGTGACCCCTTTCACACAGCAAGCCTCTGAGTGTGACCCCCCCTTAAATATATTAAAACAGTATATTTAATTTATAACACTATTATAAATGCTGGAATGAAGCGGGGTTTGGGGTGGAGGCTGACAGCTTGCGAACCCCCATGTAATAACCTTGTGACCCCCTGATGGGTCACAACCCCTAGCTTGAGAACCCCTGATCTAGCCCATTATCCTGTCTTCCTACAGTGGCCAATGCCAGGTGACCCAGAGGGAATGAACAAAACAGTAATCATCAAGTGATCCTGTTGCCCACTCCTAGCTTTTGGTAAACGGGCTACGGACACCATCTCTGCCCATCCTGGCTAATAGCCATTGACTAGGACCAAAGAACTATTATGTTCTTCCAAAAGGAATTGTAACATAACCAAGATGAAAACCTCGCAAAGTTCTCACTTCCTATCAATATCAGGGATCTGAGGAAGCTGGTAGAAATGTCATCCGTAAAATATTAAACACCATCTCAGTTCCAGGGAATTATTTTCCTTTCTCTATATATTTTTCAGTGGTATGCATTATCGTTTGCTAACCATCTATGCTTTAAAATGTTATAAATGTATGGTTAATGTAAACCATCATTAAAAAAACTAATGTCACTTTATGATTGAAATTGAATACTAAGCAAAATCCCCAAATGAGATAAAAATGTGAGTTTGTAAAATGAAAGGTTGATATAGACTTGTGGAGCAGGGGCAGGTAAGAATTTACTTTCTCCATACTCTTACCTGTCTTTGTTTCTCACTCTCAAAATCCCTCGGTCTCTCTTGGTGTTATTTAAAGTCTTTGGAAACAATTACTTCAGCATGAGTAGCTTCCTGTGAAGCAATGGAAGTTCTCGTAACTTACCTAGCCCTTCCTGTGTATATGCTCATGTAATAATTCTTACAGACAGCTCTTCCATTTGATTCAAAAGTAACTCAGCCTTTGTAACTTATTCTGTATAATATTCTTCTACTATTTTGCCAAGACAACAGTAACTAAAAGCAAGTGTTCAAAGCTTTAAAATTTAAATATTAGTTTGATGTTTCAGTATATAGTTGACAACATCTGAAAAGCAAACTATAAAACTGGATTGTGTCCTCCTCTATTTTTAAAAAAAACTTTTAAATAGAAGCGCATAATAAACAATTGCACACTTTTATAAATTGCTTATTGTTGTCTTTTCTTGATAATTTTCTCATTGGGTCAAAAAAATAACAGCACCATCACAGACAAATGCTATACCATTTCTGAAGTCAGACAGAATGTGCTGTAACCTGAGGGAGTTGTGGGGAGAGGGTTATATTTAAATTTGACAGTAGCACTGTAACCTAACAGAGATTGCATGCAAATGTGTTAGTCTCACTGTAACCTGAAAGCAGGAACTGTAAGCAAATCTTTCGCTGTAATCCAGCAGCATTTTATGTTACCTTATAGCAGTGCCGTAACAAGGGCGAGGCGAGTGAGGCACTTGCCTCGGGCGCACAAAGGGGAGGGGCGCAATCACCTCCTCTTCACCTCTGCCTCCTCCCCTGAATGCTCCGCCCCTGCTTCTCTGAGCCCCCGCTTCCTGCGAATCAGCTGGTCGCACGGGAAGCCTGGGAGCACGGAGAAACAACCGGCGGCATGCTCAGGCCCAGGGAGGCGGAGGCAGAGCAGAGGTGAGCTGGGGCGGGGAGCGCAGGGCCGGGTCTAACTTTTT
>NW_020664418.1:25561948-25566109 GCF_002925995.2 Terrapene triunguis
GTCTCTACGCAAAAGAATTAATGGACACAAATCTGACATCAGGAATCTTAATACTCAAAAACCAGTGGGAGAACACTTTAACCTGTCTGGCCATTCTATGACAGACCTGCGGGTGGCTATCTTAAAACAGAAAAACTTCAAAAACAGACTCCAACGAGAGACTGCTGAGCTGGAATTGATATGCAAACTAGACACAATCAACTCAGGGCTAAATAGGGATTGGGAATGGCTGAGCCATTACAAACATTGAATCTATCTCCCCTTGTAAGTATTCTCACACTTGCTTCTTATCAAACTGTCTGTACTTGGCTACCTTGATTATCACTTCAAAAGTTTTTTTTTCTCTTACTTAATTGGCCTCTCAGAGTTGGTAAGACAACTCCCACCTGTTCATGCTCTCTGTATGTGTGTGTATATATATCTCCTCGATATGTTTCACTCAATATGCATCCAAAGAAGTGGGTTGTAGCCCACGAAAGCTTATGCTCTAATAAATTTGTTAGTCTCTAAGGTGCCACAAGTACTCCTGTTCTTCTTGCGGATACAGACTAACAAGGCTGCTACTCTGAAACCTGTCAATTTATTCATGATGAGGACAGCATAGGAAGGCTTGTAGGTAAACAAAGCCATCTACAGTCAATTGTCCTAGTCAATGGCAGCCATCAAGATTCTAAACCACCATTCATGGCCCACACTTTGCATAATTACAATAGGACCTCAGAGTTGTGCTTTATATTCCTAGTTTCAGATACAAGAATGATGCATTCATACAAAAAGGATGAACACACTCAGTAGATTATAAGCTTTGTAATTATAACTTACAAGAGACCTTTTGCATGAAGCATATTCCAGTTATGTTATGTTCACACTCATTAGCATATTTTCATAAAATCATATGGAGTGCTTTTGGTTCAGGAACTATTAAGTGACTTACACTACTATTGCATTCACAAGCAAGGCAATAGTCAATGATGCAGGGTGGGGTGGGGGGTGTTCTTGACAACATTTAGCACACACCACTATACCAGTTTTCTGTGAGGAAACAGGATGCAACTATTAAATGTTAATGAGTTCCAAAAGGAGTTGCTTCCAGTCTTCAAAGGAGGTGAATATAGTCCATGTCTTTCTGGTTGTGGGATAGAAAATGGGCCTGGGTTTACTTCTGGCCTGTAAAGTTAACCTATGTGATTGGCACACGGGTTTGAGGATCTGGATTGGCCTCATCCAATTGTGAGCCATACTACAAAGCTATACCTGAGTTACTATATCCTGACAAGTGCTGTGTTCACTCATGTCACTAGGACTTCTGGGGTATAGTCCGTGCTTCTTTGTGCTGTGGTAAGCTGAGCTGCTCTGATTCTTTTGCAGTGAATTGTGAGAGAACTTGTCTGTCCTTGTGGGCTCATGGGTGGAATTGTGGGAAGACCTTTGGAGGACTATTGGCATTTTAAGAGATTTAGTCTGCATCCTCACTGCAGAGCTGTTGTGTTATCAGCCCGAACAAAAGTGGCACTTGCGCTCTAATCTATACCCCCCAGCCAGACAGCTAGGATTTAAAGCATCACCAACCTCATGTGAAAGGGTTTTGTGTGTGATGGGGAGAAGGAATTTGGGGTATGTCTACACTGGAAACTTTAAAGCGCTGCCCTGGGAACGTTCCCATGGCAGCGCTTTGGAGTGCAAGTGTGGGAGAGAGCTCCACAAGGGATTAGCTCTGTGCGCTTCCAGCGCTGGGAACCTGTCTACACTAGTGCTTTAAGGCGCTCAGACTTGCTGCAATCAGGGGGGTGATTTTTCACCCCCCCTGATTGCAGCAGGTCTTGGGCGCTATAAAATGTTAGTGTAGACAAGCCCTTAGAAGCAACACCTGAGTAAGAGTCTTAAAAGTCACTCTTAATCCTAGTATGATGCAAATTTATATGGGATATAATATGAAATCTTTTTTCACAAAGGTTTATCTAAAAAGTTTGTTATTGTGAGGGAACACTATCAACTTGAAATCTCTAATCAGTTTCAAATGAGTTAAAGGTAGCTTCAGGTACTATATTTGTCAGAGTCCATCTGCCAGTTCTTGTGAACTTAAAATCATAGTTTCCTATTTTTTGTTTTTCTCCTGTTTCTGTGTGAAGGGCATACACACACACCATAGCAAAACAATGAAACTACATTTGATAGCACACTAAGTATAAAGTAAACACACTGAAAGTATACTTTTCTCTTTCAGTAATACAAGAGCGTGTCTATACAGCCACTTAGTATGTGGCAAGATGAGGTGTAAATCTACAGTGCTCTTGGAAAATGTATGTGGAACTTTAAGTGCACAGTAGCAGGGTCCACATGGCCAGTTGGAGCATGGCATTTTAGAGCACTAGATTTATATCCCAGTTTTCTACATGCCAACTCTACAGAGACATATCTTAAACTTTAACAGTAGAAGCTAAAAAGAAATGTTTGTGTCCCTTTAAGAAATTTCTTATCTTTTCTACTGGAGAAAGCAGCATGACAGTGCAGAATACAGAAGTTCTCTTTAGCTCGAAAAAAGGCAACAGCAATGCAAGCTTCCCTATTAATGCAGCTTTGTAAAATTCTGTTCAACCTTTCACCTTGATAAAGGTTAAATGTTATCTTCACATGAGCAAATAGGTTTTCATGAACATTTACCAGTCCAGTTACAAATGTTTTTTTGCAAGTCTTCTCTAATGTAACTCTGTCTTCAGCTGAAGACAGAATCTCTCTAGTGATGAGTAGTTCACTCCCTATGCTGACATTTACAAAGCTGCCAATCAATGATGACTCTTGCAATGTGGACAGCTGTCCTGTAGGAACTAGGCTGAGGACTGTTAACCAGTTTCAAATAGCCTGTCAATCATACATCAGATTTTGTTATGACTTTTGGCTTTTTTGGATTGGGTTTGAGCTACTGACTTCAAAGTAAGACTTGTCTTACTATCAAGCAATCTGTGTAGTCCTCAATGTAGTTTTGAGTTCAGTAGATTATAATAAGGATTACTGTATGCTTTGCAGATGAGAGATTGTATTTTATTCACAACAGTGATTTACATCTTCATGAAAGTGGTGAGGAACTTTTCCACTTAGTCTTGTGAACTATGAAATTGAGTGCCAGTGTTATAGAAATCTGATCATACCAACTATAAATGTTAATTATTAGCATCTGAAATCTATAGTAAACTGTTTAGTGATATTAGTTTAACTTCTTTACTCATGTCTTTAACTCTATATACTATTGAATGAAATTCCACAGATTTGGGTCATCACTTGGCCTGCAGGTTTGTCATGCCATGGAAAATGTCATAGATAGCAAGATTTTTCCTCTTTGTCTATTGCTTTTTTGTCTGTGACTCATCTTGCAGCAACATCTCTTGTCCAGTGGGCCTGGGCCTTGCTCCCTGCTCTTTGTATTGTGACCTGACATACCAGGTCACAGAGCTGCTCAGGTCTGGCCAGCCTGCCCCTCTGTTGTTTGGGTTGTGCAACGCGTATTCATAATGCCTAGAGCAGGGCACCACCTCCACATATTGGGCTAACTCTCCAGCTCCTACCCCAGGCCTTGCCTCCACACAGGGCAGGGATTAGGGTTGTGCCAGGGGTGGAAGATGGTTAGTTCCCCCTCAGGGGGGCAAAAAGGGCATTTTTATCAAATCAGGAGCAGTCACAGTAAATGTAGTATCCTGTGACTTTTACTGAATTTGCTGTGATCAGTTTTTTTGATCAAAAAATACCATGACAAATCTGCAGTCCTAGTCATTGCTAATTATTGTTGTGGGCACATATGGTGCATCCCAGAAAAACTACTGATGTGAGTGCCACTGTTTAAAGTAGGAGAGAACAGTTATCAGTATAACTCTAATTTTTAAAGGAAGATAGAGGCCCGATTTTTAATTTAAATATGTGCGTGCACAATGCTGCAATTTTTCAGTTGCAGTCACACCTGCATATATGACATTTGCATTGTTTCAGTGAAACTATTTGGGCTAACACTTGTAATATCTTAACATAAGCTTATCACATAATTTTCCACATAAAGCAGTTTTTTGGGTGAAGTATAAGGGGGGGAGAGCATGTTCACATTTAATTTCTCCTCAAACATCTGGCATACTTCCCACTTTATTCAGTGGTAAGTTTAGTGTTCTGGAAAGGTTG